>NC_091324.1:4063281-4293281 GCF_038502225.1 Cherax quadricarinatus
TGCGGCGTGTGTGTGTGTGTGTGTGTGTGTTTGTGTGTGCGTTTGTGTGTGTGCGTGTGTGTGTGTGCGTGTGTGTGCGCGCGCGTGTGTGTGTGTGTGTGCGTGTGTGTGCGTGCGTGTGCGTGCGTGTGTGCGTGTGTGTGTGTGTGTGTGTGTGTGTGTGTGTGTGTGTGTGTGTGTGTGTGTGTGTGTGTGTGTGTGCGGTAATAGTATACACACTTCGTGTACACTATGAACGAAATAATCCATCAGGTGGTGAGTGGAGCCACCTGCAGCAGCTGGCCCAGG
The DNA here is from genome assembly GCF_038502225.1 of Cherax quadricarinatus. Lineage (NCBI taxonomy): Eukaryota > Metazoa > Arthropoda > Malacostraca > Decapoda > Parastacidae > Cherax > Cherax quadricarinatus. The sequence goes on from NC_091324.1 coordinate 4,063,570, forward strand.
GGTCAGACCACCTGCGCCATCTGCTACCACCATCTGCTGCCTGCTGTGCTTCAGGCAGCAGGCAGCATCCTGCACGGCAGGCAGCATCCTGCACGGCAGGCAGCATCCTGCACGGCAGGCAGGAGTTGCAAGCTACGAGCCGCCATTTTGTTGCAGGGAGATGAGAGTTGCAACGGTTGCAACCATGGCGGCCCCTCTCTCTCTCTCTCTCTCTCTCTCTCTCTGGGTCTGTCTCTCTCTCTCTCTCTCTCTCTTTCTGTCTGTGTTTGTCTGTCTTTCTGTCTCTGTCTCTCTCTGTCTCTGTCTCTCTCCCTCTCTCCCCCCCCTCTCTGTCTGTGTTTGTGTCTCTTTCTGTCTCTGTCTCTCTCCCTCTCTCCCCCCCCCCTCTCTTTCTGTCTGTGTTTGTGTCTCTCTCTTTCTGTCTCTGTCTCTCTCCCTCTCTCCCCCCCCCCTCTCTTTCTGTCTGTGTTTGTGTCTCTCTCTTTCTGTCTCTGTCTCTCTCCCTCTCTCCCCCCCTCTCTCTCTCTCTCTCTCTCCCCCTCTCCCCCTATCCGTCTCTGTGTCTTTCCCCCCCTCTCTTCCTCTCTCCCTCCCCTCTCCCTCTCTTCCTCCCTTTCCCTCTCTCTCTCCCCCTCCATCCCTCTCATCTCCCTGCCACTTCTCTTTGCAATAAACATTCTTTGGTCACTCCCATACACCGTATTACTATACATGTGGGAAAGCTCTAAATCCGTCGGAGCCGTATATATATATATATATATATATATATATATATATATATATATATATATATATATATATATATATATGCAAGGAATTCGCGAGAGCAGGCGAAATATACACAAACACTGATATACTTACACTCAGGTCACACTACACATACATGTACAAGCATATATATATTCATAACCCGCTGGGTTTCTTTCTAGTTCTTGTTCTTGTTTATTTCATCTTACCTCCATGGGGAAGTGGAAAAGAATTCTTCCTCCGTAAGCCATGCGTGTTGTAAGAGGCGACTAAAATGCCGGGAGCAAGGGGCTAGTAACCTATTCTCTTGTATATATTACTAAATGTAAAAGGAGAAACTTTCGTTATTCCTTTTGGGCCACCCCGCCTCGGTGGGATACGGCCGGTGTGTTGAAAGAAAGATGGTGTGTGTGTGTATATATATATATATATATATATATATATATATATATATATATATATATATATATATATATATATATATATTATATATATATATATATATATTATATATATATAATATATATATATATATATATATATATATATATATATATATATATATATATATATATATATATATATATATATATATATATATATATATATACAGTGTCGTGCCGAATAGGTAAAACTGGTCAATTAGCAAGAACTCATTTAAAATTAAGTCCTAAAAGTTTCTCTTATACGTTTAAAGATATATTTTTTATTTATGTTAATGTAAAAATTAATAATTTTGTACCAAAAGAACCTTAGAAAACTGACCTAACCTTATTATAACAAGCGCAATTTAATTTAGCCTAATCCAACTAAATATATATTAGATAAGTTTACAATAATTTAATAATAAACAAACACAATGAAATACAGTATATTCTTTTCGTTACGTTCAGAATTATTTTTGCGAAATTATTGTATACACAAATTTTCGCTTGCCTTATTCGGCAAGAAGAGCGTTGCTATTTAAGCCAAAAATCGCAAGTTTTACCTATTCGGCACGACTCTCTCTCTCTCTCTCTCTCTCTCTGTCAGTGGCCACTTTATTAGGTACACCCTGTACACCCTTCTGTGCAAATGAGATCACAGTAAACAGGTAATATCACAAGATGCAGAATAACCATTGTGAAAAAAAAAAAACAGAATTCCAAGGCCTTTTTGAATTGTAAAAAGTATTTCTGGCAATTTTAAAAGATTAATCAATTAAGTTTCTTGGGTATTTCAGATCATTAGCTATTTCATAAATTTTTGGATATTTCTTCATATATGAACTCTGGAAAAAAAATTGATAAGAAAACCGTCAGTTTAATTTTATTTTGATGTGAGGAATAATAGTGTACATAGGAATAGTTATTTTTTGGTTTTCTGTAAATTTTAAATTTAAAATCATGGTTCTCCTTAATAATTAAATTGATCTAGAAAAAGCAGCGACTTATTGTGATCAAATTCGACAACAAATTTTATGGAATGAGTTAGATGAAGAAATCTCAAATTTATGAAATAGCTAATGATCTGAAATACCCAAGAAAAGTAATTGATAAATCTTTTAAAGTTGCTAGAAATACTTTTTATAATCCAAAAAGGGACAACCAACATTATTCAACTAAAAATATGTTGGTTCTCCCTTACCATGAAAACTTGGTTGATATGCCTTCTCTTCTTAAGACTTTTATTATCAAAGTTGTATTTAAAAATTTTGATACAGTAAAAAAAAATTGATAAATTCCCCCAAAATGCTGATGGATGTGTCCATAAGATTCCTTGTAAAATATGTGATAAAGTTTATTACGGTCAAACTGGTAAAAGTCTCGAATTAAAATTAAAACAACATAAATATAACAGAACTGGACAAGATTCCAATGCTCTATTTATTCATGTGAGAGATTTTAACCATCTAATTGATTTTCAAAAAGTTGAGAAAGTTGTTTCAAGCAAGTTCATGGTCGACACGAATATATTAGAATCATATTTCATAAAAAATGCTTTTGAAAATAATAGTTATTGCTTTTGGGTTATACAAATTGGATTCATTTATAATTAATGAAATTTGGAAAGAATTTAAGATACATTAGACAAATTTTTTGGGTAGAAAACAAGCTGTTTCAGTGATCCTTGACTACCTACCAACATTATAAAACATCGGGTGTTGTTGACGTGGCCACCAGGTGCAGTCTCGGCCTTGTATACCTTCCTGCTCATCTTTTATTTTTAAAGTTCCTTAATACTGTGAGAAATCACGAAAGCGCTTGTAATTCTAGTATTTTTTTCCACACTGGTTATTCTGAATATATATATAGATATATATATATATAATATATATATATATATATATATATATATATATATATATATATATATATATATATATATATATATATATATATATATATATATATATATATATATATATATATATATATTTATATGTGTGTGTGTGTCGTGCCGAATATGTTTTCTCTTACACGTTTAAATTATATTTTTTTTCATTAATATTAATGTAAAAAATTTTAATTTTGCTACAAAAGAATCTTAGAAAACTTACCTAACCTTATTATAACAAGAACAATTTATTTTAGCCTAACCCAACTAAATATATTTTAGATTTGTTTACATTAATTTAATACTAAACAAACACAGTGAAATATATTTTTTTCGTTAGGTTTAGAATGATTTTGGCGAAATTATTGCTTACACAAATTTTCACTTGTCCTGTATGGCAAGATGAGCGTTGCTGTTTAAGCCAAGATCGCAAGTTCTGCCTATTCGGCACGACATATATATAATGTATATATATATATGTATATATATAATATATATATTATATATATATATAATATATATATATATATATCATGTGGGAGTTCGATACGTGGATTAGGGTAGAAATACTCACGTAGGCTGTTATACGTATAATTACTGTTATGTGGACAGAGCTCTTGCCAGCCGTACCTATCTCCTTGGTTACACTCGTAAAACTAACTAGCCGGCTGGCCAGTACCCCGTAGTGGGTGTTTTGAAATAGTGTCAGCTCAGCACAATATGAACGACCGTGACTCAAGACGGTTGGTCGTTGAGTCAACGGACAGGTTACTGGTAACTGGTTACTGGTAACTGGTTACTACTACTGGTAGTAGTAACCAGTTATCAGTAACCAGTTACTACTACTGAGATATATATATGCGCAAAACAACCACTGTGAAATAGTGAAATTCCAAGCGCTTTCGTGACTACTCACATTGTCAAGGAACTATGAAAGTAATACATCAAAGGAAGGCATATAAAGGGTTTAGACTACACCTCAGTCACATCCCACAACAAAGAAACATCTGACGCGCGACAATACCGGACTCTTAAGAAAAGAGGAACACTGCAGTAGGTCCGCTGGTCCAACTAGACAGGTCCTCACGACATCCCACTAACAAAATATTCTACCCAAGAATTAAGATTTATTATTTGTCAAATGTATTATTAAATTCTTCTCAAATTTTATTAATTATAAAGGAATCTAATTTATATAAACCAAAGGAAATATTCATATGATTTTCAAATCTGCTTTTTATGAAACAAGATTCAATTATATTCCTGTCGACCATGGACTTGCTTGATACAACTTTCTCAACTTTTTGGAAATCAATTGGATGGTTAAAATCTCTCGCATGAATAAACAGAGCATTGGAATCTTGTTCAGTTCTAATGCTATATTTATGTTGTTTTAATCTAAGTTCGAGACTTTTACCAGTTTGACCGTAATAAACATTATCGCAAATTTTACGAGGAATCTTATAGACATCCGTCAGCATTTTGGGGGGAATTCTTTATCAAAAGTTTCTTTACCGTATCAAGATTTTAAATACAACTTTAATATTGAAAGTCTTAAGAAGAGAAGGCATACCAACCAGGTTTTCATGGTAAGGGAGAACCAACATATTTTTAGTTGAATAAGGTTGGTTGTCGCTTTTTGCGTTGTAAAAAGTATTTCTAGCAATTTTAAATGATTTATCAATTACATTTCTCGGGTATTTCAGATCATTACCTATTTCATAAATTTTGGATATTTCTTCATCTATGAACTCTGGACTACAAATACGCAAAGCTCTCAAAAACATTGAGAAAACAGACAGTTTAACTCTATCTTGATGGGAAGAATAATAGTGTACATATGAACAGTTATTTGTAGGTTTTCTGTAAATTTTAAATTTGAATTCATTATTACTCTTAATTAAAACATCTAGAAAAGGCAACGAGTCATTTTCCTCAGACTCAACAGTAAAGTTTATAGAATGGGCTAAGCTATTTAATTTAACAAGGAAATGGTGTATATCTACATTCTTGGGCATAAGACAAAATATCATCAACATACCTGAACCATTTAGCTTTATTAGGTAGGATTATGTTAAGCAATCTTGTTTCAAAAAATTCCATGTATAGATTACTAAGAACAGGTAAAAGAGAATTTACCATTGCCATACCAAATTTCTGAGTGTAAAACTTATCATTAAATACAAATTGTGCATCAACAATGCAAAGTTTAATAAGTTTAATGATAGGAACTGGCAATGGTAAATCATAATTAACAAGTTCTTCAGATAAAAAACTTAATAAATCATCAACTGGAACTTTCGTAAACAAGGAAGTAACATCAAAACTAACCATGTTAAAATCTTTTAAGTCAGTCAAGGAGCTTAATTTATCAACTAACATTAAAGTTAGAAATTTTACCAACAATAGGGCTCAAAATGTCGACAAGCCATTTGGATAATTTATACGAAACTGATCCTATGGAGTTAATAATTGGTCTGACTGGATTCCCTGGTTTGTGTGTTTATATTAGTTCATACATGTAAGGTCTTAAAGATGGATTAGTGGAAGTAAATTGTTTGATTAATTCATCTTTGCCTTTCAGTAGAAGTTTTATTGTTTTATTGAAATTGCTGTTAATGGTTTCCAAGGGATTCTTTCTAAGTTTAGAATAGGTTTCACTTCTATTTCACAGTGGTTGTTTTGCATATTTTAAAATCACCTGTTTACTGTTGAAAATAAGAAAGTTTTGGAGTGAGATTAACAAGTTAAGGAAGGCTAGAGAACAAATGGATTTGTCAGTTAAAAATAGGCGAGGAGAGTTATTAAAAGGAGAGTTAGAGATATCGGGAAGATGGAGGGAATATTTTGAGGAATTGTTAAATGTTGATGAAGATAGGGAAGCTGTGATTTCGTGTATAGGGCAAGGAGGAATAACATCTTGTAGGAGTGAGGAAGAGCCAGTTGTGAGTGTGGGGGAAGTTCGTGAGGCAGTAGGTAAAATGAAAGGGGGTAAGGCAGCTGGGATTGATGGGATAAAGATAGAAATGTTAAAAGCAGGTGGGGATATACTTTTAGAGTGGTTGGTGCAATTATTTAATATATGTTTGGAAGAGGGTAAGGTACCTAGGGATTGGCAGAGGGCGTGCATAGTTCCTTTGTATAAAGGCAAAGGGGACAAAAGAGAGTGTAAAAATTATAGGGGGATAAGTCTGTTGAGTATACCTGGTAAAGTGTATGGTAGAGTTATTATTGAAAGAATTAAGAGTAAGAAGGAGAATAGGATAGCAGATGAACAAGGAGGCTTTAGGAAAGGTAGGGGGTGTGTAGACCAGGTGTTTACAGTGAAACATATAAGTGAACAGTATTTAGATAAGGCTAAAGAGGTTTTTGTGGCATTTATGGATTTGAAAAAGGCGTATGACATGGTGGATAGGGGGACAATGTGGCAGATGTTGCAGGTGTATGGTGTAGGAGGTAGGTTACTGAAAGCAGTGAAGAGTTTTTACGAGGATAGTGAGGCTCAAGTTAGAGTATGTAGGAAAGAGGGAGATTATTTCCCAGTAAAAGTAGGCCTTAGACAAGGATGTGTAATGTCACCGTGGTTGTTTAATATATTTATAGATGGGGTTGTAAGAGAAGTAAATGCGAGGGTCTTGGCAAGAGGCGTGGAGTTAAAAGATAAAGAATCACACAAAGTGGGAGTTGTCACAGTTGCTCTTTGCTGATGACACTGTGCTCTTGGGAGATTCTGAAGAGAAATTGCAGAGGTTGGTGGATGAATTTGGTAGGGTATGCAAAAGAAGAAAATTAAAAGTGAATACAGGAAAGAGTAAGGTTATGAGGATAAAATGATTAGGTGATGAAAGATTGGATATAAGATTGGAGGGAGAGAGTATAGAGGAGGTGAATGTATTCAGATATTTGGGAGTGGACGTGTCAGCAGATGGGTCTGTGAAAGATGAGGTGAATCATAGAATTGATGAGGGGAAAAGGGTGAGTGGTGCACTTAGGAGTCTGTGGAGACAAAGAACTTTGTCCTTGGAGGTAAATAGGGGAATGTATGAGAGTATAGTTTTACCAACGCTCTTATATGGGTGTGAAGCATGGGTGATGAATGTTGCAGCGAGGAGAAGGCTGGAGGCAGTGGAGATGTCATGTCTGAGGGCAATGTGTGGTGTGAATATAATGCAGAGAATTCGTAGTTTGGAAGTTAGGAGGAGGTGCGGGATTACCAAAACTGTTGTCCAGAGGGCTGAGGAAGGGTTGTTGAGGTGGTTCGGACATGTAGAGAGAATGGAACGAAACAGAATGACTTCAAGAGTGTATCAGTCTGTAGTGGAAGGAAGGCGGGGTAGGGGTCGGCCTAGGAAAGGAAGTTTTTAATGTGAGCCTCGTACCAGCAGCCTGTGTGTGTACACACCTATTTGTACTCACCTATTTGTGGTTGCAGGGGTCGGGTCATAGCTCCTGGCCCCGCCTCTTCACTGATTGCTACTAGGTCCTCTCTCTCCCTGCTCCATGAGCTCTATCATACCTCGCCTTAAAACTATGTATGGTTCCCGCCTCCACTACTTCATTTTCTAGGCTATTCCACGGCTTGACTACTCTATGACTGAAGAAATACTTCTTAACATCCCTTTGATTCACCTGAGTCTTCAACTTCCAATTGTGACCTCTTGTGTCTGTGTCCCATCTCTGGAACATCCCGTCTTTGTCCACCTCGTCTATTCCGCGCAGTATTTTATACGTCGTTATCATGTCTCCCCTGACCCTCCTTGCCTCCAGTGTCGTCAGGCCGATTTCCCTCAACCTTTCTTCGTAGGACAATCCCCGTAGCTCTGGCACTAGTCTTGTTGCAAAAGTTTGCACTTTATCTAATTTCTTGACGTGCTTGACTAGGTGTGGATTTCAAACTGGTTTCTGCATACTCCAGTATGGGTCTGACGTAAATGGTATACAGAGTCTTGAACGAATCCTTACTGAGGTATCGGAACGCTATCCGTAGGTTTGCCAGGCGCCCGTATGCTGCAGCAGTTATCTGATTGATGTGCGCCTCGGGAGATATCCTTGGTGTTATACTCACCCCCAGATCTTTTTCCTTGAGTGAGGTTTGCAGACTTTGGCCATCTAAACTATATTGCGTCTGCGGTCTTCTTTGCCCTTCCCCAATCTTCGTGACTTTGCATTTGGCAGGGTTAAACTCAAGGAGCCAGTTGCTGGACCAGGCTTGTAGCCTGTCCAGGTCTCTTTGTAGTCCTGCCTGATCCTCATCCGATTTGATTCTTCTCATTAACTTCACATCGTCCGCAAACAAGGACACTTCTGAGTCTATCCCTTCCGTTATATCATTCACATATACCAAGAACAGCACAGGACCTAGGACTGACCCCTGTGGAACCCCGCTTGTCACAGGCGCCCACTCTGACACCTCGTCACGTACCATGACTCGTTGTTGCCTCCCTGTCAGGTATTCTCTGATCCATTGCAGTCCCTTTCCTGTTGTGTGTGCCTGATCCTCTAGCTTTTGCAGTAACCTCTTGTGAGGAACTGTGTGTGTGTGTGTGTGTGTGTGTGTGTGTGTGTGTGTGTGTGTGTGTGTGTGTGTGTGTGTGTGTGTGTGTGTGTATGAGTGTGTGTGTGTCACTTTGTGAGGGAAAAGTTCAACAGATAGGAGTAGCGAGCGAGTATATGGTAACGATAGTTTGATTGCCCCCTGCTTGTTAAGGTAGGGTCAGTCTAGCTCCCGCTATCCCCTCCACCCCCTTCTCTTTCTCCCCACCCCGAAAGGTGATGTGTGGGGCTCCGGCCAAACAGTAATCACTCGACTCACAGCTCCCAGCACAACTGTAAGTAAAAGCCTCTGCTCCTATTCTAGTGGATATTGGTTGAAAGCTTCACTTTTGACCAATAATAAACTTAGTCCTTTCAGTTTTAAGCTCCACATGAGACTTTTCGATAATCACCACCTTTTTTAAGTATCTTGCACTTATCATGGAGAGTGATTTCTTAAGCAGTGGGTAACCTGTCTCTCTTTCCAGCTTGGAATGACAGATCGGGTCACCTGCCAACCAACGAGAAGTGTTGAAGGAGACGGACTGAAACCGGTCTTGGGACGTCACCTTATAATCTACCTACCTGATTAATTGTACAGGACACAACCCCTCATCTTTGTAGTGGTAAAGAACCTGCGTTCCTGTCATCTGGACTGACTATTCAAGGCTAAAGACTCTGTGAAGAACTAGTCATTGGGTTGTCACTCAACACCTGTGACCCACTCCCCACATCATCATCAATGGCTACAATTTCTACAAGATGGTGTCAACATCAACCAGACACCCCAGTTTACTTGTACATATTAGCGTTGAATTCAAATGGCAATTTTTCATTTCATTTTTCATTTTTCTTTCAAGTAGGATACACCTTCATTTTTCAATGTTTTATCTTTGCATCACTAAATAATAAAGTGCTTATCTTTGTGAATTATTTCCTTTTCTATTCATTAATTTTCCTGAGGAGGAGCCAGCCTTGGTAATACTGTCTGAAGTTGTTACAGGGCTGAGTAAGCCTTCACACTTTCGATATTCTAGTATATTGGATGGAATAAATGGGAGTGCCTGATCTGACCTGTATACACTCTTAAGTCTCTATTTAAACTGAACATGCTGAGTGCCTCGGGAGGGGGGTGAGTGGTCTTCAGATCATACTAGGTCAGCAGTAACGGTCAGTGATATAACAGTGATTCACGCAGGAGGCGTTGAATCAGTGACAATTGGATGAGTCATTACTATTGACACTGGTAACTCATACTACTGGTAACTGGTGCTACTGAAAGCTCGGCGATGCTAATGTATGGCGTTCCGACATACAGCGAATACAAACTAGAGGCAACAGGCATATGGTTCTGAGCTGATTCTATATAATGTCAAGGTACACAACAGGTGAACAGTACGACATACATAAGGATATTAACAGAATGAACGTTAATGGAATGGAACTCATTGTAATGCATTACAAGGTATGATATAGTGCAATTCATAGAATGAGGCTCAGTGACAGAAATATACAATAAAAGTTATAAAAAAATTGATCAGTCGATCTGTATTCATATGATCTGCAGATTCTCAGGAAGGATATGTACAAAGAAAGAATTGTTTAACAGAAAAAGCAGACTTGGTGCACTCAGATCTAGACTGTTAAATCTCAGAATTTGGAGAGAACGTGAACAAAAAAAATTCTTGAATATTAAAAGCTGATATTGTAGCATACAATAGAAATACATTTGAAACTATATTATTCATCTATAAAGGTTATTTACATTTAACCCCAACTCTGCTAGGGTAAGATTTACATATCCAGAATTGGTATCTCTGGGATTATCAAATTCTGTTGCACTGACGAACTCGTGCCATGGTTGAGGCAGATTTGAATTGATATTTACAAATGATATTTGAGGATTTCTCAATACTTGTCGTGTACATAAGGAATAACGACATTCAGGTTGATCAGCTGAGTATTAGAGGTAGAGGGTACAGAGTCAGGAGGATTGTCAGAGTCCATCACATTAGTCTGGGTAGGTACATCAACATAATCACATACTAACTTCATAGAATCTAAATGTGATTATACTGACCAGTACTAATTTCTCTAACCTTATACTTATTTCCATTAATATGTTCAACTGCTCGATAAGGACCAACAAACTTTTAATGGAGCTCAGGCACGGCAGACGTTTTATTAAAGTTAGTCACCATAACTTTGTGTGTGTGGTGCGGGTGTGTGTGTGTGTGTGTGTGTGTGTGTGTGTGTGTGTGTGTGTGTGTGTGTCGGTGGAAGGGGTTACAGACGGCATCATGTGGGTTCTTAATCTTCATAAAAAAATAAATGAATATTGATGAACCTCTAAAAAAAAGTCCCATCAGTATTTATTAAGGAGGCAACAACATCAACAACATTAACATCAACAACGTTAACAATATCGACAACATTAATATCGACAACATTAATATCGACAACATTAACAACATCGACAGCATTAACAACATCGACATTAACAACATCGACATTAAGAACATCGACAACATTAACAACATCGACATTAAGAACATCGACAACATTAACAACATCGACATTAAGAACATCGACAACATTAACAACATCGACATTAAGAACATCGACAGCATTAACAACATCGACATTAAGAACATCGACAGCATTAACAACATCGACATTAAGAACATCGACAGCATTAACAACATCGACATTAACAACATCGACATTAAGAACATCGACAACATTAACAACATCGACATTAACAACATCGACAACATTAACAACATCGACATTAACAACATCGACATTAAGAACATCGACAACATTAACAACATCGACAGCATTAACAACATCGACATTAACAACATCGACAACTTTAACAACATCGACAACATTAACATCGACAATATTAACATTGACAACATCGACAATATTAACATTGACAACATCGACATTAACAACATCGACAACATTAACAACATCGACAACATTAACAACATCCACAACATTGTCAACATCGACAACATTAACAACATCGACAACATTGTCAACATCGACAACAATGACAACATCGACAACATTGTCAACATCGACAACATTAACAACATCGACAACATTAACAACATCGAAACATTGACCTCTTCAACATTGACAACATTGACAACATCGACATTAACAACATCGACAACATTAACATCGACAACATTGGCAACATCGACAACATTAACATAGACAACATTGGCAACATCGACAACATTGGCAACATCGACAACACTGACAACATTGACATCGACAACATTAACAATACAGACAACATAGATAACATTAACAACATCGACAACATTAACAACATAGATAACATTAACAACATCGACAACATTAACAACAACGACAACAAAATAACATCAGCAACACCAACAAAAACATCAAAAACATCAACATCATTAACTACAACAGCAACAATATTAACAACATCGACAATATTAACAACATCGACAACATTAACAACAGCAACAACATTAACAACAAAAATATCAACAATAAAAATCACATCAACATTATCATCAACAAAAATACCAATGACATCAGCAACATCAACATGACATCAGCAACATCAACATGACATCAGCAACATCAACATGACATCAGCAACATCAACATGACATCAGCAACATCAACATGACATCAGCAACATCAACATGACATCAGCAACATCAACATGACATCAACATGACATCAGCAACATCAACATGACATCAGCAACATCAACATGACATCATCAACATCAACATGACATCAGCAACATGACATCAGCAACATCAACATGACATCAGCAACATCAACATGACATCAGCAACATCAACATAACATCAACATGACATCAACATCAACATAACATCAGCAACATCAACATGACATCAACAACATCAACATGACATCAGCAACATCAACATGCCATCAACAACATCAACATGACATCAGCAACATCAACATGCCATCAACAACATCAACATGACATCAACAACATCAACATGACATCAGCAACATCAACATGACATCAGCAACATCAACATGACATCAGCAACATCAACATGACATCAGCAACATCAACATGACATCAGCAACATCAACATGACATCAGCAACATCAACATGACATCAACAACATCAACATGACATCAGCAACATCAACATGACATCAACATCAACATGACATCAGCAACATCAACATGACATCAGCAACATCAACATGACATCAGCAACATCAACATGACATCAGCAACATCAACATGACATCAACATCAACATGACATCAACAACATCAACATGACATTAGCAACATCAACATGACATTAGCAACATCAACATGACATTAGCAACATCAACATGACATTAGCAACATCAACATGACATCAGCAACATCAACATGACATCAACAACACCAACATGACATCAACATCAACATGACACCAGCAACATCAACATGACATCAGCAACATCAACATGACACCAGCAACATCAACATGACATCAACATCAACATGACATCAACAACATCAACATGACATCAACATCAACATGACATCAGCAACATCAACATGACATCAACAACATCAACATGACATCAGCAACATCAACATGACATCAACAACATCAACATGACATCAGCAACAACATGACATCAGCAACATCATCATAACATCAACAACATCAACATGACATCAGCAACATCAACATGACATCAACAACATCAACATGACATCAGCAACAACATGACATCAGCAACATCAACATGACATCAACAACATCAACATAACATCAGCAACATCAACATGACATCAACATCAACATGACATCAGCAACATCATGACATCAGCAACATCAACTGCAGGAACGTCAACGACGACAATAAGAAAAATTGACAACATCAACAACGAAAACATCAACGTCATTAACATCAACTTCACCAATAACAACTATTTTTATTATACTTTTCAAATTATTCTTGCTACCCCTACTGTCACTGTCCCACCTCTTGCTACCCTACTGTCACTGTCCCACCTCTTGCTACCCCTACTGTCACTGTCCCACCTCTTGCTACCCTACTGTCACTGTCCCACCTCTTGCTACCCTACTGTCACTGTCCCACCTCTTGCTACCCCTACTGTCACTGTCCCACCTCTTGCTACCCTACTGTCACTGTCCCACCTCTTGCTACCCTACTGTCACTGTCCCACCTCTTGCTACCCCTACTGTCACTGTCCCACCTCTTGCTACCCTACTGTCACTGTCCCACCTCTTGCTACCCCTACTGTCACTGTCCCACCTCTTGCTACCCTACTGTCACTGTCCCACCTCTTGCTACCCTACTGTCACTGTCCAACCTCTTGCTACCCTACTGTCACTGTCCCACCTCTTGCTACCCTACTGTTACTGTCCCACCTCTTGCTACCCTACTGTCACTGTCCCACCTCTTGCTACCCCTACTGTCACTGTCCCACCTCTTGCTACCCCTACTGTCACTGTCCCACCTCTTGCTACCCCTACTGTCACTGTCCCACCTCTTGCTACCCTACTGTCACTGTCCCACCTCTTGCTACCCTACTGTCACTGTCCCACCTCTTGCTACCCCTACTGTCACTGTCCCACCTCTTGCTACCCTACTGTCACTGCCCCACCTCTTGCTACCCTACTGTCACTGCCCCACCTCTTGCTACCCCTACTGTCACTGTCCCACCTCTTGCTACCCCTACTGTCACTGTCCCACCTCTTGCTACCCCTACTGTCACTGTCCCACCTCTTGCTACCCCTACTGTCACTGTCCCACCTCTTGCTACCCCTACTGTCACTGTCCCACCTCTTGCTACCCCTACTGTCACTGTCCCACCTCTTGCTACCCTACTGTCACTGTCCCACCTCTTGCTACCCTACTGTCACTGTCCCACCTCTTGCTACCCCTACTGTCACTGTCCCACCTCTTGCTACCCTACTGTCACTGTCCCACCTCTTGCTACCCTACTGTCACTGTCCCACCTCTTGCTACCCCTACTGCCACTGTCCCACCTCTTGCTACCCCTACTGTCACTATCCCACCTCTTGCTACCCTACTGTCACTGTCCCACCTCTTGCTACCCCTACTGTCACTGTCCCACCTCTTGCTACCCCTACTGTCACTGTCCCACCTCTTGCTACCCTACTGTCACTGTCCCACCTCTTGCTACCCTACTGTCACTGTCCCACCTCTTGCTACCCCTACTGTCACTGTCCCACCTCTTGCTACCCTACTGTCACTGTCCCACCTCTTGCTACCCTACTGTCACTGTCCCACCTCTTGCTACCCCTACTGTCACTGTCCCACCTCTTGCTACCCCTACTGTCACTGTCCCACCTCTTGCTACCCTACTGTCACTGTCCCACCTCTTGCTACCCCTACTGTCCTGTACTGTCACTGTCCCACCTCTTGCTACCCCTACTGTCACTGTCCCACCTCTTGCTACCCCTACTGTCACTGTCCCACCTCTTGCTACCCTACTGTCACTGTCCCACCTCTTGCTACCCCTACTGTCACTGTCCCACCTCTTGCTACCCCTACTGTCACTGTCCCACCTCTTGCTACCCTACTGTCACTGTCCCACCTCTTGCTACCCTACTGTCACTGTCCCACCTCTTGCTACCCTACTGACACTGTCCCACCTCTTGCTACCCCTACTGTCACTGTCCCACCTCTTGCTACCCCTACTGTCACTGTCCCACCTCTTGCTACCCTACTGCCACTGTCCCACCTCTTGCTACCCCTACTGTCACTGTCCCACCTCTTGCTACCCTACTGCCACTGTCCCACCTCTTGCTACCCCTACTGTCACTGTCCCACCTCTTGCTACCCTACTGTCACTGTCCCACCTCTTGCTACCCCTACTGTCACTGTCCCACCTCTTGCTACCCTACTGTCACTGTCCCACCTCTTGCTACCCCTACTGTCACTGTCCCACCTCTTGCTACCCTACTGCCACTGTCCCACCTCTTGCTACCCCTACTGTCACTGTCCCACCTCTTGCTACCCTACTGTCACTGTCCCACCTCTTGCTACCCTACTGTCACTGTCCCACCTCTTGCTACCCTACTGTCACTGTCCCACCTCTTGCTACCCTACTGTCACTGTCCCACCTCTTGCTACCCTACTGTCACTGTCCCACCTCTTGCTACCCTACCACTGTCCCACCTCTTGCTACCCTACTCACTGTCCCACCTCTTGCTACCCTACTGTCACTGTCCCACCTCTTGCTACCCTACTGTCACTGTCCCACCTCTTCTTGCTACCCCTACTGTCACTGTCCCACCTCTTGCTACCCCTCCTGTCACTGTCCCACCTCTTGCTACCCTACTGACACTGTCCCACCTCTTGCTACCCTACTGTCACTGTCCCACCTCTTGCTACCCTACTGCCACTGTCCCACCTCTTGCTACCCTACTGTCACTGTCCCACCTCTTGCTACCCCTACTGTCACTGTCCCACCTCTTGCTACCCCTACTGTCACTGTCCCACCTCTTGCTACCCCTACTGTCACTGTCCCACCTCTTGCTACCCCTACTGTCACTGTCCCACCTCTTGCTACCCCTACTGTCACTGTCCCACCTCTTGCTACCCTACTGTCACTGTCCCACCTCTTGCTACCCTACTGTCTCTGTCCCACCTCTTGCTACCCTACTGTCACTGTTCCATCTCTTGCTACCCTACTGTCACTGTCCCACCTCTTGCTACCCCTACTGTCACTGTCCCACCTCTTGCTACCCTACTGTCACTGTACCTCTTGCTACCCTACTGTCACTGTCCCACCTCTTGCTACCCTACTGTCACTGTCCCACCTCTTGCTACCCTACTGTCACTGTCCCACCTCTTGCTACCCTACTGTCACTGTCCCACCTCTTGCTACCCTACTGTCACTGTCCCACCTCTTGCTACCCTACTGTCACTGTCCCACCTCTTGCTACCCTACTGTCACTGTCCCACCTCTTGCTACCCTACTGTCACTGTCCCACCTCTTGCTACCCTTACTGTCACTGTCCCACCTCTTGCTACCCTACTGTCACTGTCCCACCTCTTGCTACCCTACTGTCACTGTCCCACCTCTTGCTACCCTACTGTCACTGCCCCACCTCTTGCTACCCCTACTGTCACTGTCCCACCTCTTGCTACCCCTACTGCCACTGTCCCACCTCTTGCTACCCTACCCTACTGCTACCCTACTCACTGTCCCACCTCTTGCTACCCCTACTGTCACTGTCCCACCTCTTGCTACCCTACTGTCACTGTCCCACCTCTTGCTACCCTACTGTCACTGTCCCACCTCTTGCTACCCCTACTGTCACTGTCCCACCTCTTGCTACCCCTACTGTCACTGTCCCACCTCTTGCTACCCTACTGTCACTGTCCCACCTCTTGCTACCCCTACTGTCACTGTCCCACCTCTTGCTACCCCTACTGTCACTGTCCCACCTCTTGCTACCCTACTGTCACTGTCCCACCTCTTGCTACCCCTACTGTCACTGTCCCACCTCTTGCTACCCCTACTGTCACTGTCCCACCTCTTGCTACCCCTACTGTCACTGTCCCACCTCTTGCTACCCTACTGTCACTGTCCCACCTCTTGCTACCCTACTGTCACTGTCCCACCTCTTGCTACCCTACTGTCACTGTCCCACCTCTTGCTACCCTACTGTCACTGTCCCACCTCTTGCTACCCTACTGTCACTGTCCCACCTCTTGCTACCCTACTGTCACTGTCCCACCTCTTGCTACCCTACTGTCACTGTCCCACCTCTTGCTACCCTACTGTCACTGTCCCACCTCTTGCTACCCCTACTGTCCCTGTCCCACCTCTTGCTACCCCTACTGTCACTGTCCCACCTCTTGCTACCCCTACTGCCACTGTCCCACCTCTTGCTACCCCTACTGCCACTGTCCCACCTCTTGCTACCCCTACTGTCACTGTCCCACCTCTTGCTACCCTACTGTCACTGTCCCACCTCTTGCTACCCTACTGTCACTGTCCCACCTCTTGCTACCCTACTGTCACTGTCCCACCTCTTGCTACCCTACTGTCACTGTCCCACCTCTTGCTACCCTACTGTCACTGTCCCACCTCTTGCTACCCTACCCTACTGCTACCCACTGTCCCACCTCTTGCTACCCTACTGTCACTGTCCCACCTCTTGCTACCCTACTGTCACTGTCCCACCTCTTGCTACCCCTACTGTCACTGTCCCACCTCTTGCTACCTCCCCTACTGCCACTGTCCCACCTCTTGCTACCCCTACTGTCACTGTCCCACCTCTTGCTACCCCTACTGTCACTGTCCCACCTCTTGCTGCCCTACTGTCACTGTCCCACCTCTTGCTACCCCTACTGTCACTGTCCCACCTCTTGCTGCCCTACTGTCACTGTCCCACCTCTTGCTACCCCTACTGTCACTGTCCCACCTCTTGCTACCCCTGTCACTGTCCCACCTCTTGCTACCCTACTGTCACTGTCCCACCTCTTGCTACCCCTACTGTCACTGTCCCACCTCTTGCTACCCCTACTGTCACTGTTCCACCTCTTGCTACCCCTACTGTCACTGTCCCACCTCTTGCTACCCCTACTGTCACTGTCCCACCTCTTGCTACCCTACTGTCACTGTCCCACCTCTTGCTACCCCTACTGTCACTGTCCCACCTCTTGCTACCCTACTGTCACTGTCCCACCTCTTGCTACCCTACTGTCACTGTCTCACCTCTTGCTACCCTACTGTCACTGTCCCACCTCTTGCTACCCTACTGTCACTGTCCCACCTCTTGCTACCCTACTGTCACTGTCCCACCTCTTGCTACCCTACTGTCACTGTCCCACCTCTTGCTACCCTACCACTGTCCCACCTCTGCTACCCTACTGCCTGTCCCACCTCTTGCTACCCCTACTGTCACTGTCCCACCTCTTGCTACCCTACTGCCACTGTCCCACCTCTTGCTACCTATACTCTCACTGTCCCACCTCTTGCTACTGTCACTCTCCCACCTCTTGCTACCCCTTCTGTCACTGTCCCACCTCTTGCTACCCTACTGTTACTGCCCCACCTCTTTCTACCCCTGCTGTCACTGTCCCACTTCTTGCTATCATACTGTTACTGTCCCAGCATTTGCTACCCCTTCTGCCACTGTCCTACCTCTTGCTACCCTACTGCCACTGTCCCACCTCTTGCTACCCTACTGCCACTGTCCCACCTCTTGCTACCCCTACTGTCACTGTCCCACCTCTTGCTACCCCTACTGTCACTGTCCCACCTCTTGCTACCCCTACTGTCACTGTCCCACCTCTTGCTACCCTACCCTACTGTCACTGTCCCACCTCTTGCTACCCCTACTGTCACTGTCCCACCTCTTGCTACCCCTACTGTCACTGTCCCACCTCTTGCTACCCCTACTGTCACTGTCCCACCTCTTGCTACCCTACTGTCACTGTCCCACCTCTTGCTACCCTACTGTCACTGTCCCACCTCTTGCTACCCTACTGTCACTGTCCCACCTCTTGCTACCCTACTGTCACTGTCCCACCTCTTGCTACCCTACTGTCACTGTCCCACCTCTTGCTACCCTACTGCCACTGTCCCACCTCTTGCTACCCTACTGTCACTGTCCCACCTCTTGCTGCCCTACTGTCACTGTCCCACCTCTTGCTACCCCTACTGTCACTGTCCCACCTCTTGCTGCCCTACTGTCACTGTCCCACCTCTTGCTACCCCTACTGTCACTGTCCCACCTCTTGCTGCCCTACTGTCACTGTCCCACCTCTTGCTGCCCTACTGTCACTGTCCCACCTCTTGCTACCCCTACTGTCACTGTCCCACCTCTTGCTGCCCTACTGTCACTGTCCCACCTCTTGCTACCCTACTGTCACTGTCCCACCTCTTGCTACCCCTACTGTCACTGTCCCACCTCTTGCTACCCTACTGTCACTGTCCCACCTCTTGCTACCCTACTGTCACTGTCCCACCTCTTGCTACCCTACTGTCACTGTCCCACCTCTTGCTACCCCTACTGTCACTGTCCCACCTCTTGCTACCCTACTGTCACTGTCCCACCTCTTGCTACCCCTACTGTCACTGTCCCACCTCTTGCTACCCCTACTGTCACTGTCCCACCTCTTGCTACCCCTACTGTCACTGTCCCACCTCTTGCTACCCTACTGTCACTGTCCCACCTCTTGCTACCCTACTGTCACTGTCCCACCTCTTGCTACCCCTACTGTCACTGTCCCACCTCTTGCTACCCTACTGTCACTGTCCCACCTCTTGCTACCCTACTGTCACTGTCCCACCTCTTGCTACCCCTACTGTCACTGTCCCACCTCTTGCTACCCCTACGTTCACTGTCCCACCTCTTGCTACCCCTACGTTCACTGTCCCACCTCTTGCTACCCTACTGTCACTGTCATACCTCTTGCTACCCCTACGTTCACTGTCCCACCTCTTGCTACCCTACTGTCACTGTCCCACCTCTTGGTACCCCTACTGTCACTGTCCCACCTCTTGCTACCCCTACTGTCACTGTCCCACCTCTTGCTACCCCTACTGTCACTGTCCCACCTCTTGCTACCCCTACTGTCACTGTCCCACCTCTTGCTACCCTACTGTCACTGTCCCACCTCTTGCTACCCCTACTGTCACTGTCCCACCTCTTGCTACCCCTACTGTCACTGTCCCACCTCTTGCTACCCTACTGTCACTGTCCCACCTCTTGCTACCCCTACTGTCACTGTCCCACCTCTTGCTACCCCTACTGTCACTGTCCCACCTCTTGCTACCCCTACTGTCACTGTCCCACCTCTTGCTACCCCTACTGTCACTGTCCCACCTCTTGCTACCCCTACTGTCACTGTCCCACCTCTTGCTACCCTACTGTCACTGTCCCACCTCTTGCTACCCTACTGTCACTGTCCCACCTCTTGCTACCCTACTGTCACTGTCCCACCTCTTGCTACCCTACTGTCACTGTCCCACCTCTTGCTACCCTACTGTCACTGTCCCACCTCTTGCTACCCTACTGTCACTGTCCCACCTCTTGCTACCCTACTGTCACTGTCCCACCTCTTGCTACCCTACTGTCACTGTCCCACCTCTTGCTACCCCTACTGTCACTGTCCCACCTCTTGCTACCCTACTGTCACTGTCCCACCTCTTGCTACCCTACTGTCACTGTCCCACCTCTTGCTACCCTACTGTCACTGTCCCACCTCTTGCTACCCCTACTGTCACTGTCCCACCTCTTGCTACCCTACTGTCACTGTCCCACCTCTTGCTACCCCTACTGTCACTGTCCCACCTCTTGCTACCCTACTGTCACTGTCCCACCTCTTGCTACCCCTACTGTCACTGTCCCACCTCTTGCTACCCTACTGTCACTGTCCCACCTCTTGCTACCCTACTGTCACTGTCCCACCTCTTGCTACCCTACTGTCACTGTCCCACCTCTTGCTACCCTACTGTCACTGTCCCACCTCTTGCTACCCTACTGTCACTGTCCCACCTCTTGCTACCCTACTGTCACTGTCCCACCTCTTGCTACCCTACTGTCACTGTCCCACCTCTTGCTACCCTACTGTCACTGTCCCACCTCTTGCTACCCTACTGTCACTGTCCCACCTCTTGCTACCCTACTGTCACTGTCCCACCTCTTGCTACCCCTACTGTCACTGTCCCACCTCTTGCTACCCTACTGTCACTGTCCCACCTCTTGCTACCCCTACTGTCACTGTCCCACCTCTTGCTACCCCTACTGTCACTGTCCCACCTCTTGCTACCCCTACTGTCACTGTCCCACCTCTTGCTACCCCTACTGTCACTGTCCCACCTCTTGCTACCCCTACTGTCACTGTCCCACCTCTTGCTACCCCTACTGTCACTGTCCCACCTCTTGCTACCCCTACTGTCACTGTCCCACCTCTTGCTACCCCTACTGTCACTGTCCCACCTCTTGCTACCCCTACTGTCACTGTCCCACCTCTTGCTACCCCTACTGTCACTGTCCCACCTCTTGCTACCCCTACTGTCACTGTCCCACCTCTTGCTACCCCTACTGTCACTGTCCCACCTCTTGCTACCCCTACTGTCACTGTCCCACCTCTTGCTACCTGTCCTACCTCTTGCTCACTGTCCCACCTCTTGCTACCCTATTGCCACTGTCCCACCTCTTGCTACCCCTACTACCACTGTCCCACCTCTTGCTACCCCTACTGTCACTGTCCAACCTCTTGCTACCCTATTGCCACTGTCCCACCTCTTGCTACCCTTGCTGTCGCACCTCTTGCTACCCCTACTGTCACTGTCCCACCTCTTGCTACCCCTACTGTCACTGTCCCACCTCCTACCACTTATCACTGTCCCACCTCTTACCCCTACTGTCACTGTCCCACCTCTTGCTACCCCTACTGTCACTGTCCCACCTCTTGCTACCCCTACTGTCACTGTCCCACCTCTTGCTACCCCTACTGCCACTGTCCCACCTCTTGCTACCCCTACTGTCACTGTCCCACCTCTTGCTACCCTACTGTCACTGTCCCACCTCTTGCTACCCCTACTGTCACTGTCCCACCTCTTGCTACCCCTACTGTCACTGTCCCACCTCTTGCTACCCCTACTGTCACTGTCCCTACCTCTTGCTACCCCTACTGTCACTGTCCCACCTCTTGCTACCCTACTGTCACTGTCCCACCTCTTGCTACCTTACTGTCACTGTCCCACCTCTTGCTACCCTACTGTCACTGTCCCACCTCTTGCTACCCCTACTGTCACTGTCCCACCTCTTGCTACCCTACTGTCACTGTCCCACCTCTTGCTACTGTCACCCTACTGCTACCACTGTCCCACCTCTTGCTACCCCTGTCACTGTCCCACCTCTTGCTACCCCTACTGTCACTGTCCCACCTCTTGCTACCCTACTGTCACTGTCCCACCTCTTGCTACCCTACTGTCACTGTCCCACCTCTTGCTACCCTACTGTCACTGTCCCACCTCTTGCTACCCTACTGTCACTGTCCCACCTCTTGCTACCCTACTGTCACTGTCCCACCTCTTGCTACCCCTACTGTCACTGTCCCACCTCTTGCTACCCCTACTGTCACTGTCCCACCTCTTGCTACCCTACTGTCACTGTCCCACCTCTTGCTACCCTACTGTCACTGTCCCACCTCTTGCTACCCTACTGTCACTGTCCCACCTCTTGCTACCCTACTGTCACTGTCCCACCTCTTGCCCCTACTGTCACTGTCCCACCTCTTGCTACCCCTACTGTCACTGTCCCACCTCTTGCTACCCCTACTGTCACTGTCCCACCTCTTGCTACCCTACTGTCACTGTCCCACCTCTTGCTACCCTACTGTCACTGTCCCACCTCTTGCTACCCCTACTGTCACTGTCCCACCTCTTGCTACCCTACTGTCACTGTCCCACCTCTTGCTACCCTACTGTCACTGTCCCACCTCTTGCTACCCTACTGTCACTGTGCCACCTCTTGCTACCCCTACTGTCACTGTCCCACCTCTTGCTACCCCTACTGTCACTGTCCCACCTCTTGCTACCCCTACTGTCACTGTCCCACCTCTTGCTACCCTACTGTCACTGTCCCACCTCTTGCTACCCTACTGTCACTGTCCCACCTCTTGCTACCCTACTGTCACTGTCCCACCTCTTGCTACCCTACTGTCACTGTCCCACCTCTTGCTACCCTACTGTCACTGTCCCACCTCTTGCTACCCCTACTGTCACTGTCCCACCTCTTGCTACCCTACTGTCACTGTCCCACCTCTTGCTACCCTACTGTCACTGTCCCACTGTCACTGTCCCACCTCTTGCTACCCTACTGTCACTGTCCCACCTCTTGCTACCCTACTGTCACTGTCCCACCTCTTGCTACCCTACTGTCACTGTCCCACCTCTTGCTACCCTACTGTCACTGTCCCACCTCTTGCTGCCCTACCACTGTCCCACCTCTTGCTACCCTACTGTCACTGTCCCACCTCTTGCTACCCTACTGTCACTGTCCCACCTCTTGCTACCCTACTGTCACTGTCCCACCTCTTGCTACCCCTACTGTCACTGTCCCACCTCTTGCTACCCTACTGTCACTACCTCTTGCCCCTACTGTCACTGTC
Organism: Cherax quadricarinatus; assembly: GCF_038502225.1. Lineage (NCBI taxonomy): Eukaryota > Metazoa > Arthropoda > Malacostraca > Decapoda > Parastacidae > Cherax > Cherax quadricarinatus. Next base: position 4,087,344 of record NC_091324.1, read on the forward strand.
CCACCTCTTGCTACCCTACTGTCACTGTCCCACCTCTTGCTACCCTACTGTCACTGTCCCACCTCTTGCTACCCTACTGTCACTGTCCCACCTCTTGCTACCCCCTACTGTCACTTGTCCCACCTCTTGCTACCCCTACTGTCACTGTCCCACCTCTTGCTACCCTACTGTCACTGTCCCACCTCTTGCTACCCTACTGTCACTGTCCCACCTCTTGCTACCCCTACTGTCACTGTCCCACCTCTTGCTACCCTACTGTCACTGTCCCACCTCTTGCTACCCTACTGTCACTGTCCCACCTCTTGCTACCCTACTGTCACTGTCCCACCTCTTGCTACCCCTACTGTCACTGTCCCACCTCTTGCTACCCTACTGTCACTGTCCCACCTCTTGCTACCCCTACTGTCACTGTCCCACCTCTTGCTACCCCTACTGTCACTGTCCCACCTCTTGCTACCCCTACTGTCACTGTCCCACCTCTTGCTACCCCTACTGTCACTGTCCCACCTCTTGCTACCCTACTGTCACTGTCCCACCTCTTGCTACCCTACTGTCACTGTCCCACCTCTTGCTACCCTACTGTCACTGTCCCACCTCTTGCTACCCTACTGTCACTGTCCCACCTCTTGCTACCCCTACTGTCACTGTCCCACCTCTTGCTACCCCTACTGTCACTGTCCCACCTCTTGCTACCCCTACTGTCACTGTCCCACCTCTTGCTACCCTACTGTCACTGTCCCACCTCTTGCTACCCCTACTGTCACTGTCCCACCTCTTGCTACCCCTACTGTCACTGTCCCACCTCTTGCTACCCTACTGTCACTGTCCCACCTCTTGCTACCCTACTGTCACTGTCCCACCTCTTGCTACCCTACTGTCACTGTCCCACCTCTTGCTACCCTACTGTCACTGTCCCACCTCTTGCTACCCTACTGTCACTGTCCCACCTCTTGCTACCCTACTGTCACTGTCCCACCTCTTGCTACCCTACTGTCACTGTCCCACCTCTTGCTACCCTACTGCCACTGTCCCACCTCTTGCTACCCTACTGCCACTGTCCCACCTCTTGCTACCCTACTGTCACTGTCCCACCTCTTGCTACCCTACTGTCACTGTCCCACCTCTTGCTACCCTACTGTCACTGTCCCACCTCTTGCTACCAGACTGTAACAGTCCCACCTCTTGCTACCCCTACTGTCACCCACCTCTTGCTACCCCTACTGTCACTGTCCCACCTCTTGCTACCCCTACTGTCACTGTCCCACCTCTTGCTACCCTACTGTCACTGTCCCACCTCTTGCTACCCTACTGTCACTGTCCCACCTCTTGCTACCCTACTGTCACTGTCCCACCTCTTGCTACCCTACTGTCACTGTCCCACCTCTTGCTACCCTACTGTCACTGTCCCACCTCTTGCTACCCTACTGTCACTGTCCCACCTCTTGCTACCCTACTGTCACTGTCCCACCTCTTGCTACCCTACTGTCACTGTCCCACCTCTTGCTACCCTACTGTCACTGTCCCACCTCTTGCTACCCTACTGTCACTGTCCCACCTCTTGCTACCCTACTGTCACTGTCCCACCTCTTGCTACCCTACTGTCACTGTCCCACCTCTTGCTACCCCTACTGTCACTGTCCCACCTCTTGCTACCCCTACTGTCACTGTCCCACCTCTTGCTACCCCTACTGTCACTGTCCCACCTCTTGCTACCCCTACTGTCACTGTCCCACCTCTTGCTACCCCTACTGTCACTGTCCCACCTCTTGCTACCCCTACTGTCACTGTCCCACCTCTTGCTACCCCTACTGTCACTGTCCCACCTCTTGCTACCCCTACTGTCACTGTCCCACCTCTTGCTACCCCTACTGTCACTGTCCCACCTCTTGCTACCCTACTGTCACTGTCCCACCTCTTGCTACCCCTACTGTCACTGTCCCACCTCTTGCTACCCCTACTGTCACTGTCCCACCTCTTGCTACCCCTACTGTCACTGTCCCACCTCTTGCTACCCTACTGTCACTGTCCCACCTCTTGCTACCCTACTGTCACTGTCCCACCTCTTGCTACCCTACTGTCACTGTCCCACCTCTTGCTACCCTACTGTCACTGTCCCACCTCTTGCTACCCTACTGTCACTGTCCCACCTCTTGCTACCCTACTGTCACTGTCCCACCTCTTGCTACCCTACTGTCACTGTCCCACCTCTTGCTACCCTACTGTCACTGTCCCACCTCTTGCTACCCTACTGTCACTGTCCCACCTCTTGCTACCCTACTGTCACTGGCCCACCTCTTTCTGCCCCTACTGTCACTGGCCCACCTCTTGCTGCCCCTACTGTCACTGTCCCACCTCTTGCTGCCCCTACTGTCACTGTCCCACCTCTTGCTGCCCCTACTGTCACTGTCCCACCTCTTGCTACCCCTACTGTCACTGTCCCACCTCTTGCTACCCCTACTGTCACTGTCCCACCTCTTGCTACCCTACTGTCACTGTCCCACCTCTTGCTACCCCTACTGTCACTGTCCCACCTCTTGCTACCCTACTGTCACTGTCCCACCTCTTGCTACCCTACTGTCACTGTCCCACCTCTTGCTACCCTACTGTCACTGTCCCACCTCTTGCTACCCCTACTGTCACTGTCCCACCTCTTGCTACCCTACTGTCACTGTCCCACCTCTTGCTACCCTACTGTCACTGTCCCACCTCTTGCTACCCTACTGTCACTGTCCCACCTCTTGCTACCCTACTGTCACTGTCCCACCTCTTGCTACCCTACTGTCACTGTCCCACCTCTTGCTACCCTACTGTCACTGTCCCACCTCTTGCTACCCTACTGTCACTGTCCCACCTCTTGCTACCCTACCTCTGCTACCCCTACTGTCACTGTCCCACCTCTTGCTACCCTACTGTCACTGTCCCACCTCTTGCTACCCTACTGTCACTATCCCACCTCTTGCTACCCTACTGTCACTGTCCCACCTCTTGCTACCCTACTGTCACTGTCCCACCTCTTGCTACCCACTGTACTGTCACTGTCCCACCTCTTGCTACCCTACTGTCACTGTCCCACCTCTTGCTACCCTACTGTCACTGTCCCACCTCTTGCTACCCTACTGTCACTGTCCCACCTCTTGCTACCCTACTGTCACTGTCCCACCTCTTGCTACCCTACTGTCACTGTCCCACCTCTTGCTACCCTACTGTCACTGGCCCACCTCTTGCTACCCCTACTGTCACTGTCCCACCTCTTGTTGCCCCTACTGTCACTGTCCCACCTCTTGCTACCCCTACTGTCACTGTCCCACCTCTTGCTACCCCTACTGTCACTGTCCCACCTCTTGCTACCCCTACTGTCACTGTCCCACCTCTTGCTACCCCTACTGTCACTGTCCCACCTCTTGCTACCCCTACTGTCACTGTCCCACCTCTTGCTACCCTTCTGTCACTGTCCCACCTCTTGCTACCCCTACTGTCACTGTCCCACCTCTTGCTACCCCTACTGTCACTGTCCCACCTCTTGCTACCCCTACTGTCACTGTCCCACCTCTTGCTACCCCTACTGTCACTGTCCCACCTCTTGCTACCCCTACTGTCACTGTCCCACCTCTTGCTACCCCTACTGTCACTGTCCCACCTCTTGCTGCCCCTACTGTCACTGTCCCACCTCTTGCTAACCCCTCTTTCACTGTCCCACCTGTTGCTGTTCCACCTCTTGCTACCCTATTGCCACTGTCCCACCTCTTGCTACCCCTACTACCACTGTCCCACCTCTTGCTACCCCTACTACCACTGTCCCACCTCTTGCTACCCTGCAGTCACTGTCCCACCTCTTGCTACCCTACACTCACTGTCGCACCTCTTGCTACCCCTACTGTCACTGTCCAACCTCTTGCTACCCTATTGCCACTGTCCCACCTCTTTCTACCACTACTATCACTGTCCCACCTCTTACTACCCTACTGTCACTGTCCCACCTCTTTCTACCTATACTGTCACCGTCCCACCTCTTGCTTCGATGGTGTCACTGTCCCACCTCTTGCTACCCCTACTGTCACTGTACCACCTCTTGCTACCCTTTCTGTCACTGTCCCACCTCTTGCTACCCTACTGTCACTGTCCCACCTCTTGCTACCTATACTGTCACCGTCCCACCTCTGGCTTCGATGGTGTCACTGTCCCACCTCTTGCTACCCATAATGTCACTGTCCCACCTCTTGCTAACCCTACTGTCACTATCCCACCTCTTGCTACCCTATTGCCACTGTCCCACTTCTTGATACCCGTACTGTCACTGTCCCACCTCTTGCTATCCCTACTGTCACTGTCCCACGTCTTGCTACCCCTACTGTCACTGTCCCACCTCTTGCTACCCCTACTGTCACTGTCCCACCTCCTGCTACCCCTACTCTCACTGTCCCTTCTCTTCCTATCCCTACTGTCACTGTCCCACCTCTTGCTACCTATACTGTCACCGTCCCACCTCTTGCTTCGATGGTGTCACTGTCCCACCTCTTGCTACCCATAATGTCACTGTCCCACCTCTTGCTAACCCTACTGTCACTATCCCACCTCTTGCTACCCTATTGCCACTGTCCCACTTCTTGATACCCGTACTGTCACTGTCCCACCTCTTGCTGTCCCTGCTGCCACTGTCCCACCTCTTGCTACCCCTACTGTCACTGTCCTACCTCTTGCTACCTTACTGTCACTATCCCACGTCTTGCTACCCTACTGTCACTCCCACTTCTTGCTACCCTGCTTTCACTGTCCCACCTCTTTCTACCCTACTGTCACTGTCCCTTCTCTTCCTATCCCTACTGTCACTGTCCCACCTCTTGCTACGCCTGCTGTCACTGTCCCACCTCTTGCTACCCTTTCTGTCACTGTTCCACCTCTTGCTAGCCTTCTGTCACTGTCCCACTTTTTGCTGTCCCTACTATCACTGTCCCACCTCTTGCTACCCCTACTGTCACTGTCCCACCTCTTGCTACCCTACTGTCACTATCCCACCTCTTGCTACCCTATTGCCACTGTCCCACTTCTTGATACCCCTACTGTCACTGTCCCACCTCTTGCTACCCCTTCTGTCACTGTCCCACCTCTGGCTACCCTTCTGTCACTGTCCCACTTTTTGCTGTCCCTACTATCACTGTCCCACCTCTTGCTACCCCTACTCTCACTGTCCCTTCTCTTGCTATCCCTACTGTCACTATCCCACCTCTTGCTATCCCTACTGTCACTGTCCCACCTCTTGCTACCCCTACTGTCACTGTCCCACCTCTTGCTAACCCTACTGTTACTGTCCCACATCTTTCTACTACTGTCACTTTCCCACCTCTTGCGACCTCTACTGTCACTGCCCCACCTGTTGCTACCCTGCTGTCACTGCCCCCCCTCTTGCTACCCTACTGTCACTGTTCCACCTTTGCTACCCTACTGTTGCTGTCCCACATCTTGCTACCTATACTCTCACTGTCCCACCTCTTGCTACTGTCACTCTCCCACCTCTTGCTACCCCTTCTGCCACTGTCCTACCTCTTCCTACCCTACTGCCACTGTCCCACCTCTTGCTACCCTTCTGTCACTGTCCCACCTCTTGCTACCCTTCTGTCACTGTCCCACCTCTTGCTAACCCTACTCTCACTGTCCCACCTCTTGCTACCCCTGCTGTTACTGTCCTACCGCTTGCTACCCCTGCTATCACTATCCTACCTCTTGTTACCCTACTGTCACTGTCCAACTTCTTGCTACCTTACTGTCACTGTCCCACCTCTTGCTATCCCTACTGTCACTGTCCCACCTCTTGGTACCCCTACTGTCAGTGTGTCTTCTCTTGCTACCCCTACTGTCACTGTCCCACCTCTTGCTACCGCTACTGTCACTGTCCCAACTCTTGTTACCCCTGCTGTCACTCTCCCACCTCTTGTTACCCCTGCTTTCACTGTCACATGTCTTGAAACCCCTACTTTCACTGTCCCACCTCTTGTTATCCCTACTGTGACTGCCCCACCTCTTGTTACCCTACTGCCACTGTCCCACCTCTTGTTACCCCTGCTATCACTGTCCCACCTCTTGAAACCCCTACTCTCACTGTCCCACCTCTATTTACCCCTACTGTCACTGTCCCTCCTCTATTTACCCCTATTGTCACTATCCCACCTCTTGTTACCCCTGCTGTCACTACTCACTTAGCAGTGAAGCTAATGACCTGTATATTCTGCTGTTGTGGGTTATATCCATTAAGGTAATGTATTAGTTAACTCCAGTAACTGTTGGAATTTTAGACTGTGTAAGACACTCCAGTACCCGCTGGAATGTTAGACTGTGTAAGACAGTCCAGTACCTTCTGGAATGGTAGACTGTGTAAGATAGTCCAGTACCTGCTGGAATGTTAGACTGTATAAGATAGTCCAGTACCTGCTGGAAAGTTAGACTGTGTAAGACACTCCAGTCCCTGCTGTAATATTAGACTGTAAAAGACACTCCTGCACCTGCTGGAATGTTAGACTTTGTAAGACAGTCCAATATCTGCTGGAATGTTAGACTGTGTAAGATGCTCCAGTACCTGCTGGAATGTTAGACTGTGTAAGATGCTCCAGTACCTGCTTGAATGTTAGACTCTGGAAGACAGTCCAGTACCTGATGGAATGTTAGACTGTGTAAGACACTCCACATGTGTATTTGTGTATATATCTGCGGTAATGATTCACGTAATTCATGAGCAATAATGAGGACATGAATCATAGGTGATGACACGTGCATAACTCATGGGTAATAAACCTGCACGTCATTCTACCTGGATCTTGCACGTCATTGTACTTCGAACCTTCACGTCATTCTAATGTGACTGCACGTCATTTTACTAGGATCCTGCACATCATTCTACTTACATCCTGCGCGTCATTCTACTGGAATCTTTCACGTCATTCCACTAGGAAGCTGGTCGCAGTGCCCTCACGAAGGCAAGTCTCTTCAGCCGAGAAAATGGAGCTGATTAACCTGATCACCTCCCGTTTCCCATGGCTTTTCATCTTTTACGGGTTTAGCGCTCCAACATAATCGGAATGGGAGATAATTAGGTTTGATACGAGGAAGAGGAGTAGCTCCAATTCCTCGGAACAATGGCCCTTTACGAGCAAGAAGGCATGCCGGAGTGGGGAAGAAGATATGGGGGAAACGATGGATAATGGGGAGGAAATGGGGTCATTACTGAAGGTGTTGGCGGGGAAATGACTCGTGAGGCGGGGAAGTTTAGGGGAAAATTGTTAGGTAAGTGAGTTGGCGCCACTGAAGGCAGGGAAACTCTGAGAACCATTGAAGGTAGGGAGGAGAGGGAGGCTAGGGTGAGTTGGGGAAGTTCCTGCCAGAGGTCTGAATAAGACAGGGAAGTTAGTGCAAAGTTTGGAGAGTTATAGGGAAGTTTAAGATCAGAGAGGAGATAGTCGAGTCAGATCTCTAATTCTGACCGATCTGATCCTACTGGCAGCACCCAGATTTTTTTTTTTTTTTTTTTTTTTTTGAATGTTATGTCTGAATGGGACACAAAACTTTGTGGAACTAGACACATGTGCAGCATATGAGTATCTTTATTTGTAGACTTTTTGCCATCTGTTAGCTTTATCAGTACAGTACAAGGACACAATGTGAAGAACTATATACAAAAAATCAGGTAATCAGTCCCTCAGACTTGGAGTTGAAGACCACCACAGTCTTGAAGGAACTTCAGGTCCAAGGCTGAGGGACTGATTACCTCATCTTCTGTTTATATTACTTCACATTGTGTCCTTGTATTATACTGGTAAAGCCGCTGGATGGCGAAAAGTCTACAATAAAGATGCCCAGGTGTTGTACATGTATCTAATTCCTCATCTTGTCGATACTGTGTACCGTTTATACTGGGCAGATCCATCACAAATCCAACCCACTAACAGGATGGTCTAGTATCAACAACAGGATGGTCTAGTATCAACAACAGGATGGTCTACTATCAACAATAGGATGGTCTACTATCAACAATAGGATGGTCTATCAACAGGATGGTCTACTATCAACAACAGGATGGTCTACTGTCAATAGGATGGTCTACTACCAACAATAGGATGGCCTACTATCAAAAACAGGATGGTCTATCAACAACAGGATGGTCTACTGTCAACAACAGGATGGTTACTACCAACAACAGGATTGTCTACCACCACCAACAGGATGGTCTAATAACAACAGGATGGTCTACCAACAACAGGATGGTCTAATAACAACAGGATGGTCTACTAACAACAGGATCGTCTATCACAACAGGATGGTCTACTATCAACAGGATGGTCTACTATCAACAGGATGGTCTACTATCAACAGCAGGATGGTCTACTGTCAGCATAGTTGCTGATCCCCTGTATATGTATATAGTATCTGAGTATCTTAGTACCATCCATATGTTTTACATAGTTGACCCCTTGCTAGGCTCAGTGACTAGCTTGTGTGACGTCACTTGATGCCGCATGTGAGCGCTGCTCCCCCGGTCTCCTCCTCACTCCACCCATAGGTCTACGACAAGGCAACACGGCAAGGCTGGGCTCCTCCCTTTCACACACTGCCAATATAAGTGTTGCTATCCAATAAGTGTGTTTAACTCCAACCATCACATCTCCATGAGCCCTCCAAACAAATAGTGCCAGCAGTGAGCGTGTAAATTTCATATTTACGCAGATGTACGGAGATTAACTTTCAGCCGTGGACGTTGTGTGTGTGACTGCATGGCAGCCTAGCCTAGCAGCTAGCTACCCCAAACAAGATTTGTTGGGAGGGTTCGTGGAGATGTGATGGTTGGAGTTAAACACACTTATTAGATAGTAACACTTATATTGGCAGTGTGTGTAAGGGAGGAGCCCAGCCTTGCCGTGTTGCCTCGTCGTAGACCTATGGGTGGAGTGAGGAGGAGACCGGGAGAGCAGCGCTCACATGTGGCATCATGTGATGTCACACAAGCTAATCACTGAGCCTAGCAAGGGGTCAACTATGTAAAACATATGGATGGTACTAAGATACTCACATAATATATACATATACAGGGGATTAGCAACTATGCTAACACTACTATCAACAAGAGGTCTACTATCAACAAGAGGATGGTCTACTATCAACAACAGTATGGTCTACTATCAACAACAGTATGGTCTATCAACAACAGGATGGTCTACTATCAACAACAGTATGGTCTACTATCAACAATAGGATGGTCCATGAATTTCGTCAATTTGAAGTTTTAACAAATGATGGTCACGTGACTTTGCAGTTTTAGACCCCTAGACCTGATGAGGTGTTTCCTGCCTCCTCCCTCACACCACCTCCCTCACACCACCTCCCTCACACCTCCCTCACACTTCCCTCACACCACCTCCCTCACACCACCTACCTCACACTTCCCTCACACCACCTCCCTCACACCTCCCTCACACTACCTCCCACACACCTCGCTCACACCACCTCCCTCACACCTCGCTCACACCCCCTCCCTCACACCTCCTCCCTCACACCTCCCTCACACCTCCCTCACACCTCCTCTCGCACACCTCGCTCACACCACCTCCCTCACACAACCTCCCTCACACCACCTCCCTCACACCACCTCCCTCACACCACGCTCACACCAGCTCCCTCACACCTCCTCCCTCACACCTCCCTCACACCACCTCCCTCACACCTCCCTCACACCACCTCCCTCACACCTACTCCCTCACACCACCACCTTCACACCTCCCTCACACCACCTCCCTCACACCTCCTCCCTCACACCACCTCCCTCTCACCTCCTCACACCACCTCCCTCTCACCTCCTCCCTCACACCACCTCCCTCTCACCTCCTCACACCACCTCCCTCTCACCTCCTCCCTCACACCACTTCCCTCTCACCTCCTCCCTCACACCACTTCCCTCTCACCTCCTCCCTCACACCACCTCCCTCTCACCTCCACCCTCACACCACTTCCCTCTCACCTCCTCCCTCACACCACTTCCCTCTCACCTCCTCCCTCACACCACCTCCCTCTCACCTCCTCCCTCACACCACTTCCCTCTCACCTCCTCCCTCACACCACTTCCCTCTCACCTCCTCCCTCACACCACTTCCCTCTCACCTCCTCCCTCACACCACTTCCCTCTCACCTCCTCCCTCACACCACTTCCCTCTCACCTCCTCCCTCACACCACTTCCCTCTCACCTCCTCCCTCACACCACTTCCCTCTCACCTCCTCCCTCACACCACCTCCCTCTCACCTCCTCCCTCACACCACCTCCCTCTCACCTCCTCCCTCACACCACTTCCCTCTCACCTCCTCCCTCACACCACTTCCCTCTCACCTCCTCCCTCACACCACTTCCCTCTCACCTCCTCCCTCACACCAACTCCCTCTCACCTCCTCCCTCACACCACTTCCCTCTCACCTCCTCCCTCACACCACTTCCCTCTCACCTCCTCCCTCACACCACTTCCCTCTCACCTCCTCCCTCACACCACTTCCCTCTCACCTCCTCCCTCACACCACTTCCCTCTCACCTCCTCCCTCACACCACTTCCCTCTCACCTCCTCCCTCACACCAACTCCCTCTCACCTCCTCCCTCACACCACTTCCCTCTCACCTCCTCCCTCACACCAATTCCCACACACCTCCTCCCTCACACCACATCCCACTCACCTCCTCCCTCACACCACCTCCCTCTCACCTCCTCCCTCACACCACCTCCCTCCCACTTCCCGTTAACATCCCTCACCTACCTTCCTCACACCGCTCTGAATATAGCAGTGACAGCCCCTGGGTGTAAGTAGCAATGTTATACTGTGTGTACCTGAACACTGTGCACCTGAACACTGTGCACCTGAACACTGTGCACCTGAACACTGTGCACCTGAACACTGTGCACCTGAACACTGTGCACCTGAACACTGTGCACCTGAACACTGTGCACCTGAACACTGTGCACCTGAACACTGTGCATCTGAACACTGTGCACCTGAACACTGTGCATCTGAACACTGTGCATCTGAACACTGTGCATCTGAACACTGTGCACCTGAACACTGTGCACCTGAACACTGTGCACCTGAACACTGTGCATCTGAACACTGTGCACCTGAACACTGTGCATCTGAACACTGTGCATCTGAACACTGTGCACCTGAACACTGTGCACCTGAACGCTGTGCACCTGAACACTGTGCACCTGAACACTGTGCACCTGAACACTGTGCACCTGAACACTGTGCACCTGAACACTGTGCATCTGAACATTACTTGTACTAACTCTGGAAACACCAATTACTTTCAACAATAAATAGCATTTAATAAACTAATAAATGAGTAACTAAGGTAGCTTTTATGTAGAGTTCATACGGTAAAAGTGGCAATAAACAGAGGTATGTGAGGCCACCGTTGTTGTTTACCATATTTATTGGTTAAGTTCTGAACACAAGTGAGGACTAGTGTGTTGAGGAGACGTGTACGAGTATATGATAATGAATCTGACACCAAGTGGAAGTTGTCACAGTTGCTCTTCGCCGATGACGCGGTGCTTTTGGCAGACTTTGTCCAGAGGTTCCAAAAGTTGGTGGAGGAATTTCAAAGGGTATGTAACATAGTAATTAAGAGTGAACATAAGAATGAGGAAGGTGGTGAGTGTAATTCAAAATCCAGGCAATGAAAGATTAGGTATCAGGGAGGGAGTATGGGCGAAGTAAATGTGTTCAGATATTTGGGATCAGGCATGTTGGCAGATGGCTCTGTGAAAGACGAGGTGAACTATAGAACTGAGGAGGAGAGAAGAGTGGGTGGTACATTGATTAAATACATGGGAAGGTGCCCGAGTACAGCGGTGCCAATACTCTTGAATAAGTTTTAAACCTTGCAGAGAGACTGGAGGCAGTGGATGTGTCGTGTCTGAGGGTGATGTGTGCTGTGAATATTATGCAGAGAATTCGGAGCGTGGAGATTACAAGGTGTGAGATTACCAGTTGTATAATTCAGAGGGCTGAGGAGGGGTTTTTGAGGTGCAGTTGAGCACTTATGGTGGAACAAAATAGAATGACTAGGACGGGTTTATTAATCTGGAGCGGAAGGAAGGAGGGATAAGAATCATCCCAAGAAAGGTTGGAGGGAAGGGGTAGAGGAGGACGATCCTCGGTTGCTGCACGATCCTCGGTCTCTGCACGATCCTCGGTCGCTGCACGATCCTCGGTTGCTGCACGATCCTCGGTCGCTGCACGATCCTCGGTCGCTGCACGATCCTCGGTCGCTGCACGATCCTCGGTCACTGCACGATCCTCGGTCACTGCACGATCCTCGGTCGCTGCACGATCCTTTGTCGCTGCACGATCCTCGGTTGCTGCACGATCCTTTGTCGCTGCACGATCCTCGGTCTCTGCACGATCCTCGGTCGCTGCACGATCCTTTGTCGCTGCACGATCCTTTGTCGCTGCACGATCCTCGGTTGCTGCACGATCCTCGGTCTCTGCACGATCCTCGGTCGCTGCACGATCCTCGGTTGCTGCACGATCCTCGGTCGCTGCACGATCCTCGGTCGCTGCACGATCCTCGGTCGCTGCACGATCCTCGGTCACTGCACGATCCTCGGTCACTGCACGATCCTCGGTCGCTGCACGATCCTCGGTCGCTGCACGATCCTCGGTCGCTGCACGATCCTCGGTCGCTGCACGATCCTTTGTCGCTGCACGATCCTTTGTCGCTGCACGATCCTCGGTTGCTGCACGATCCTCGGTCTCTGCACGATCCTCGGTCGCTGCACGATCCTCGGTTGCTGCACGATCCTCGGTCGCTGCACGATCCTCGGTCGCTGCACGATCCTCGGTCGCTGCACGATCCTCGGTCACTGCACGATCCTCGGTCACTGCACGATCCTCGGTCGCTGCACGATCCTCGGTCGCTGCACGATCCTCGGTCGCTGCACGATCCTCGGTCGCTGCACGATCCTCGGTCGCTGCACGATCCTCGGTCACTGCACGATCCTCGGTCGCTGCACGATCTGAGACACACATCCCCCGTGTTAAGTAAGCTTAGGCTGTGGCACCTCAGTGCGGCATAAGTTTGTCATACAATTAGATATCAACGTTGAGGATCTGAACCCAGTCAAGAGAGACAGTCACAAGTCATCACATGGAAATTAATATCACAATTCGTTCAATAAGAAATGTCAAAATTAAGACGTGTAACAGAAATCTACTTCAAATTTTCCATTAAAAAACATCTATTTGGAAACTAAACTGAAAAAAAGGAAAGTTTGACTTCACTAAATTTAAATTCTCCTAAAAATAGTTTTTCTTTTAATTTTTCTACAGTCCCATGAGAAAAAAATATTTGATTAAATATATTTTTTAAGGAAATCCAATTTACTAAAATTTTAAATATTTTTAAAACAAATTTCAAAATATTTCCAATTAAATACACCAGCGTTTAGAGGTTTGAAGCCGATCAGAAGAGGCATTCTCTATCTTTTACCTGGGAAACGATGAATTTAATAAAATTTGCAAATTGTAATTTACACAGCTCAAAGGGAAGGCCAAACTTTCTTTTAATAAAACCACCAACTTTGAAAGTTTAAAGCCGATCGGGAAAGGCATTATCCAGTAATTGGTCTAATTCCAACAATTCCAAATTTAACATTTTCATTTGCGACAACACAAACTAAACTTATAATCCGTATTGTACAATACATCGTCAGTAATGATTTGATGCCGATCTGAAGAATCGTTCTTTAGTTGAGTATAAATCACTGTAGGAACACTGCAGAAACATTGCAGCAACACTGTAGCAACACTGCAACAACACTGCAACAACACTACAGGAGCACTGCAGCAACACTGTAGCAACACTGCAACAATGCAACAACACTACAGGAGCACTGCAGCAACACTGCAGCAACACTGCAGCAACACTGCAGCAACACTACAGGAGCACTGCAGCAACACTGCAGCAACATTGCAGCAACACTGCAGCAACATTGCAGCAACATTGCAGCAACACTGCAGCAACACTACAGGAGTACTGCAGCAACACTGCAGCAACACTACAGGAGCACTGCAGCAACACTGCAGCAACACTTCAGCAACACTACAGCAATATTGCAAGTTCACTCTCCACCCTCGTCCAGTTGACGACTTTTGTGAGTGCATGATGAGTGTACAGTAGTTAGTGAGATTCACTTGTCATGTTACAAGTTCACGAGACACAGCTGAAAGATCAGTGAGCCTTTCAGAGTGCAAGAGTCAACGCTAAGGTGAAGAGTGAAGAGTGTGTGGATGCTACAGTGAAGAGTGTGTGGATGTTGCAGTGAAGAGTGTGTGGATGCTGCAGTGAAGAGTGTGTGGATGTTGCAGTGAAGAGTGTGTGGATGCTGCAGTGAAGAGTGTGTGGATGCTACAGTGAAGAGTGTGTGGATGTTGCAGTGAAGAGTGTGTGGATGCTGCAGTGAAGAGTGTGTGGATGCTGCAGTGAAGAGTGTGTGGATGCTGCAGTGAAGAGTGTGTGGATGTTGCAGTGAAGAGTGTGTGGATGCTGCAGTGAAGTGTGGGTGGATGCTGCAGTGAAGTGTGGGTGGATGCTGCAGTGAAGTGTGGGTGGATTCTACAGCGAAGAGTGTGTGGATGCTGCAGTGAAGAGTGTGTGGATGCTGCAGTGAAGAGTGTGTGGATGCTGCAGTGAAGAGTGTGTGGATGCTGCAGTGAAGAGTGTGTGGATGTTGCAGTGAAGAGTGTGTGGATGCTGTAGTGAAGAGTGGGTGGATGCTGCAGTGAAGAGTGTGTGGATGTTGCAGTGAAGAGTGTGTGGATGCTGCAGTGAAGAGTGTGTGGATGCTGCAGTGAAGAGTGTGTGGATGCTGCAGTGAAGAGTGTGTGGATGCTGCAGTGAAGAGTGTGTGGATGCTGCAGTGAAGAGTGTGTGGATGCTGCAGTGAAGAGTGTGTGGATGCTGCAGTGAAGAGTGTGTGGATGTTGCAGTGAAGAGTGTGTGGATGCTGTAGTGAAGAGTGGGTGGATGCTGCAGTGAAGAGTGTGTGGATGTTGCAGTGAAGAGTGTGTGGATGCTGTAGTGAAGAGTGTGTGGATGCTGCAGTGAAGAGTGTGTGGATGCTGCAGTGAAGAGTGTGTGGATGCTGCAGTGAAGAGTGTGTGGATGCTGCAGTGAAGAGTGTGTGGATGCTGCAGTGAAGAGTGTGTGGATGTTGCAGTGAAGAGTGTGTGGATGCTGTAGTGAAGAGTGGGTGGATGCTGCAGTGAAGAGTGTGTGGATGTTGCAGTGAAGAGTGTGTGGATGCTGTAGTGAAGAGTGTGTGGATGCTGCAGTGAAGAGTGTGTGGATGCTGCAGTGAAGAGTGTGTGGATGTTGCAGTGAAGTGTGGGTGGATGCTGCAGTGAAGTGTGGGTGGATGCTGCAGTGAAGTGTGGGTGGATGCTGCAGTGAAGTGTGGGTGGATGCTGCAGTGAAGTGTGTGTGGATGTTGCAGTGAAGTGTGGGTGGATGCTGCAGTGAAGTGTGGGTGGATGCTGCAGTGAAGTGTGTGTGGATGTTGCAGTG
This sequence comes from Cherax quadricarinatus, assembly GCF_038502225.1. Lineage (NCBI taxonomy): Eukaryota > Metazoa > Arthropoda > Malacostraca > Decapoda > Parastacidae > Cherax > Cherax quadricarinatus. The sequence continues at coordinate 4,102,931 of NC_091324.1, forward strand.
AAGTGTGTGTGGATGTTGCAGTGAAGTGTGTGTGGATGTTGCAGTGAAGAGTGTGTGGATGTTGCAGTGAAGAGTGTGTGAATGCTGCAGTGAAGAGTGTGTGAATGCTGCAGTGAAGTGTGGGTGGATGCTGCAATGAGGTGTGTGTGAATGCTGCAGTGAAGTGTGGGTGGATGCTGCAGTGAAGTGTGTGTGAATGCTGCAGTGAAGTGTGGGTGGATGCTGCAGTGAAGTGTGGGTGGATGTTGCAGTGAAGAGTGTGTGAATGCTGCAGTGAAGTGTGTGAATGCTGCAGTGAAGTGTGGGTGGATGCTGCAGTGAAGTGTGTGAATGCTGCAGTGAAGTGTGGGTGGATGCTGCAGTGAAGTGTGGGTGGATGTTGCAGTGAAGAGTGTGTGAATGCTGCAGTGAAGTGTGTGAATGCTGCAGTGAAGTGTGGGTGGATGCTGCAGTGAAGAGTGTGTGGATGCACCAGTGAAGAGTGTGTGGATGCACCAGTGAAGAGTGTGTGGATGCACTAGTGAAAAGTGTGTGGATGCACTAGTGAAGAGTGTGTGGATACACCAGCGAAGAGTGTGTGGATACACCAGTGAAGAGTGTGTGGATGCACTAGTGAAGAGTGTGTGGATACACCAGTGAAGAGTGTGTGGATGCACTAGTGAAGAGTGTGGATGCACTAGTGAAGAGTGTGTGGATACACCAGTGAAGAGTGTGGGGATGCACCAGTGAAGAGTGTGTGGATGCACTAGTGAAGAGTGTGCGGATGCACCAGTGAAGAGTGTGTGGATGCACCAGTGAAGAGTGTGTGGATGCACTAGTGAAGAGTGTGTGGATGCACCAGTGAAGAGTGTGTGGATGCACCAGTGAAGAGTGTGTGGATGCACCAGTGAAGAGTGTGTGGATGCACCAGTGAAGAGTGTGTGGATGCACTAGTGAAGAGTGTGTGGATGCACTAGTGAAGAGTGTGTGGATACACCAGTGAAGAGTGTGTGGATGCACTAGTGAAGAGTGTGGATGCACTAGTGAAGAGTGTGTGGATGCACTAGTGAAGTGTGTGTGGATGCACCAGTGAAGAGTGTGTGGATGCACCAGTGAAGAGTGTGTGGATGCACTAGTGAAGAGTGTGTGGATGCACTAGTGAAGAGAGTGTGGATGCACTAGTGAAGAGTGTGTGGATGCACTAGTGAAGAGTGTGTGGATGCACTAGTGAAGAGTGTGTGGATGCACTAGTGAAGAGTGTGTGGATGCACTAGTGAAGAGTGTGTGGATGCACTAGTGAAGAGTGTGTGGATGCACCAGTGAAGAGTGTGTGGATGCACCAGTGAAGAGTGTGTGGATGCACTAGTGAAGAGTGTGTGGATGCACTAGTGAAGAGTGTGTGGATGCACTAGTGAAGAGTGTGTGGATGCACTAGTGAAGAGTGTGTGGATGCACTAGTGAAGAGTGTGTGGATGCACTAGTGAAGAGTGTGTGGATACACCAGTGAAGAGTGTGTGGATACACCTGTGAAGAGTGTGTGGATGCACCAGTGAAGAGTGTGTGGATGCACTAGTGAAGAGTGTGTGGATGCACCAGTGAAGAGTGTGTGGATGCACCAGTGAAGAGTGTGTGGATACACCAGCGAAGAGTGTGTGGATACACCAGTGAAAAGTGTGTGGATGCACTAGTGAAGAGTGTGTGGATGCACTAGTGAAGAGTCTGTGGATACACCAGTGAAGTGTGTGTGGATGCACTAGTGAAGAGTGTGGATGCACTAGTGAAGAGTGTGTGGATGCACTAGTGAAGAGTGTGTGGATGCACCAGTGAAGAGTGTGTGGACGCACTAGTGAAGAGTGTGGATGCACTAGTGAAGAGTGTGTGGATGCACCAGTGAAGAGTGTGTGGATGCACTAGTGAAGAGTGTGTGGATACACCAGTGAAGAGTGTGTGGATACACCAGTGAAGAGTGTGTGGATGCACTAGTGAAGAGTGTGTGGATACACCAGTGAAGAGTGTGTGTATGCACTAGTGAAGAGTGTGGATGCACTAGTGAAGAGTGTGTGGATGCACTAGTGAAGTGTGTGTGGATGCACCAGTGAAGAGTGTGTGGATGCACCAGTGAAGAGTGTGTGGATGCACTAGTGAAGAGTGTGTGGATGCACTAGTGAAGAGTGTGTGGATGCACTAGTGAAGAGTGTGTGGATGCACTAGTGAAGAGTGTGTGGATGCACTAGTGAAGAGTGTGTGGATGCACCAGTGAAGAGTGTGTGGATGCACCAGTGAAGAGTGTGTGGATGCACTAGTGAAGAGTGTGTGGATGCACTAGTGAAGAGTGTGTGGATGCACTAGTGAAGAGTGTGTGGATGCACTAGTGAAGAGTGTGTGGATACACCAGTGAAGAGTGTGTGGATACACCTGTGAAGAGTGTGTGGATGCACTTTTGAAGAGTGTGTGGATACACCAGTGAAGAGTGTGTGGATGCACTAGTGAAGAGTGTGTGGATACACCAGTGAAGAGTGTGTGGATACACCAGTGAAGAGTGTGTGGATACACCAGTGAAGAGTGTGTGGATACACCAGTGAAGTGTGTGGATGCACTAGTGAAGAGTGTGTGGATGCACTAGTGAAGAGTGTGTGGATGGACCAGTGAAGAGTGTGTGGATGGACCAGTGAAGAGTGTGTGGATGCACTAGTGAAGAGTGTGTGGATGCACCAGTGAAGAGTGTGTGGATACACCAGTGAAGAGTGTGTGGATGCACTAGTGAAGAGTGTGTGGATGCACTAGTGAAGAGTGTGTGGATGCACTAGTGAAGAGTGTGTGGATGCACCAGTGAAGAGTGTGTGGATGGACCAGTGAAGAGTGTGTGGATGCACTAGTGAAGAGTGTGTGGATGCACCAGTGAAGAGTGTGTGGATACACCAGTGAAGAGTGTGTGGATGCACTAGTGAAGAGTGTGTGGATGCACTAGTGAAGAGTGTGTGGATGCACTAGTGAAGAGTGTGTGGATGGACCAGTGAAGAGTGTGTGGATGCACCAGTGAAGAGTGTGTGGATGCACCAGTGAAGAGTGTGTGGATGCACCAGTGAAGAGTGTGTGGATGCACTAGTGAAGAGTGTGTGGATGCACCAGTGAAGAGTGTGTGGATGCACTAGTGAAGAGTGTGTGGATGCACTAGTGAAGAGTGTGTGGATGCACTAGTGAAGAGTGTGTGGATGCACTAGTGAAGAGTGTGTGGATGCACTAGTGAAGAGTGTGTGGATGCACTAGTGAAGAGTGTGTGGATGCACTAGTGAAGAGTGTGTGGATGCACCAGTGAAGAGTGTGTGGATGCACCAGTGAAGAGTGTGTGGATGCACCAGTGAAGAGTGTGTGGATACACCAGCGAAGAGTGTGTGGATGCACCAGTGAAGAGTGTGTGGATGCACCAGTGAAGAGTGTGTGGATGCACCAGTGAAGAGTGTGTGGATGCACTAGTGAAGAGTGTGTGGATGCACTAGTGAAGAGTGTGTGGATGCACTAGTGAAGAGTGTGTGGATGCACCAGTGAAGAGTGTGTGGATGCACCAGTGAAGAGTGTGTGGATGCACTAGTGAAGAGTGTGTGGATGCACTAGTGAAGAGTGTGTGGATGCACCAGTGAAGAGTGTGTGGATGCACCAGTGAAGAGTGTGTGGATGCACTAGTGAAGAGTGTGTGGATGCACCAGTGAAGAGTGTGTGGATGCACCAGTGATAATAACTCGCTGGTTTCTGCAACAGTTAAGCACACTTGCTTAATTAGTGTACAGGTGTGGGGTAGTTAACAGAGTTAATAACCCAGCGTAGAATATTATCGCTTACTCTACATCCTGGTGTGTGTAGGTGTGCGCAGATGTGCGTATGTATGTGCAGGTGTGTGTCAGTGTTTAGTTCCCAGCGGGAAACACTTCAGGCAACACACTAGTGAGTGTAAGACTGTCAGTGCTTATTTCCCAGCAAGAAATAATGCAGGCAGCACTTAAGTGTCAGCAGGTCTTTGTTAGTATTTAGTTCTCAGCAGGAAATACATTACGCAACACAGTGTTGATCTGCTGAGGAGCTGCAACACAAGTTCTTTGAATTACTGTGTGTGAGTATAAAAGTTTTCCAGTCAATGGATCAGACACACTGTTGCAGCTTGCAACGTGCAGCCAGCAGGCCGTCAACATCTGACTGCTGTCCTGCGCTTCTCCTGTCTTTTATATTCAGCTTTCACTCAAGTTGTGCTTTCTAGTGTTGAATCATGGCTCCTGGCCCCGCTACTTAACTGAGATTGATCAAGTTGTATGTGGCTCCCGGTCTCTACCACTTAACTGTGTCGTTCCAATTGCTGATATCTCTGACACAGGAAATATTGCACAATATTCCTTCCAGCTGTGCCCTTGTGTTCATGTTTCCCGCCTCTAGAACATTGTGTGTGTGTGTGTGTGTGTGTGTGTATATATTCACCTAATTGTGGTTGCAGGGGTCGATTCATAGCTCCTGGCCCCGCCTCTTCACTGGTCGCTAATGGGTCACTCACTTCCTGCTCTGTTAGCTTTATCATACCTCTTCTTAAAGCTGTGTATGGATCCTGCCTCCACCACCTCCCTTTCTAGACTGTTCCACTGAAGAAATACTTCCTAACATATCCGTGACTCATTTGAGTCTTCAACTTCCATTTGTGACCCATTGTTGCTGTGTCCCATTTCTGGAACATCTTGTCCCTGACCGCCTTGTCGATTCCTCTCAGTATTTTATATTATCATGGTCCCTTGTCCCTCCTGTCCTCCAGTGTCGTAGGTCAGTTTCCCTTAACCTCTTCTCGTAGGACATACCCCTTATCTCCGGAACTAGTCTCGTTGCAAACCTTTGCACTTTCTCTAATTTCCTGACGTGCTTACTCAGGTGTGGGTTCCAAACTGGTGCTGTATACTCAGATATAGAACTGACGTACATGGTGAACAGAATCCTGAACGGCGCCTTACTGAGATGTCGGAATGCTATTCTTAGGTTTGCTAGTCACCCATATGCTGCAGCAGTTATTTGGTTGATGTGCGCCTCAGGATATACATTCGGTATTATGCTCACCCCAAGATCCTTTTTCTTGAGTGAGGTTTGTAGTCTTTGGCCCCCTAGACTGTATTCTGTCTGCTGTCTTCTTTGCCCTTCCCCAGTCTTCATGACTTTGCACTTGGCGGGGTTGAACTGTGCGTGCGTGCGTGTGTGTGTGTGTGTGTGTGTGTGTGTGTGTGTGTGTGTGTGTGTGTGTGTGTGTGTGTGTACTCGCCTAATTGTACTCACCTAATTGTGGTTGCAGAGGTCGAGACTCAGCTCCTGGCTCCGCTTCTTCACTGATCGCTACTAGATCCTCTCTCTCTCTGCTTACTGAGCTTTGTCATACCTCGTTTTAAAGCTATGTATGGTTCCTGCCTCCACTACCTCACTTGCTAGGCTATTCCACTTCCTGACAACTCTGTGATTTAAGAAATACTTCCTAACATCCCTGTGACTCGTCTGAGTCTTCAGCTTCCAGTTGTGACCCCTCGTTTCTGTGTCCCATCTCTGGAACATACTGTCTCTGTCCACCTTATCTATTCCACGCAGTATTTTGTATGTCGTTATCATGTCTCCCCTAATCCTCCTGTCCTTCAGTGTCGTCAGGCCGACTTCCCTTAACCTTTCTTCGTAGGACATTCCCCTTAGCTCTGGAACTAACCTTGTCGCAAACCTTTGCACTTTCTCTAATTTCTTAACGTGCTTGACCCGGTGCGGGTTCCAAACTGGTGCTGCATACTCCAGTATGGGCCTGACGTACACGGTGTACAGTGTCTTGAAAGATTCCTTACTTAGGTATCGGAACGCAAATCTCAGATTGGCCAGGCGCCCTTGTGCTGCAGCAGTTATCTGGTTGATGTGTGCTTCCGGAGACGTGCTCGGTGTTATACTCACCCCAAGATCTTTCTCCTTGAGTGAGGTTTGCAGTCTTTGGCCACCTAGCCTATACTCTGTCTGCGGTCTTCTTTGCCCTTCTCCGATCTTCATTACTTTGCATTTGGCAGGGTTGAATTCGAGAAGCCAGTTGCTGGGCCAGGTGTCCAGCCTGACCAGGTCTCTTTGAAGTCCTGCCTGATCCTCATCTGATTTAATTCTCCTCATTAACTTCACATCATCTGCGAACAGGGACACCCCTGAGTCTATCCATTCCATCATGTCATTCACATATACCAAAAATAGCACTGATCCTAGGACCGACCCCTGTGGGACCCGCTCGTCACAGGTGCCCACTGTGATACCTCATCACGTACCATGACTCGTTGTTGCCTCCCTGTCAGGTATTCTCTGATCCATTGAAGTGCCCTTCCCATTATACGTGCCTGATCCTCTAGTTTCTGGACTAATCTCTTCTGAGGAACTGTGTCGAAGGCCTTGCAGTCCAAGAAAATGCAATCAACCCACCCCTCTCTCTCGTGTCTTACTTCTGTAACTTTGTCAGAGAACTCCAGGAGGTTTGTGGCACAGGATTTGCCTTCCATGAATCCGTGCTGATTGTCGTTCATAAACTTGTTCTGTTCCAGGTGATCCACCACTCTCCTGATAATCTTCTCCATAACTTTGCATACTATACACGTCAGTGACACTGGTCTGTAGTTTAGTGCCTCTTTTTTGTCTCCTTTTCTAAAAATGGGAACTACATTTGCCATCTTCCATACCTCGAGTAGTTGCCGAGTTCAAGGGATGTGTTGAAGACTGTGATTAATGGGACACACAGCATTTCTGCTCCCTCTCTAAGGACCCACGGGGAGATGTCCGGTGAACCCGACATGCAACCACAATAGGTGAGCAATACTTGCACTGGCAGCAGTGTGGTGTCAGGTTGCCAGCTGCTGATGATGTAGTCGTCGTACATAGGCCTTTTATCACTATTTTGAAAATCCTTCACCTGTGATGTTTATAACCATATATGAGGTATGAAGGTCACTTAGCAGCTTCTTCACCTCCTCCTCAGTTGTGTGTATGTCATCCAGCACTTGTTGGTGTATTCTCTGTTGGTGTCCCTCTCTGTCCTGTCTTCCCAGAGTCCTTCCTGTCTCCACTGTGAATAGTGCCTTAAATCTCAAGTTGAGCTCCTCGCTTACCTCTTGATCGTTTCTTGTGAGCTCTTTGTGCGTGTGTGTGTGTGTGTGTGTGTGTGTGTACACACACCTATTTGTAGTTGCAGAGGTCAATTCACAGCTCCTGGTCTTTTGGGCCTTATGCCTACTCAACCATTGCCTAATCCAAGTCATTCCACTTTTCACCTACCCTGAGACTAAAGAAATACTTCGTTACATTCCTATGGTTCATCTGTGTCTTCAGCTTCCATCTGTGTCCCCTTTATCCTGATCCCTTTCAGACCTTTCCGTTCCTCGTAAGATCTTGCATGTAGTAAACATGTCTTGTCCTCTTTTCCTCTAAGGTCGCCAGATTCGGTTATTTCAACCTCTCCTCATAGTCCAGTTCTCTCAGTTGTGGTACTAGCCTGGTTGCAAATGTTCGGACCTTTTCCAGTTTATTCAAGTACTTGAGCATGTTAGAGCTGCATGTTCAGTGATTGGCCTAACAGTCGTGTAAAACGTTCTGAAGAATTCTTGATTCAAGATCTTGAATGCTGTTTGAGACTTACTGTTCCTGCATATGCCGCTGACAGTATACGATTTACGTGCAGTTCTGGCGATGTGACAGATCATTTTCACCCCCTGATATTTGTAGCGTCTCTTCGCCTATGCTGTACTCTGTGTCCGGTCTGTCCTGTGCATGACGTTGAACTCGAGAAGTCACTTGTTGGACTACATCTGCAGTCTGATGAGGTCTCTTTGTCCTCTACCGTTCTTAATATTCTCATCAGTTTTACATCGCCAGCAAACAGTGACACATGGGACTCAATACCCTCTGGCAGGTCATTCACGCATATTGCGACCAACAGTGGCCCTAACACTGATCCTTGAGGAACCCCACTCATTACTCTCACCCATTCTCTACCTGGTGTCACTGAGGTGCTCCCTGACCCACTGCTCGGTCTTCTAATCTCTAGTGACGTATTATATGAAATGTTTTTCTTCAGACCAAGAAAATGCTGTCTGCTCAACCCTGTCTATCTTATTTTATTTATGAGATTCTGTCGTTGAACTGCAGCACGAGGATATATGTTCCCACATGCATATTGTTCCACTCAGTTGTTAGAGAGAGAGAGAGAGAGCTTGTAACGAGGCCAGATACACCAACGTCCACTGAAAATAAGCATCAGCCTCCACTGACTACTTTCTATGGGAGCGAGAGTTCGTGCAGGATCCTGGCCTGTGCAGCCTTGTGACGCCTTGCAAAACACCATCCTGCTTTCTCCTCGTGAGACGAGAAAGAGAGTCTTTTTCACTTTCTTACTTTCACTATTATTGTCAGTGTCGTCATAACAGAGAAATGTGTCCAGGAGACAAGTGCTTGAGGAGCGGTGCTTCAGCCTCCTCATTAACTCCTAAGTCTCCTTAATTACCTCAGAAGCTCATTAATTATAGTTTTCTTCTGCAAGTTGTCCAGCAGCGACGTCGTTGACATCTCAGTCATATTCGTCGTCATATTCATCATCTTTATTGTCATATTTGTTATCTTCATATTCGTCGTTATCTTCATTACATTCGTCGTTTTATTCATCATCCTCATTCTCATATTCGTCGTTATTATAAACTTCATGTTCGTAGTTACTAACATCATCTTCATGGACATAACTGCGATAGTCTCATCATCAGCATCACCTTCACTGGTTGGAGACCATATATCCGACGTTTCGGTCCGTCCTGGACTTATAAATGGTCGAAAGTCTATTTTCTTTCCTCCAGAGTGCACTGTATACCAGTGCCCATGGAGTTGTGATCATCTTTGTCGGTGAAGGGCGAAACATCTAGGAATGTCAATCATGTATCTCAGTCAGTTGGTATGCGAAATGTAGCGTCACTCTTTCTCCAGTTGCTCGAGATAAATGTTGGCCAAGTTGGGTCTCACAGGTGACCCCCCCATTGACATGCATTATATATCAAAGACTGGGCTCAGGGGTGAACCCATTGCCATGCCATATTATTGTTTCCACAAGTCCTCACCATTAAGAAAATAGGTTCAGCTTCAAGCAAGACTCGACGAGGTCTATGACTCCCTGCTTGGCATGTGGAAAGAGGGGCTTCACGAGCTCAGCTTTCCGGATGTCACCTCCCTCGTCACCCATATCGTCATTAAATTACTGCCTTTCCACAGAGCTTCATTCCTAACGAGGCTCCCCCTTCCTAATCAGGGCTCCATGGACCTCGTCGAATCCCAGTCTGCTCACTGCCTTGTACGACGGTGTATCTGTGTATTATGTAACTGATGATCCCCAGACATAAGCGAAGCGTTACGGCAGTAACAAGAGTTTGCCCTGGTAGTGTCATTTAATTCACTCATGGACTCCATCATTTACCAACAATAGTAACGTGTTCACCCATGTTCATCTATGTTTACCCACGTTCACTTATGTTCACCTAGTAGTGAAGATACCTGTGACCGGTTTCCAGGGTTCTTCTATGACCCGACCTTCCCCCCGGCCTGAGGTCAGGCTTTATTTCTGAATACCTGGTCACTCAGGCCATTGCTGTTAGCAGCCTGCAGGCCCACATAGCCATCACCACCTGGCTGACCAGACACAGCAGACAACGATCCAATTACCTGTGAAACACTTGGGCAAAGGGGCACAGGATCACAGGAACATCGGGGCACAGGGTCACTGGAGCACGGGGTCACAGGGTGCCCCACACTGCTGGGTATGTACTGATAAGACGAGAACAACTGCTTCTCCTGTGTCATCTTCAAAACACCAGGAGTGTGTATTGTTGGATCCTCACTCACCTTATCACCTCTCACAGCACGTCTTGCCCAGTCCTGGGTAATTGTGTGCGTGTGTGTACTCATTTAATTGTAGTTGCAGGGGTCGAGTCATACCTCCTGGCCCAGCCTTTGCACTGGTCGCTACTGGGTCACACACTCCCTGCTCCATGAGCTTTATCATACCTCTTCATAATGCTGTGTATGAGTCCTGCCTCCGCTACATCATTTTCCAGATTGTTCCACTTCCTGACAATTCTGTGAATGAAGAAATACTTCCTAACATCCCTGTGACTCATCTGAGTTTTTAACTTCCAATTGTGACCCCTTGTTGCTGTGTTCCATCTCTGGGACATCCTGTTTTAGCCCACATTTTCAATTTCTCGCAGTATTTTATATGTCGTTATGTCTTCCCCCTCCCCTCCATCCCTCCTCTCATCCAGTGTCGTCAGGTCGAGTTTCCTTAACCTTTCTTCGTAAGACATTCCCCTTAGCTCCGGGACTAATCTAGTTGAAAGCCTTTGCACTTTCTCCTATTTTTTGACGTGCTTGACCAGGTGTGGGTTCCAAAGTGATGCTGCATACTCCAATTTGGGCCTGACGTACACAGTGTACAGAGTCTTGAGCGATTCCTTACTGAGGTATCGGAACGCTATTCTTAGGTTTGCCAGGCACCCAAATGATGCAGCAGTTATCTGGTTGACATGCGTCTCAGGAGATGTGCTCGGTATTATACTCACTCCGAGATTTTTTTTTCTTGAGCAAGGTTTGCAGTCTTTGGCTCCCTAGCTTGTACTCTGTAGTCTTCTTTGCCCATCCCCGATCTTCATGACTTTGCATTTGGTGGGGTTAAATTCCAGGAGCCAGTTACTGGACCAGGCTTGCAGCCTGTCCAGATCCCTTTGTAATCCTGTCTGATCCTCATCCGATTTAATTCTCCACATCATTTGCAAACAGGGACACTTCTGAGTCGTCTTCCGGCATGTTATTCACATATACCAGAAACAGCACCAGTCCTAGGACAGACCCCTGTGAAAACCCGCTTGTCATAGGTCCCCCACTCTGACACCTCGTCACGTACCATGACTCGTTGTTGCCTCCCTGTCAGGTATTCTCTGATCCATTGCAGTGCCTTTCCTGTTATGCGTGCCTGATGCTCTAGCTTTTGCACTAATCTCTTGTGTGGAATTGTGTCGAAAGCCTTCGTGCAATCCAAGAAAATGCAGTCTACCCACTCCAGTAGGTTTGTGATATGGGAATTCCCTTCCCTGAAACCGTGCTGGTTGTTGTGTATAAGCTTGTTCCTTTTTAGGTGTTCCACCACTCTCCTCCTGATAATCTTCTCTATGACTTTGCTTACTGTATTTGTCAGTGGCACTGGTCTGTAGTTTAATGTCTCATGTTTGTTACCTTTCTTAAAAATTGGGAGTACATTAGCCGTCATCCACACCTCGGGTAGTTGCCCAGTTTCAGTGGATGTGTTGAACATTGTTGTTTGTGGCACATACAGTGTCTCTGCTCCCTCTCTAAGGGACCATGGAGAGAAGTTTTCTGGTCCCACCGCCTTTGAGGTGTCTAGTTCACCTACCAGCATCTTCCCCTCCTCCACGGTTGTGTATTTCGTCCTCCAGCACTTGTTTGTGTATCCCTTGGTGGTGTATCCCACTATTCCGGCTTTCCGGAGTCCTTCTTGTCTCCAGTGTAAATACTTCTTTAAATTTCATGTTCAGCTCCTCACATACTTCTCGGTCATTTCTTGTGAACTCCCCACCTTCCTTCCTCAGCCTGATTACCTGGTCCTTGACTGTTGTTGACCTGATGTGGCTATACAACAGCTTCGGGTCAGACTTGGCTTTCAGTGTTATGTCGTTTTCGTATTGCCGCTGGGCTTCTCTCCTTATTTTTGCATATTCGTTTCTGGCTGTTAGACTAATTTCTTTATTTTCCTGGGTTCATTGTCTTCTGTACTTTTCCATTCTCTAGCACACTTAGTTTTTGCCTCTCAATACCTTTGGGTGAACCAAGGCTCGTTCCGGTCTTCCCATTATTTCTGTTTCCTTTGGGAACGAACCTCTTCTTTGCCTTCTTGAATTTTGTTGTCACGTAGTCCATCATTTCGTTTACTGATTTTCGCACCAGTTCTCTTTCGCACTGAACCTCTTGCAGGAAATTCCTCATGCCCGTTTAGTCCCCCCTTTTGTAGTTTGATTTCTCCCATCCTACTACTGCTTCCCTCTCCACTTGTAACTCTACTATGTATTCAAAGCTCAGACCACGTGATCACTGGCTCCGAGGGGCCATTCGTATGTTATGTCCTCGATGTTCGAACTACTCAAGGTGAACATGAGATCCAGTCTCAGGTCCTGACCCCGTCTCTCTGCTGGCTGCTACTGGTTTCACTTCTGCTTACGTGAGCCTTACCATCCTTATTCTTAAAACTATGCATAGACTCTGCTTCTGCCACTTGGTTATCGAAGTCGTTCCACCTCCTGACCACTCTAAGGCTAAATAATTATTTCCTAACATCCCTGTGACTCATATGTGCTTTTAAATTCCAGCTGTGGCCTCGTGTACCTGAAACCCACCTCTCAGATACTCTCTCTGGCCACTCTGTCAATTTCTCAGAGTATTTTGGATATCGTAATCATATCACCTTTGGTCCTGTACTCTAGTATCGTCAGGTTTATCTCTTCTAGCTTCTCATAGATCATACTCTCATTTCTGAGGCAAGTTTCGTTGCAAATCTTTGCATTTTGTCCAGTTTTACATGTTTAAGCAGATGTGGGTTTCATACTGGTGATGCATACTCCAAGATGGACCAGACATATGTTGTGTATAATGTTGTGAATGGCTTCTTGTTGAGACTAGCTGCAGCAGTTCTGCGGCTGTGTGCTTCAGGTGAAATGCTCGGAGCTATGCTCACCCCGAGGTCCTTCTCTTTCATGATGATTTGCAGTTTTAGTCCCCCGTGCTTGTACACTGCTTCTGTGCTTAGTGGGGTCGGGTTCCAGCTTCTAACAATGCCTTTCAGCTTGCTATCTGCCAGATTCATTCACTCCTCCCTGGCCTCGTGGGCCCCTGTTGTACCCGCTCATAAAACTCTGTATGCGGCTTGCCTCCACTACCGCTTCAAGATCGTTCCATTTCCTGACCTGATCACCCTGAACCTGACAACCCAATGACTCATCTGTATCTTTAACAGCCAAGTATTGTCCTGTGTACCTGTTTCTTGCCTCCCCTTGTTCATCTTTCCTTTAATGTCGTCAGGTTCCGTTCCTTTAGCCACTCCTCACAGCTTATGTCCCTTAACTCTGGGACTTGTCTCGATGCATACTTCAGCATTTTCTCCAGCGTCTTAGTGTGCTTTTTTAAAGTGTGGGTTCCATGCTGGTGCTGCGTACTCTAAGATGGGCCCTATGTATGTTGTATAGAGAACCTTGAATGACTCTTTGTTAAGATTCCTAACGGCAACTCTTAGATTTACCAGACGAGCATTTGCTGCAGAGGTTATTCGGTTGATGTGCTCCTCCAGCTGTACAGTTGACACTGTGCTCACCCTTAGAACTTTCTCTTTGGGTGAGATCTGCAGCCTCTGTCCCCCGAGTCTTCATTCCGTGTCCGGTCTTCTTGCCCATTCCCAACCTGGCATTTACTGGGACTGAATTCGTGCAGTTTGTTCCGACCCATTTGTAGTCTTTTTCTTGTTCTCATTAATTTTGCGTTGTCAGAAAACAGAGATAATTGTGTCCAGTGGCTAACGCGACGGTCTGGGGTTTTGAGACTCTCTGATCGCGGGTTCTATCCCCGCCCGTGGTATGGTTTGTTTGCAATCGTGTCATTACGATTTCGTGAGTCATGATAACTGTGTCATTCACGTGTACCAAAACCAATACCAGTCCCACTACCGATCCTTGCGGTACCCCACTTATCACTCCTCCCCATTCTGACAATTCCTCACAGATAATTGCTTTGTTTCCTTCCTCTGAAGTACTCTTTGATCCACTGGAATACAATCCCTATTTTCTCCTTCCTGTACCTCAGGTTCTTGTCCTGGTCTCTTGTGAGGTACGGTATCAAAAACCTTTTCTTTGAGGTCCAAGAATACACAAGCTATCCATCTCTCTCCTGTCTCACTTCTGTTACCTTTGTCACAGATCTCCAGCAGGTTAGTAAGACAAGAGTTGTCATCTCTAAACCCATGCTGATTACTGCTTATGAAATCACTTTCATCCAAGTGCTCTACTACCGTTCTGATTATCTTCTCTATTACTGAACATATGCACGTCAGTGATACTGGTCTGTAGTTCAGTGCTTCTTGTCTATCTCCTTTCCCAAATATCGGGACTACTTATGCTGTTTTCCAGACCTCTGGCAACTGTCTAGTGTCCGTAGACCCGTCGAACCAAACTAGTGGTTCAGTCTTTTTGCCAGGCAGGGGCCTTGACCCCCGATACAGCCTCCAGGTTATACGTCCTTCCCTGTTGGTTGGATGTTTTCCAGTATCATTCAGTGTATCTGTTGCTCTAGGCTTACTGGAACTGCCTCTGTTTCTACTGGGAAGATCTCTTTATAAGGTTGGTTCATTGTTCGTGAGCTCTCCTCCTTCCTTTTTGAGGCGAATTGCTTGGACTTTCACTGCCGTGGCTGTGAAGTAGTTTCTTTCTCAGCCTCGGCTTCTGCAGCTGCGGCTCAGCCTCTCTCCTCACCCTTGCATACTCGTTTCTGCCTCTTCAGCTCACTTCTCGACTGTCTTTTACTTCCTTTAGCTTTTTCAAAATTTTGTATTTCTCTCTCTCTCTCTCTCTCTCTCTCTCTCTCTCTCTCTCTCTCTCTCTCTCTCTCTCTCTCTCTCTCTCTCTCTCTCTCTCTCCCTCTCTCTTTTTACACAGGGTTTGACAAGGTTAAGGATCCCTAGCTTTATTGACAAGCTATTTACAGGTTAAGGATTCCTAACTTTATTGGCAAGCTAAGAGCTGTTACCTACATCAGCTCATTTGAAAGCATTTTTATTGTTATGAGACATACAAGTAGGGAACAGGATGAAGTTGGAGCCATCTGTGGGCCAGCATTTTCATTTGATCAACTGACTTTATCTAGTTGACATCATTATGGTGTACGAATGTGTTCCATACTCGAGTCATTCTGGGTATATATTATCTCAGATGGAATGATGTTCTGGAGAAGGGTATAGCCAGAGTGAAGTTGCTGCTTTCTGCCCGTCTTGTGGCATAAAAGCTTGTTTCTCGCTGCCCTCGAAGTGGATCCAAGTGTGGTACTTTGACAATATTGGCCTTGTACATAACAGTAAGGCCACCCACATCCCTCCTATGTTGAAGGCTCTGCTGAAGTGACAGATCTATCCAGGATGGGTCCAGGCGAGAGATGAGGAGTCTTGCTCTATTCTCTAATCTGTCTCTCTCCCTGTCTCCCCCCCCCTCTCTCTCTCTCTCTCTCTCCATCTTCGGTAGAACGAAGGGGACTCTTTATCATTAAGGTGTCCCATCCTTCTAGGTATGAAATTCTCCTCTACCTTCCGTTACTTCACCTGACGTACTCCACATCAAACGACCTTCCTTCCAGCTCCGTCTTCCACTGAAATGCGTTCATGGATTCTTTATCTTTCCTTCAAAGTTCCATCTTCTGAAGTCTGGTCTCTTTCTCTCTCTCTCTCTCTCTCTCTCTCTCTCTCTCTCTCTCTCTCTCTCTCTCTCTCTCTCTCTCTCTCTCTCTCTCTCTCTCTCATTCTCTCTCTCTCATTCTCTCTCTCTCTCTCTCACACACACACACACACACACACACACACACACATTCTGACCCCACCCCCATCAACACAAACCCCACCTACACCACAGCCCCATATAGGCCCCCACCAAGGCTCTCCCTCCCCCAACACCAATATTCTTGCATGACCACAATGATAGAAAAGAAACTAAAGGTTTGGTACACAAACGCGGATGGAATAACGAATAAACATGAGGAGTGGAATGAAAGAATCAGTGAAAAATCCCCAGACATCATAGCAGTCACAGAAACAAAACTCGCTGAGACAATAACAGACACAATCTTCCCAACAGGATATCAGATCCTGAGGAAAGATAGAAGGAGTAGAGGGGGAGGAGGGGTTGCACTGCTCATAAAACACCGATGGGGATTTGAGGAAATGGAAGGCATGGACATGATTGGAGAAAGAGACTACATTGTAGGTACAATTCAGTCCGGAGAACATAATGTAGTCATTGGAGTGATGTATAACCCACCACAGAACTGCAGGAGGCCAAGAGAGGAGTACGAAGAAAACAACAGGGTGATGGTGGACACACTGGCTGAGGTGGCAAGAAGAGCTCACTCGAGCAGAGCAAAGTTACTGGTAATGGGCGATTTCAACCACAGGGAGATCGACTGGGAAAACCTGGAGCCACATGGGGGTCCCGAAACATGGAGAGCCAAGATGATGGATGTGGTACTTGAAAACCTCATGCATCAACATGTCAGGGACACAACCAGAGAGAGAGGGGAGGATGAGCCAGCAAGACTGGATCTTGTGTTCACCCTGAGCAGTTCGGACATTGAGGACATCACTTACGAGAGGCCCCTTGGAGCTAGCGATCATGTGGTGCTGAGTTTTGACTATATAGTAGAGTTACAAGTGGAGAAGGTAACAGGAACTGAAGGGGACAGGCCAAACTATAAAAGGGGGGACTACACAAGTATGAGAAACTTCCTGCAGGAGGTTCAGTGGGACAGAGAAATGGTAGGAAAATCAGTAAACGAGATGATGGAATATGTGGCAACAAAGTGCAAGGAGGCAGGGGAAAGTTTTGTTCCCAAGGGAAACAGAAATAATAGGAAGACCAAAACGAGTCCTTGGTTTACCCGAAGGTGTAGGGAGGCAAAAACTAAGTGCAACAGAGAATGGAAAAGGTACAGGAGGCATAGGACCCAGGAAAACAAGGAGATTAGTAGAAGAGCCAGAAACGAGTAAGCACAGATAAGGAGGGAGGCCCAGCGACAGTATGAAAACGACATAGCATCGAAAGTCAAATCTGACCCGAAACTGTTGTATAGCCACATTAGGAGGAAGACAACAGTCAAGGACCAGGTGATAAGGCTGAGGAAAGAAGGTGGAGAACTCACAAGAAACGATCAAGAGGTATGTGAGGAGCTCAACACGAGATTTAAGGAAGTATTTACAGTAGAGACAGGAAGGACTCTGGGGGGACAGAACAGATGGGGACACCAGCAAGGAATACACCAACAAGTGTTGGACGACATACATACAGATGAGGAGGAGGTGAAGAAACTGCTAAGGGACATCGATACCTCAAAGGCAATGGGACCGGACAACATCTCCCCGTGGGTCCTTAGAGAGGGAGCAGATATGTTGTGCGTGCCACTTGCCACAATCTTCAACACATCCCTGGAAACTGGGCAACTACCTGAGGTATGGAAGACGGCAAATGTAGTTCCCATTTATAAAAAAAGGAGACAGAAAAGAGGCACTAAACTATAGACCTGTGTCATTGACGTGTATAGTATGCAAAATTATGGAGAAGATTGTCAGGAGGAGAGTGGTGGAGCACCTGGAACGGAACAGGAGTATAAATGCCAACCAGCACGGATTCACGGAAGGCAAATCCTGTGTCACAAACCTTCTGGAGTTTTACGATAAAATAACAGAAGTAAGACAAGAGAGAGAGGGGTGGGTTGATTGCATCTTCTTGGACTGCAAGAAGGCCTTTGACACAGTTCCTCACAAGAGATTAGTGCAGAAGCTAGAGCATCAGGCGCATATAACAGGAAGGGCACTGCAATGGATCAGAGAATACCTGACAGGGAGGCAACAACGAGTCATGGTACGTAATGATGTATCACAGTGGGCACCTGTGACGAGCGGGGTCCCACAGGGGTCGGTCCTAGGACCAGTGCTATTTTTGGTATATGTGAACGACATGACGGAAGGGTTGGATTCAGAAGTGTCCCTGTTTGCAGATGATGTGAAGTTAATGAGGAGAATTAAATCTGATGAAGACCAGGCAGGACTTCAAAGAGACCTGGACAGACTGGACACCTGGTCCAGCAAATGGCTTCTCGAATTTAATCCTGCCAAATGCAAAGTCATGAAGATAGGGGAAGGGCACAGAAGACCACAGACAGAGTATAGGCTAGGTGGCCAAAGACTGCAAACCTCACTCAAGGAGAAAGATCTTGGGGTGAGTATAACACCGAGCATGTCTCCGGAAGCACACATCAATCAGATAACTGCTGCAGCATATGGGCGCCTGGCAAACCTGAGAACAGCATTCCGATACCTTAGTAAGGAATCATTCAAGACACTGTACACCGTGTATGTCAGGCCCATACTGGAGTATGCAGCACCTGTTTGGAACCCGCACTTGATAAAGCACGTCAAGAAACTAGAGAAAGTACAAAGGTTTGCGACAAGGTTAGTTCCAGAGCTAAGGGGAATGTCCTATGAAGAAAGATTAAGGGAAATCGGCCTGACGACACTGGAGGACAGGAGGGTCAGGGGAGACATGATAACGACATATAAAATACTGCGTGGAATAGACAAGGTGGACAAAGACAGGATGTTCCAGGGAGGGGACACAGAAACAAGAGGCCACAATTGGAAGTTGAAGACACAAATGAGTCAGAGAGATAGTAGGAAGTATTTCTTCAGTCATAGAGTTGTAAGGCAGTGGAATAGCCTAGAAAATGACGTAGTGGAGGCAGGAACCATACACAGTTTTAAGACGAGGTTTGATAAAGCTCATGGAGCGGGGAGAGAGAGGGCCCAGTAGCAACCGGTGAAGAGGCGGGGCCAGGAGCTAGGACTCGACCCCTGCAACCACAAATAGGTGAGTACAAATAGGTGAGTACACACACACACACCTTCCCCCCTACACCTGCTGCTCGACTCATCACACATAATTCCACAAGATATGCGGATTTCAACACTGTGTTCATTAGCTCCCGGAGGGCTCTCAGTCTATTTCACCTGTGTCAAATGTATATCTCTGATATATACAAGAACCAGTCTTGAAGGTTCATCTCCTCCTCTGTGTATGTTGGTGTATATTCTGTATATACTACCTCAAGAATACTTTGGATCTACTTGAGTCAATACAAAAATAACCCGCACATAGGAGAGAGCAGCTTACGACGACGTTTCGGTCCGACTTGGACCATTTACAAAGTCCTATGTGCGGATTATTTGTGTGTTGTTCCAGTCACGGTATTGTGCCTTTTTCTTCTCTGTTTGAGTGAAGCTCAACGTTTACCTCTCCAGTGTCGCTGATATGCAACTCAGAAACTATGATGACGACTGTCTGTATGGTGGTGTGTTCACACACTGTCCACTACTGTCTTAAGGTGGTAAGTTCACTCACAGGATGAGTGACACTGTCCACTACTGTCTTAAGGTGGTAAGTTCACTCACAGGATGAGTGACACTGTCCACTACTGTCTTAAGGTGGTAAGTTCACTCACAGGCTGAGTGACACTGTCCACTACTGTCTTAAGGTGGTAAGTTCACTCACAGGATGAGTGACACTGTCCACTACTGTCTTAAGGTGGTAAGTTCACTCACAGGATGAGTGACACTGTCCACTACTGTCTTAAGGTGGTAAGTTCACTCACAGGATGAGTGACACTTTCCACTACTGTCTTAAGGTGGTAAGTTCACTCACAGGATGAGTGACACTGTCCACTACTGCCTTAAGGTGGTAAGTTCACTCACAGGATGAGTGACACTGTCCACTACTGCCTTAAGGTGGTAAGTTCACTCACAGGCTGAGTGACACTGTCCACTACTGTCTTAAGGTGGTAAGTTCACTCACAGGATGAGTGACACTGTCCACTACTGTCTTAAGGTGGTAAGTTCACTCACAGGATGAGTGACACTGTCCACTACTGTCTTAAGGTGGTAAGTTCACTCACAGGCTGAGTGACACTGTCCACTACTGCCTTAAGGTGGTAAGTTCACTCACAGGATGAGTGACACTGTCCACTACTGCCTTAAGGTGGTAAGTTCACTCACAGGATGAGTGACACTGTCCAGTTAAAAAAAATTGTTGAGTATTATGATTGTGAGGAAAAGAATGCTAGAGTACGACCCAGCGACGTTCGTGACTGTGTATTTGCTTCCGTTCGTGCGCATTTGCGCGTGCGTTCGCGAGCCTATATGCGTGCTTATACGTACGGTTCTGTTCCAGTGTTAAAAAGAAGAAAGATATACCAGGTTATATACTGGGAGCCAACGCAGGTATATCCAGGTAAAGAGGTGATATATACCAGGCGACATATACCTGGAGGTTATTCCGGGGATCAACGCCCCCGCGGCCCGGTCCATGACCAGGCCTCCCGATGGATCAGGGCCTGATCAACTAGGCTGTTACTGCTGGCCGCACGCAGTCCAACGTACGAGCCACAGCCCGGCTGATCCGGCACTGACTTTAGGTATCTGTCCAGCTCTCTCTTGAAGGCAGCAAGGGGTTTATTGGCAATTCCCCTAATGCTTGATGGGAGGCTGTTGAACAGTTTTGGGCCCCAGACACTTATGGTGTTTTCTCTTAGTGTACCAATGGCGCCCCTACTTTTTATTGGGGGCATTTTGCATCGCCTGCCCAGTCTTTTACTTTCGTAGGGAGTGATTTCTGTGTGCAGATTTGGGACCATTCCTTCCAAGATTTTCCAAGTGTAGATTATGATATCTCTCTCCCTCCTGCGTTCCAACGAGTACAAGTCAAGTGCTTCCAAGCGTTCCCAGTAGTTAAGGTGCTTGACAGAACTTATACGTGCAGTAAAGGATCTCTGTACACTATCTAGATCTGCGATTTCACCTGCTTTGAATGGAGATGTTAATGTACAGCAGTATTCCAGCCTAGAGAGAACAAGTGATTTGAAAAGGATCATCATGGGCTTGGCATCTCGTTTTGAAAGTTCTCATTATCCATCCTTTCATTTTCTTTGCACGTGCGATCGTGGCACTGTTGTGATCCTTGAAAGTGAGATCCTCAGACATTACTACTCCCAGGTCCCTTACATTATTTTTCCGCTCTATTGTATGGCCGGAGTCAGTAGTATACTCTGTTCTAGTTATTATCTCCTCCAGTTTTCCATAACGGAGTAGTTGGAATTTGTCCTCATTGAACATCATATTGTTTACCGTTGCCCACTGGAAAACTTTGTTTATATCTTCTTGGAGGTTAACCGCGTCCTCAGCAGGTGACAGCCTCATGCAGATCCTAGTATCATCCGCAAAGGATGATACGGTGCTGTGGTGTATATCTCTGTTTATGTCTGATATGAGGATAAGGAATAAGATGGGGGCGAGTACTGTGCCTTGTGGAACAGAGCTCTTCACTATGGCAGCCTCCGATTTAACTCTGTTGACCACTACTCTTTGTGTTCGATTTGTTAGGAAGTTGAAGATCCATCTCCCCACTTTCCCAGTTATTCCTTTAGCACGTATTTTATGGGCTATTACGCCATGATCGCATTTGTCAAATGCTTTTGCAAAGTCTGTGTATATTACATCTGCATTCTGATTTTCTTCCAGTGCATCCAAGGCCATGTCATAGTGATCCAGTAGTTGTGAGAGGCAGGAGCGACCTGCCCTGAACCCATGTTGCCCTGGATTGTGCAGATTTTGGGAATCCAGGTGATTTGCAATCCTGCTTCTTAGCACTCTTTCAAAGATTTTTATGATGTGGGACGTCAGAGCTATTGGTCTATAGTTCTTAGCTAATGCTTTGCTGCCACCTTTATGGAGTGGGGCTATATCCGTTGTTTTAAGTGACTGTGGAATTTCACCCATGTCCAAGCTCCTCCTCCATAGTGTACTTAGGGCACGCGAGAGGGGTTTCTTGCAGTTCTTAATGAAAACAGAGTTCCACGAGTCTGGGCCCGGGGCTGAGTGCATAGGCATGTTGTCAATGGCTTTTTCGAAATCTATCGGAGTTAGGGTAATGTCGGAAATCTGGCATACATTTATGGAGTTTTGAGGCTCATTCATGAAGAAATCATTT
Organism: Cherax quadricarinatus; assembly: GCF_038502225.1. Taxonomy (NCBI): domain Eukaryota; kingdom Metazoa; phylum Arthropoda; class Malacostraca; order Decapoda; family Parastacidae; genus Cherax; species Cherax quadricarinatus. The sequence goes on from NC_091324.1 coordinate 4,124,818, forward strand.
GGGTCGTCGATCCTCAGACCGATTAGTGGTTCACTAAACACAGAGTCGTACTGGGATTTCAATATTTCACTCATTTCCTTGTTGTCATCTGTGTAAGTCCCATCCTGTCTGAGTAAGGGCCCGATACTAGATGTGGTATTTGCCTTGTTTTTGGCATATGAAAAGAAATATTTTGAATTTCTTTCAATTTCACTAATAGCTTTAAGCTCCTCCTGCCTCTCCTGGTTCCTGTAAGAGTCATTTAGCTTAAGTTCGATAGTTTCCACTTCCCTGGTCAGCGCCTCCTTTCGTGTATCAGATATTCTAGCACTCCTGAGGAGCTCAGTGACTCTTCGTCGTCTTCTGTAGAGGGAGCGTCTTTTTCTCTCCAGTTTACTCCTGCTCTTCTTCTTTCTTAGGGGAATATGCCTAGAACATGCTTCGGCTACCAGGAAGTTGATCCTTTCAAGTCACTGATTTGGATCCATGTCATTTAAGACATCTTCCCAACATGTTTCGTTTAGGACATGGTTTACCTGGTCCCAGTTGATGTTCTTGTTGTTGAAATTGTATTTTGTGAAGACACCTTCACAGGTACATGCATTCTGCTGTTCAGGACCCCTATGCATGTACGTCTGGACTTCGATTAGATTGTGATCGGAATTAGTTGTTTTTGATATTCTTATGTCTTATCAGGTCCTCATTATTTGTGAAGATAAGGTCAAGTGTGTTTTCTAGTCTTGTTGGCTCCACTATCTGCTGGCTTAAGGTGTGTTTTTCGCAGAGACTTAGTAGCTCATGTGTGTGTGACCTTTCATCTGCGCTACCTCCGGGGATTGTTTCAGCTATAACATTATTTGCTACATTCTTCCATTTTGTATGCCTTAGGTTGAAATCACCAAGCAGTAAGATGTTTGGGGATGGAGCTGGAAGGTTTTCCAAACAGTAATCGATTTGTGTGAGTCTCTGTGAAGGCTGCAAACATTGCATTAGACTCCACTAGAAGTCCACTGATAAAAGGTATTTTGTTGTTGGTGGATGGCTTAAGGCCCTGTATATTAGCAAATATGAACGAGGTTGTATTTTGTGTTTGTTGGGGGGATTTTGTTATTGGCATCAGTAGTTGTAATTCTGGAGGGCCATGGGTGGCCACTGGCTGCGCCTCCAGTCCAACAAGGCTCCAAGGTGGTGGACTATTTTTGTTATTCCTTCCATTTTCTTTTTTCGTTTCCTGCCACTAAAAAATCACCTGGAGTTGGGTTGTCGTAGCTACTATTGTTTGTCTTGTGGGGTCTGTGCCTCCTGGTCCCTTTTAGATGGTATGCAGGGCAGTCGATGTTGTAACACTGCTTCTGGAGGACCGAGGAGTGGCACATTTTTGGGTGAAAGAAAGTACAGGAAGAAGAACGACACACTCCTTTAGACAGGAGGTCGCTACATTTTTTGGGATGGTCAAAGTTGCATGTCCCATTTTTCCCCCTGTTATTCCATGCTTACAGATGCCCCAAGCATAATATTTGCACAAATTCACCTTTGGTTGAGAATTGTTGGGAGGTGTGTTGTCAATTTCTGGGAACACACTGGCATATCTACGTCGGGAGGAGAGACAAGGAGCCAACATTGGTATATCCCTGACAGGACGAGAAGTATACCAGGCTGGAGACAAGAAGCCAGGTTTATCCCTGACAGGAGGGGAGGTATACCAGGCTGAAGGCAAGGAGCCAGGTATATCCCTGACAGAAGGAGAGGTATAACAGGCTACAGGCAAGGAGCCAGGTATATCCCTGACAGAAGGAGAGGTATAACAGGCTACAGGCAAGGAGCCAGGTATATCCCTGACAGGAGGGGAGGTATACCAGGCTGTAAACAAGGAGCCAGGTATATCCCTGACAGGAGGGGAGGTAAACCAGACTGCAGGCAAGGAGCCAGATATATCCCTGACAGGTATATCTAAGGAATGTACACTCGTACAAGTGTTTGTTTGTACATGTTACCAGGTGACAAATGGACTCTTGTGATGTAGTGGTTCGTAGCGTGAGAGTACGACCTGTGTGCTACGATCACGCACATGTGCTACATTTTGGTACATGTGCAGCACCGGCGTCCGTCTTCGGCAATTGTGTACGTGATCTACATCAGCGTACTTGTTCTATAGTGTTGTACGTGATCTACACCAACGTACTTGTTCACTGGTGTACGTGATCTGCATAGTACTTGTACTACGGTGATGTACGTGATCTACAGTGGTGTACATGATCTACATCAGCTTATTCTACAGTGGTGTACGTGATCTACAGTTCGGTACGTGTTCTACATCAGTGTACGTGTTCACCACAGGTGTAGGAACTTCCCTGTGTTACGGTGACGTCACTCCTGGTATTGAACACCAGCTTTGAGAAATTAGATAAATGAGGCACAGAAGATGGCAAAGACAAACGTCGAAGAAGCTGAGAAAAACAGATAAATGGTTCAAAGAACCGACAAGTTGATAAATTAGACACATGTGCAACACTTGGATGAAGCCACACAGTGGCTTCATCAGTCCATACAAAGGAAAGTGGTGAGAAACAGGAGGAGTTTGAGGTAATCAGTCCCTCAGCCTTGAGTTGATGTAATCAGTCCATCAACCTTGAAAAGAATGTAGCATATGTGCGAAGAAGTAGCTTATATACTGTAGACAGGTGAGGTGCAGCAGTCGTAGGTGGTATCACACTTGACAAATCCAAATACCACCTACAACTGCTGCACCTCACCTGTCTACAGTATATAAGCCACTTCTTCGCACATATGCTACATTCTTTTCGAGATTGATGGACTGATTACATCGACTCAAGGCTGAGGGACTGATTACCTCAAACTCCTCCTGTTTCTCACTATTTTCCTTTGTATGGACTGATGAAGCCACTGTGTGGCGAAACGTTTTCTCAATAGAAATATTCAAGTGTTGCACATGTCTAATTTATGAAGTTGAGGAAAGACACAGGTGTGGAGAGAGAGAGAGAGAATTACAAGGAAAGAGTGAAGGAGAGGGGGAGGAAGAGTGAAGGAGAGAGGGAGCTTGAGAAAGAGAGGGAGTAAGAGTGTATAAAGGGAGAGAGAGAGAGAGAGAGAGAGAGAGAGCCTTCAACACAAGGGATGTAGGCAACCTTACTGTTATACACATGGCCAACATTTGTAAAGTAAAAGGACACAAGTGCAGCTAATGTGACATTTTTATTGTGGCAACGTTTCGCTCTCCAGGAACTTTGTCAAGCCCTGGAGAGCGAAACGTTGCCATAATAAAAATGTCACATTAGTTGCACTTGTGCCCTTTTACTTTACATATTGTCGGTAATTTTACCAACATTATGTACAAGGCCAACATTGTCAAAGTACCACACTTGGATCCACTTCCAGAACAGCGAGAAGCAAGCTTCTATACCACAAGACGGGCAGCCAGCAGCAACTTCACTCTGGCTGTATCCTTCTCCAACGAGTGAAAGTGAGGGAGAGAGAGAGAGAGAGAGAGAGAGAAACAGAGTATATGAGGGAGTTTTCACATTACACGTGATAACTTCTTCCTGACAACACAGAAGATCAGTGGTCAAGCAACAGTGGTAAACCAGTGGTCAAGCAATAGAGAGAGAGAAACAGAGTATATGAGTGGGAATTTTCACATTACACAGTGGTAACAACAGTGGTAAACCAGTGGTCAAGCAACAGTGGATCAGTGGTCAAGCAACAGTAGTAAACCAGTGGTCAAGCAACAGTGGTAAACCAGTGGTCAAGCAACAGTAGTAAACCAGTGGTCAAGCAACAGTGGTAAACCAGTGGTCAAGCAACAGTGGTAAACCAGTGGTCAAGCAACAGTAGTAAACCAGTGGTCAAGCAACAGTGGTAAACCAGTGGTCAAGCAACAGTGGTAAACCAGTGGTCAAGCAACAGTGGTAAACCAGTGGTCAAGCAACAGTGGTAAACCAGTGGTCAAGCAACAGTGGTAAACCAGTGGTCAAGCAACAGTGGTAAACCAGTGGTCAAGCAACAGTGGTAAACCAGTGGTCAGGCAACAGTGGTAAACCAGTGGTCAGCAATAGTGGTAAACCAGTGGTCAGGCAACAGTGGTAAACCAGTGGTCAAGCAATAGTGGTAAACCAGTGGTCAAGCAACAGTGGTAAACCAGTGGTCAAGCAATAGTGGTAAATCAGTGGTCAGCAATAGTGGTAAACCAGTGGTCAGGCAACAGTGGTAAACCAGTGGTCAGCAATAGTGGTAAACCAGTGGTCAAAGTGGTAAACCAGTGGTCAAGCAGTGGTAAACCAGTGGTCCAACAGTGGTAAACCAGTGGTCAGGCAACAGTGGCAAGCAGTGGTAAACCAGTGGTCAAGCAACAGTGGTAAACCAGTGGTCAGCAACAGTGGTAAACCAGTGGTCAAGCAACAGTGGTAAACCAGTGGTCAAGCAACAGTGGTAAACCAGTGGTCAAGCAACAGTGGTAAACCAGTGGTCAGCAATAGTGGTAAACCAGTGGTCAAGCAACAGTGGTAAACCAGTGGTCAGCAATAGTGGTAAACCAGTGGTCAGGCAACAGTGGTAAACCAGTGGTCAAGCAACAGTGGTAAACCAGTGGTCAAGCAACAGTGGTAAACCAGTGGTCAAGCAACAGTGGTAAACCAGTGGTCAAGCAACAGTGGTAAACCAGTGGTCAAGCAACAGTGGTAAACCAGTGGTCAAGCAACAGTGGTAAACCAGTAGTTTACCCGAAGGGTATACCTGGAGAATGACCCGGGGGTCAACGCCCCCGCGGCCCGGTCCATGACCAGGCTTCGTTGCTCCACTGCCGCTCAGTTACGTGGGACGCACCGCCAGGAGAGAAAAGTGCTACAGAAAGCAAAGAGGACGAGAAAAGTGATATAGGGAGAGAAATGGTAGCATATAGAGATGACTGAGAGAATTGAGAAGGGAGGATCTCAGCACAGGATACACTTTAAGGACTCAGGCAGGACACCCAGACACCAGTAGTTTCAATCCCTGATTTCAACAGGTAATGAAGTAAGGTATAGGAAGAAGGGGAAGAAGATGAAGAAAAATGTAATGAAAAGACGAAAAGAAGAAATCATCCGGTTTAATAACCCAGGAGGGTTAACAAGCCAATATTACTAGGAAAAGTCAAGCTGTCTTTTTTCCATTGTTATCCTCACGTCTTATCCCAGGTGCATCCCACAATAGTCGATTAACTCCTAGATATCTGTTGACCGCTAGGTGAACAGTGGCAGCTGCTGCTTTAGCCCAGTCTCCGGTAAGATGCATTTTTTTTTTTTACACAGGGTTTGACAAGGTTAAGGATCCCTAGCTTTATTGAGAAGCTATTTAATTCCTAACTTTATTGACAAGCTAAGAGCTGTTACCTACATCAGCTCATTTGAAAGCATTTTTATTGTTATCAAACATACAAGTAGGGGCCAGGGTGAAGTTGGAGCCATCTGTGGGCCAGCATTTTCATCTGATCAACTGACTTTATCTCGCTGACATCATAATGCTGTACGAATGTGTTCCAGACTCGAGTCATCCTGGGAATAAATGATCTCAGATGAAGTGATGTTCTGGAGAAGGGTACAGCCAGAGTGAAGTTGCTGCTTTCTGCCCGTCTTGTGGTATAGAAGCTTGCTTCTCGCTGTCCTTGAAGTGGATCCAAGTGTGGTACTTTGACAATATTGGCCTTGTACATAACAGTAAGGCCACCCACATCCCTCCTGTGTTGAAGGCTCTGCTGAAATGACAGATCTATCCAGGATGAGTCCAGGCGAGAGATGAGACGTCTTGCTCTGTTCTGTAATCTGTCAAGCAGTCGCAGATGAGATGGGGGGGGGGGCAGGCAAACCAAGAAAGTAGAGCATACTCAAGGTGTGAACGTACTTGTTCCTCATACAGAATCTCTCTCTCTCTCTCTCTCTCTCTCTCTCTCTCTCTCTCTCTCTCTCTCTCTCTCTCTCTCTCTCTCTCTGTCCCTTCTGGAGGTCTATGACAACGTAACAGGAGGTTCGGGAAACATGAGTTGCCACCTTTAAACCCGTGCTGGTTACTGTTTATTAAGCAACTTATCTTCGGGTATTCCACCATTCTCCTTACTATACTCTCCATTACCTTGCATGATAGACAAGTCAGTGACACTGGTGGGGATATCAACGTGTCCTGTCTCCTTTCTTTAATGTCAGTACTTCTTTTCGCCGTCTTCCAGATGACTGGCAATCTGGACAGTGTTTCTGCTCCCTCCTCCAGAATCCATGGCAACACTTTGTCAAGTGCTATCGTCTTTAAACCATCCACTTTTCCTCACCTCTTTTTCCTGTGATATGTGTAACATGTTCAGTACGTGTTCATGCACACTGTTCCCTCCACACTGGTATTTCCTTATTTCTACTAAGAATTGTTCCTCAATAGTCTACCTACACTCATATTTCCATGTCTCTTCTCGTCACCTCTTCCTCCCGTCTTCAGTTTTATTGCTTGGGTTTCTACTCTCTTTTCAGATTTGTTTTTTTCTTCTCACTCTTGGCTCTTCTATTTGCTTCTCTGTTCTCTTCTGTCGTTCGTTTTCTATATATTTTTCTATGCTTTTCCACGTCCATTTTTTTTTTACTCCGTGTCTTTGGTTAAAATTCGGGTTTTATCTCTTCTTACCGAGACCTCTTCTTGTGTGTGTGTTGCTTGCATGTGTGCATGTGTTGCATGTGTTGTTTGCATGTGTGTGTGTTGCATGTGTATATGTTTGCATGTATGTGTATGTTTGCATGTATGTGAATGTGTACTCACCTATATGTGGTTGCATGAGCCCCGCCTCATCGCTAGTCGCTACCAGGTCCACACACTCCCTGCTCCAAGAACCTTATTGTACCTCACCTTAAAGCTATGTATGAATCCAGCCTCCACTACTTTACTCTCCAGATCGTTCAAATTCCTGACAAATCTAAGGCTGAAGAAATACTTCCAAACATCCCTGTGACTCATCAGAATTTTTAACTTCTAGTTGTATCCCCTTGTTCGTGTATGCCATCTCTGAAATATTCTGGCCCTGTCCACCTTGTCAGTTCCTCTCAGTATTTTGTATGTCGTAATCATGTTCTCCCTATCCTTTCTGTCCTCCAGTGACGTTAGGTTAACCTGTCCTAATTAGATATACCCCTTAGTTCCGGGACTAGTCTTGTTGCAAACTTTGTTGCACTTTCTCTAATTTCTTTGCGTGATTGCCTAGGTGTGGGTTCCATGTTGGTGCTGCATACTCCACTATGTACAGTGTCGTGAATGACTCCTTACTTTGGTACCCACCTAATTGTGGTTGCAGGGATCGATTCACAGCTCTTGGCCCCCCTCTTCACTGGTGTGTGTGTGTGTGTGTGAAGGAAGGTTCACTCAGGCTTAAGAGGAGACTCAGGACTCTCCCAGCACGAGGGTGCTTGGGCCAGGCGGCGGCACTGAAGGGAATCCACTGTGAGAAACTCAGCACTGGGAGGCTCCTTAGCACCGTTCCCGAGAGCCTCTTTCCCTACCTTACAGCCGGGAGCGCTGACGGTGGAATGTGTGAGGGAGAAGCTTTGGTTTCTGGTTTCACTCTGAAAAATTATGTTAGGCAGTTAAAACCGCATAGCACTGGGTTTAACGCTGGGTCACTGACAGGCTGAGGTCCCTGACCAAGAACTTGGAAACTGTGGTGGAAAGTATACATTGGTAAGACCAGATGATCTTCGCCCCTGCTTAGAGGCTTAGGCGTTGATAGTGTCGTAAGGAAGAACAGTGTAGTCACCAACTGCTGGGTACTCTTACGTCTAGCTTTTTAAATTATTGTTAGGTACCCACCACTCGAATCCTGCCAGTAGGTACTGGAGTCTCTCACACGACTTAAGTTTTCACTTGTACAGGCTATGACATTCCAGAAGTGAAATATTCTGACACCTACCTTCTACGACCTACAACCGTGGGCTACCACAAAGATAACTATTTTAAGTGCTAGGTGAGCAGGTCTATCACCCACTACGATAACATGAACGTAGACAAGTTTGGTTGCCAGTAGTTCTGGCAGACACTCGGAAGATGATCAAACCAAATGTAAAGTATATGGCCAGTCTTATGATCATCACTCTCGGCTTTTCATTTATATTTCGCTCATAACATGATCCCTCATCCGATTGCCTTGATCTTTCAGTGTTAGTGTAGGGTAACTAGGACCAGATTCTTAGAGCAGCTGCCATGAACTGAAATTGTATGAGCCATTCCCAGCATGCCAGGGCTGCGATACCTCCGTCAATATGATGTTAGACGCAGCGGCCAGGCGGGCGTCTCAGTTAACGTATGTTTCTAAGTTTGTACGTCTAATTCTAATGTCATAGAACAGGACTAAGGTTCATTGATTTAAATTGCATCACGTCTGACCTCTCCCTCTCTCACCCTACGACTTCTCCCTTCCTACACACCATCTCTCCCTCCTCCCCCACCCACACACCCTAACACCCATCCTCCTCTCTCACCCACACACCCTAACACTCCACCTCCTCTCCCATCTACACAACACCCCACCTCCTCCCCCACCCACACACCCTAACACTCCACCTCCTCTCCCACCCACACACCCTAACACTCCACCTCCTCTACGCCCACACACCCTAACACTCCTCCTCCTCCCCCACCCACACACCCTAACACCACCTTGTCTCCCACCAACACACCCTAACACTCCACCTCCTCTCCACCCACACCCCCTAACACTCCTCTCCCACTCACGCACCCTAACACTTCACCTCCTCTCCCACCCACACACCCTAACACTCCTCCTCTCCCACCCACATACCCTAGCACTCCTCTCCCACCCACACACCCTAACACTCCACCTCTTCCCCCACCCACATACCCTAACACTCCACCTCCTCTCCCACCCACATATCCCAGCACTCCACCTCCTCTCCCACCCACACACCCTAACACTCCACCTCCTCTCCCACCCACATACCCTAGCATTCCACCTCCTCTCCCACCCACACACACTAACACTCCACCTCCTCTCCCACCCACACACACTAACACTCCACCTCCTCTCCCACCCACACACACTAACACTCCACCTCTTCCCCCACCCACATACCCTAAGAGTCCACCTCTTCTCCCACCAACACGCCCTAACACTCCATCTCCTCTCTCACCCACACACCCTAACACTCCACCACTCCCACCCACACACCCTAACACTCCACCTCCTCTCCACCAACACACACTAACCTCCTCCTCCCCACCCACACCCTAACACTCCTCCTCCTCCCTCACCCACACACCCTAACACTCCACCTCCTCCCTCACCCACACACCCTAACACTCCACCTCCTCCCTCACCCACACACCCTAACACTCCACCTCCTCCCTCACCCACACACCCTAACTCCACCTCCTCCCTCACCCACACACCCTAACACTCCACCTCCTCCCTCACCCACACACCCTAACACTCCTCCTCCCTCACCCACACACCCTAACACTCCACCTCCTCTCCCACCCACACACCCTAACACTCCACCTCTACGCCCACACACCCTAACACTCCACCTCCTCCCTCACCCACACACCCTAACACTCCTCCTCCCTCACCCACACACCCTAAGACTCCACCTCCTCTCCCACCCACACACCCTAACACTCCTCCTCTCCCACCCACACACCCTAACACTTCTCCTCTCCCACCCACACAACCTAACACCCCACCTCCTCCCCACCCACACTCCACCTCTACGCCCACACACCCACCACTCCCTCCTCTTCCCCACCCACACACCCTAAACTCCACCTCCTCTCCCACCCACACACCCTAACACTCCTCCTCTCCCACCCACACACCTTAACACTACTCCTCTCCCACCCACACAACCTAACACCCCACACCCACACACCTTAACACCACCTCCTCTCCCACCCACACACCCACACTCCACCTCCTCTCCCCTACACACCTCCTCCCCCACCCACACACCCTAACCTCCACCTCCTCTCCCACCCACACACCTTAACACTCCACCTCCTCTCCACACCCTAACACTCCACCTCCTCCCTCACCCACACACCCTAACCTCCACCTCCCTCCCACCCACACACCCTAACTCCACCTCCTCCCTCCACCTCACTCCACCTCCTCCCTCACCCACACACCCACCCACACACCCTAACTCCACCTCCTCCCTCACCCACACACCCTAACTCCACCTCCTCCCTCACCCACACACCCTAACTCCACTCCACCTCCTCCCTCACCCACACACCCTAACACTCCACCTCCTCTCCCACCCACACACCTTAACACTCCACCTCCTCACCCACCCACACACCCTAACACTCCACCTCCTCTCTCACTCACACACCCTAACACTCCACCTCTCCTACCCACACACCCTAACACCACCTCCTCTCCCACCAACACACCCTAACACTCCGCCTCCTCTCCCGCCCACACACCCTAACACTCCACCTCCTCCCCCACCCACACACCCTAACACTCCACCTCCTCCCCCACCCACACACCCTAACACTCCACCTCCTCCCTCACCCACACACCCTAACACTCCACCTCCTCTCCCACCCACACACCCTAACTCCACCTCCTCCCTCACCCACACACCCTAACACTCCACCTCCTCCCTCACCCACACACCCTAACACTCCTCCTCCCTCACCCACACACCCTAACTCCACCTCCTCCCTCACCCACACACCCTAACACTCCACCTCCTCCCTCACCCACACACCCTAACACTCCACCTCCTCCCTCACCCACACACCCTAACTCCACCTCCTCCCTCACCCACACACCCTAACACTCCACCTCCTCCCTCACCCACACACCCTAACACTCCTCCTCCCTCACCCACACACCCTAACTCCACCTCCTCCCTCACCCACACACCCTAACACTCCACCTCCTCCCTCACCCACACACCCTAACACTCCACCTCCTCCCTCACCCACACACCCTAACACTCCACCTCCTCCCTCACCCACACACCCTAACACTCCACCTCCTCCCTCACCCACACACCCTAACACTCCACCTCCTCCCTCACCCACACACCCTAACACTCCACCTCCTCCCTCACCCACACACCCTAACACTCCACCTCCTCCCTCACCCACACACCCTAACACTCCACCTCCTCCCTCACCCACACACCCTAACACTCCACCTCCTCCCTCACCCACACACCCTAACACTCCACCTCCTCCCTCACCCACACACCCTAACACTCCACCTCCTCCCTCACCCACACACCCTAACACTCCACCTCCTCCCTCACCCACACACCCTAACACTCCACCTCCTCCCTCACCCACACACCCTAACACTCCACCTCCTCCCTCACCCACACACCCACACACCTCCTCCCTCACCCACACACCCTAACACTCCACCTCCTCCCTCACCCACACACCCTAACACTCCACCTCCTCCCTCACCCACACACCCTAACACTCCACCTCCTCCCTCACCCACACATCCTAACACTCCACCTCCTCCCTCACCCACACACCCTAACACTCCACCTCCCTCACCCACACACCCTAACACTCCACCTCCTCCCTCACCCACACACCCACACTCCTCCCTCACCCACACACCCTAACACTCCACCTCCTCCCTCACCCACACACCCTAACACTCCACCTCCTCCCTCACCCACACACCCTAACACTCCACCTCCTCCCTCACCCACACACCCTAACACTCCACCTCCTACCCCGCCCACACTTCTCCACCCTAACCTACCCACACATGGAAGTTCCCTTGTTAAGATGATGTCATGGTGTTGCAGTATTGCCATAACCATGTCATGGTTCTGCAGTAGTGCCATGACCCTTGCACATTAACCATGTGTGTGTTGCACGTGGTCTAAGCACAGAGGGTCGAGACTGCGCGTAATAATATAATTTTACATACTACAAGTACATGTACAAGGTGTACAGTCCTAGCTGACATCACTGACATGCTGCTACATAGAAAGCCGCTTGTTATGTTGAGCATTTCGCGCAAATTAAGTCAGTTTTGTCCCAGGATGCGACCCACACCAGTTGACTAACTCCCAGCTACCCATTTTACTGATGGGTGAACATAGACAACCGGAGTAAGGAAACACATCCAATGTTTCCACCCCTTCACCGGGAATCGAACCCTGACCCTCTCCGTGTGAAGCGAGAGCTTTTGCCACCAGGCCAAGATATTTATCATCTCAGTGCCATCCGAATTTCCTTAATAAAATAAGATAACTGAGAGACTTGTGGAGCGTGGCATCACTGGAGGAGGATGTAGGCCTGCCATGTGTAGTCCTGCCATGTGTAGGCCTGCCATGCGTAGGCCTGACTTTTGTACGTCATGTGCACGTCTGTAATGTCTGGCATGGGCATTTCTACCATGTGTAGGCCTGTCATGTGTAGGTCTATCATGTGCAGACCTGTTATGTGTAGGCCTGTTATGTGTAGGTCTATCATGTGCAGACCTGTTATGTGTAGGCCTGTTATGTGTAAGTCTATCATGTGCAGACCTGTTATGTGTAGGCCTGTTATGTGTAGGTCTATCATGTGCAGACCTGTTATGTGTAGGCCTGTTATGTGTAGGTCTATCATGTGCAGACCTGTTACGTATAGGCCTGTTATGTGTAGGTCTCATGTGCAGACCTGTTATGTGTAGGCCTGTTATGTGTAGGTCTATCATGTGCAGACCTGTTGTGTAGGCCTGTCATGTGCAGACCTGTTATGTGTAGGCCTGTCATGTGTAGGTCTATCATGTGTAGGCCTGTTATGTGCAGGCCTGTTATGTGTAGGTCTGTTGTGTAGGCCTGTTATGTGTAGGTCTGGTATGTGTAGGCCTGTTATGTGTAGGCCTGTTATGTGTAGGTCTGTTATGTGTAGGCCTGTTATGTGTAGGTCTGTTGTGTAGGCCTGTTATGTGTAGGCCTGTTGCACCAGTCTGAGCAGCTGTGTTGCGTGTCGCTACTACAGTCTGCAACATTCCGGCATTGTGCAACTTTTAGATATAAGTGAGCCAAAGCTAAGATGGGAGGGGAAGAGGAAGGGGGAAGAGGGGAGAAGGGGGGTTGAGCGTGGGTGTAGGGGGAGAAAGTGTTAGGTGTCTGGGTTATGGCAACACTGTTCTGTGGCGCCGCCTGTGTCTGCCTACGACGCCTACATCCTCCCCTTCCCTTCAGTCCCCTCCTCTCCCCTTCCCATCTATCCCTCCGACCCCTCCCCCTCCATCCTTCTCAGCCACCCTCACCCATTCCATCCCTTACCTCTTTCCTTCCCTAGCGTACAATGAGTCACTCTCACACTTATACGCGGGTGATGTGAATCGACCCCTGCAACTATGTAAAGGTGAGTACACCCACACACACTGTGTCTGTGTGGCCAGTGAAGAGGCGGGGCCAGGAGCTGTGACTCGACCCCTGCAACCACAACTAGGTGAGTACAGTTAGGTGAGTATACACACACACACACACACAAACACACACACACACACACACACACACAACGACATATAAAATACTGAGAGGAATCGACAAGGTGGACAAACACAGGATGTTCCAGAGATGGGACACATCAACAAGGTGACACAGTTGGAAGTTGAAGACTCGGATGAATCACAGGGATGTTAGGAAGTATTTCTTCAGCCACAGAGTTGTCACGAAGTGGAATAGTCTGGGAAGTGTTGTAGTGTAGGCAGGATCCATACATAGCTTTAAGAAGAGGTATGATAAAGCTCATGGAGCGGAAAGAGTGACCGAGTAGCGGCCAGTGAAGAGGCGGGGCCAGGAGCTGTGAATCGACCCCTGCAACCACAACTAGGTGAGTACAAAGCAGAGGAGAACATTATTCTTGAAAATACATACCAAGAAATAGAAAAAACAGAGCCATATGGTGTCCCGTGGCCTGGTGGCTAAAGTTCTCGCTTCACACGGCGAGGGTCTGGGTTTGATTCTCGGCGAGGGTAGAAACATTGGGCGTGTTTCTTTACACCGGTTGTCTATGTTCCCCATCAGTAAAATGGGTACCTGGGTGTTAGTCGACTGGTGTGTATCGCATCCTGGGACAAAACTGACCTAATTTGCCCGAAATACTCAGCATAACAAGCGACTTTCTATATAGTTTACCTGGAGAGAGAGTTCCGGGGGTCAACGCCCCCGCGGCCCGGTCTATGACCAGGCCTCATGGCCAGTATGTCATTGATGCCAGCTAGGACTGTATACCTTGTATATGTACTTGTACAAATGAAAATATTATTATCGTTTTAATCAGAGATGAGAGAAAAAAAAGAATCATAAGAGCATGGAAAAACTGTAGGAAGCGGAGAACAAATGGAAACAGAGAAGTGAAAACAGAGAAATGAATATGTGAGGGTGAGGAGAGAGGCTGCGGGACAATTCGATAATGACATAACAACCAAGGTTGGTGAAATTGATGAGCCGGAAAATGTACAGAGAACCTTGACAGCTGCACTGATATAAATCACTTAAAGCACTTGAAAGTCCCTAGAACTGTGATCCTTAGAACATAGGAGAGAAAGATACATGTGTACCTGGATGATACTGGAGGGATTGGTTCCAAACTTGTACAATAATATCACTACTTATGAACACAAGAGGCTTAGCTGCTTTCAAGAGGGAACTGAACAGATTCCTCAAAGCAGTTCCTGATCAACTGGGTTGTGGTGCATATGTTGGACTGCAAGTGGCAGGCACTAACAGGTCAGCAACCAGGAGGGCTGGTCTGTGACCAGGCCGCAGGGAGTTTACCTCCGGAAGGAACTGCAGGTAAACTCCAGGTAAGGTCGAATCTTACTTCTGATGCAGCTGTGAAGCTACATCAGAAGAAAAAACAGTGAAAAACCAAGTAATTCACCTGAAGAAGGAAGGAGGAAAGATTATGGGAAACGACAAGGAAGTCTGTGAAGTGCTCAATGAATGGTTCATCGATACCTTCTCAGTGGAAACTGGAAGCAGTGCTAATAAAGCCTACAATAAAAAAAAGTACACCAACACTGGACACAATACAGGAAGAGGTAAAAAACCACTAGTTAAGTTCTATGAGTCATTAAACATGGGACAGCTGCTAAGGATCTAGAAGACATTGAGTTTAGTACCTGTATTTAAGGACATACACAAGAGGCATTGAGCTACAAGCCAGTTTTGCTGACATGCAATCATTGCAAGGCAATGGAGAAGACTACTTGAAAACTTTGAGAGAAATTGTTTCATAATAATAACCAGCAAGGGCTCAAAGATGGTAAATTTTGTCTAACAATCCTGTTAAAATTCTATAAAAAGATAACGGAAAAGAGAAAGAGTAGAGAGGGCTTGATGAAGGAATTTGATACAGTACTCCATATGAGACAGGGGTAAAAACTTGATATGTAGACAGGAATAACAGGGAACGTACTCCGATGGATCCAACAGTACCTCAGAGGAAGGAGGCAGAGTGATTTTCCCAGTGGAGCATGGGTGGGGGGGATAGGTTGAGTATACAAGCGGGATGCTGCAAGGCCTGCTATAAGAGCCAGTTTCTGGTGTACGTGAATGATATTCCAGATGAGATCGAATCAGATATATCCTTCTTTGCTGATGATGTAAAATTGACGAGAATAAAATCCATGATTCATGGAACTCCGTTCTCATCATGAACTAACAAAAAACTTATCATGTGCCTTAAATATTCTATTGAGAGGGAGCCTAGACACGGAGATACTCGCACAGTCATTAACAACAACGGATATAGCTCCACTCCACAAACGTGGCAACAAAGCAGTGGCAAAGACTTATAGCCCAATAGCACTAAAGTCCCATATTATACAAATCTTTGAAAGAGTTCTAAGAAGCAAGTTTACCAACCACTTGGATTCCCAACAGTTGCATAACCCAGGGCAACATGGGTTAAGAGCAGGACGCTCTGCCATCCTCATACTGGACCACTATGACATGGATCTGCATGCACTGGGGACAAAGCACAATGCACCTGGAGTATATACAGACTGAGCAAAAGCCTTCGACAAGTGTGATCATGGTGTAATAGCGCACAAAATGCGTACGAAACGAATATCTGGAAAAGAGAGCAGAAGGATTTTTTAACTTTCTAACCGATAGAATGCAAAGGGTAATAGTAAAGAGTTAAATCTGAGGTTGCCACAGTGAAAAGTTCTGTTTCCCAAGGCAAATTACTCTCCCCACCTTCTTTTCTTCATATATGATCTAGAGACGTAAAACATAGTACCAAATGATCACTTGCAGACGATACCAGAAATTGCATGAGTCATCCAGTGAGGACAGTTAAATCTCCAAGTGGATATAAATCTAGTCTTCCTATGGATCGCAGTATATAATAAATTCTAACCACACAATGAAGAGAACGCTAATGTGAAGAACTTAAGAGTGATACTGTCAGAGGATCTCACTTTTAAAGATCACAAGTGTCATTATCACAACTGAGAGGAAATTGATGGGATGGATAATGAGAGCCTTCAAAACAAGGGATGCCAAGCCACTGGTGATCCTCTTTAAAATGCTTCATCTCTCTAAGCTGGAATTTTCCTCTACACTAACGGCCCCTTTTAAGGCAGGCAAAATTGCAGATCTAGAAAATATAAAATGTATGGAGACTTTCACTGTACATATTAGTTTCAAGAACTTTAATTGCAGGAACATTTGAAGTCCCTAGACCTGTATGTACTCTTTGGAACGCAGGTGAAAAAGATACATAATTTACACCTGGAAAATCCTAGAGGGACTAGTACCAAATCTGAAGAGTGAAATCATTCCCAACGAAAACAGAAGACTCGGCAGACGACGAAACTATACCAAGTGAAAAGCAGTGAAGGTTGAATACACTGCAACAACACACAATAAGTGTAAGGGACCTAAAACTGTTCAACATCTTTCTATCATACATAAAGGGAATTAACAATAGATGCCCGGTTGTTTTAAAGATGAAACTGGATACGTTCCTAAAGTCAACTCCTGACCAGCAGGCAAGTGGTCGTATGTTGGACTGTGTACTTTCCGGCAGACTCCAGGTCTGTAGGGAAAGGCTGCAAGTGGATGTGGACAAACTGCACATATTGGTCTTATAAATGGTTGTTTGAAGTCAACCCCAGAAATGCAAGGTCATGAATATCGGGGAGAGGGACAGAAGACAGACATGATCTTCTGTCTCGGGAGACGGAGGCTGAAGACCTCACCCAAGAGAAACACACAATTGTGAGAATAGTGCTTAGCATTTCGTCAGAGGCTTGCACCAGCCCGGTAGCCTCTGCAGGAATCTCAACAGTCTTTCCGGGTAATTTATCCAAGATACGTCAGGCCCAACTTGGAGTATGCAGCACCAGTATGGAACCCACACCTAAGGAAGTATGCTCTGAAACTGGAGAAAGGGTAGAAGTACACAATAAGTCTTATTCATGAGTCAAGGTACATGAGTTATGAAGGGATGCTAATGGAACTGAATCTAATGACACTGGAGGATATAAGAATTAGGGGAGATAGGATAACATACAAAATACTCGGAGGACTTGATAGGTTAAACAGGGACAGGCTGTTTGGGAGACAAGAAACAGGTACTCTGGGACAAAGCTGAAAGTTAACGACACAGATGAGCCAAAGAGATGTCAGAAAGTATTTCTTCAGTCATGGAGGTCAGAAAGTGGAATGACCTGGGTGAAGAAGCAGTGGACGCAGGTATGGCTCACTTGGGTAGGAAGGACTGAATCTGGCAAGAGGCAAGTTGAGAGTTGGAGCCAGAAGCTAAGACTCCACCCCTGCAGCCACATGTAGGTGAGTACATATAGGTAAGCACACGCACGCACACACACACAGACACACACATCATTCTTGTGAGTTTGGTTTCTGTGAGAGCTATGATGTCTGGTGATGCCTCTTTGACTCTTACGTGCCACTCCTCCCACTTATTCGTTATTCCATCGGCGTTGGTGTGTGTGTGCTTGTACTCACCTAGGTGAGAACTAGGTGAGTACACACACACACACACACACACACACACATACACATACACCAACGTGGATGGAATAACGAATAAGTGGGAGGAGTGGCATGGAAGAGTCAAAGAGGCATCACCAAACATCATAGCTCACACAGAAACCAAGCTCACAGGAATGATAGCAGATGCCATCTTTCCAACAGGATATCAGATCCTGAGGAAAGACAGAGGGAACAGAGGGGGAGGAGGAGTGGCACTGCTCATCAAAAACCAATGGGATTTTGATGAGCTGGAGAGAGGAGACAGGGAAGCAAGAGATTACATAATAGGAATGCTTCAGTCT
Source organism: Cherax quadricarinatus (assembly GCF_038502225.1). Classification (NCBI taxonomy): domain Eukaryota; kingdom Metazoa; phylum Arthropoda; class Malacostraca; order Decapoda; family Parastacidae; genus Cherax; species Cherax quadricarinatus. Next base: position 4,143,119 of record NC_091324.1, read on the forward strand.
GGAGGCCCCAAGGTGGTAATTGCAGTGATGTACAACCCACCACAGAACAGCAGGAGGCCAAGGCAAGAGTATGATGAGAGTAATAAAGCTATGGTTGACACAATGGCTGAAGTGGCGAGAAGGGCTCATGTGTGCAGGGCAAACCTGATTGTGGGTGACTTCAATCACAAGGAAATCGACTGGGAGAACTAGGAGCCACATGGGGGTCCAGAAGTGTTGAGGGCTAAGATGATGGGGATGGTACTAGAAAACCTTACGGACTGGACCAAATATTCACCTTGAGCAGTGCAGACATTGAAGACATCACATATGAAAGACCCCTCGGGGCCAGTTACCACGTGGTTCTGAGCTTCGAATACATAGTAGAGTTACAAGTGGAGAGGGAAGCACAAATGGCAGGACGAATGAAGCCAAACTACAAGAGAAGGTACTACACAGGAATGAAGAATTTCCTGCACGGAGTTCAGTGGGTCAGAGAACTGGCAGGAAAGTCAGTAAACGAGATGATATAATATGTGACAACAATATGCAAAGAAGCTGAGAAGAGGTTTATACCCAAGGGTAACAGAAATAACGAGAAAGCTAAGATGAGCCCTTCGTTCACCCAAAGGTATAGAGAGGCAAAACTCAAATGTGCTAGAGAATGGAAGAAGTATAAAAGGCAAAGGAACCAGGAGAATAAGGAGAGCAGTTAGAGCCAGAAATGAATATGCGCAGGTAAGAAGGTAGGCCCAACGACAATACGAAAATGACATAGCAGCGAAAGCCAAATCTGATCCGAAGCTATTGTACAGCCACATCAAGAGGAAAACAGTCAAGGACCAGGTAATCAGGCTGAGGAAGGAAAGAGGGGAGTTCACACGAAACGACAGCGAAGTATGTGAGGAGCTCAACACGAGATTCAAAGAAGTGCTCACAGAGACAGAAGGGCCTCCAGAAAAACAGAGAGGTAGGGTACACCAGCAAGTGTTGGACACAATATGTAGAACTGAGGAAGAAGTGAAGAGGCTGGGGATGGATAACATCTCTCAATGGGTGCTGAGAGAGGGAGCAGAGGCACTAAGTGTACCACTATCAACAATCTTCAACACATCTATCGAAACAGGACGATTACCTGAGGTATGGAAGACAGCAAATGTAGTCCCAATTTTTAAAAAAAGAGACAGACACGAAGCATTAAACTACACACCAGTGCCACTGACATGTATGCAAAGTCATGGAAAAGATTATCATGAGAAGAGTGGTGGAGCACTTAGAAAGGATCAAGCTTATGAATGACAGCCAGCATGGTTTCAAGGATGGAAAATCCTGTGTCACAAACCTACTGGAGTTCGTTGACAAGGTGACAGCAGTAAGACAAGAAAGAGAGGGGTGGGTAGATTACATTTTCTTGGACTGTAAGAAGGCATTTGACACAGTTCCACACAGGAGATTAGTGCAAAAGCTGGAGGATCAGGCAGGGATAACAGGGAAGGCACTGCAATGAATCAGGGAATACCTGTCAGGAAGACAGCAGCGAGTAATGGTGCGCGGTGGCGTCAGAATGGGCGCCTGTGACGAGCGGGGTTCCACAGGGGTCAGTCCTAGGACAGGTGCTGTTTCTGGTATTTGTGAACGACATGGCGGAAGGAATAGACCCAGAAGTGTCCCTGTTTGCAGATGATGTGAAGACGATGAGAAGAATTCAGTCGAACGAGGACCAGGCAGAACTACAAAGGGATCTGGACAGGCTGCAGGCCCGGTCCAGCAACTGGCTCCTGGAGTTCAACCCCACTAAGTACAAAATCATGAAGACTGAGAAAGGGCAAAGAAAACCGCAGACGGAGTATAGTGTAAAGGGCCAGAAACTACAAACCTCACTCAAGGAAAAGGATCTTGGGATGAGTATAACACCGGGACATCTCCTGAGGCGTACATCAACCAAATAACTGCTGCAGCATATGGGCGCCTAGCAAACCTAAGAACAGCCTTCCACCATCTCAATAAGGAGTCGTTCAGGACCTTGTACAGTGTACGTTAGGCCTATATTGGAGTATGCAGCACCAGTTTGGAACCCACACGTAAGGAAACTAGAGAAAGTGCCAAGGTTTGCAGTAAGACTAGTCCCGGAGCTAAGGGTCATGCCCTACGAGGAGAGGTTAAGGAAAATCAACCTGACTACGCTGGAGGAGAGGAGAGATAGGGGGGATATCATAACGACATATAAATTACTGAAAGGAATCGACAAGGTGGATAGAGACAGGATGTTCCAGAGATGGGACACAGCAACAAGGGGACACAGTTGGAAGTTGAAGACTCAGATGAATCACAGGGATGTTAGGAAGTATTTCTTCAGTCACAGAGTTGTCAGGAAGTGGAATAATCTGGGAAGTGATGTAGTGGAGACAGGATCCATACATAGCTTTAAGAAGAGGTATGATAAAGCTCATGGAGCAGGAAGAGTGACCAAGTAGCGACCAGTGAAGAGGCGGGGCCAGGAGCTATGAATCGACCCCTGCAACCACAACTAGGTGAGTACAACTAGGCGAGTACACGCGCGTGCACACACACACACACACACACACACACACACACACACACACACACACACACACACACACACACACACACACACACACACACACACACACACACACACACAAACCTCCTGGAGTCACAACCTACTGGAGTTCTATGACATGGTGACAGCAGTAAGACAAGAGAGAGAGGGGTGCATGGATTGCATTTTCTTGGACTGCAAGAAGGCGTTTGACACAGTACCACACAAGAGATTGGTGCCAAAACTGGAGGACCAAGCAGTGATTACAGGGAAGGCACTACAATTGATCAGGGAATACTTGACAGGAAGACAGCAGCGAGTCATGGTACGTGGCGAGGTGTCAGATTGGGCACCTGTGACCAGCGGGGTCCCACAGGGGTCAGTTCTAGGACCAGTGCTGTTTCCGGTATTTGTGAACGACATAACGGTAGGAATAGACACCGAAGTGTCCCTGTTTGCAGATGTCGTGAAGTTGATGAGAAGATTTCATTCGATCGAAGACCAGGCAGAACTACAAAAGGATCTGGACAGGCTGCAGACCTGGTCCAGCAATTGGCTCCTGGAGTTCAACCCCACCAAGCGCAAAGTCATGAAGATTGGGGAAGGGCAAAGAAGACCGCAGACGGAATACAGTCTAGGGGGCCAGAGACTACAAACCTCACTCAAGAAAAAAGATCTTGGGGTGAGTATAACACCAGGCACATCTCCTGAAGCGCACATCAACCAAATAACTGCTGCAGCATATGGGCGCCTGGCAAACCTCAAAACAGCATTCTGACATCTTAATAAGGAATCGTTCAGGATCCTGTACACCGTGCACGTTAGGCCCATATTGGAGTATGCGGCACCAGTTTGGAACCCACACATAGCCAAGCACGTAAAGAAACTAGAGAAAGTGCAGAGGTTTGCAACAAGACTAGTCCCAGAGCTAAGAGGAATGTCCTACGAGGAGAGGTTAAGGGAAATCAACCTGACGACACTGGAGGACACGAGAGATAGGGGGGACATGATAACGACATGCAAAATACTGAGAGGAACTGACAAGGTGGACAAAGACAGGATGTTCCAGAGATGGGACACAACAACAAGGGGACACAGTTGGAAGTTGAAGACACAGATGAGTCACAGGGATGTTAGGAAGTATTTCTTCAGCCACAGAGTAGTCAGGAAGTTGAATAGTTTGGGAAGCGATGTAGTGGAGGCAGGATCCATACATAGTTTTAAGCAGAGGTATGATAAAGCTCACGGTTCAGGGAGATTGACCTAGTAGCGACCAGTGGAGCTTGGACTCGACCCCTACAATCTCAACTACGTGAGTACACACACACACACACACACACACACACACACACACACACACACACACACATTACCACGTTGTATATCTCCTGTGACCGACACTTCATTGTTCTCAGATTACAAGAACAGTTTAAAATCTGCTGTTTAACTACAAAAACTTAAAACATCCTGTCCATCTGTGAGAGGCAGTTACAACACTGTCTTGACCACCACAGTGGTACACACTACACTTACCAGTATGGTAGTGGTACACAACACTGTACATACCATTATGGTAGTGGCCTACAACACTGCACTTACCATTATGGTGGTGGTCTACAACACTGCACTTACCATTATGGTGGTGGTCTACAACACTGCACTTACCATTATGGTAGTGGTCTTAACACTGCACTTACCATTATGGTAGTGGTCTACAACACTGCACTTACTATTATGGTGGTGGTCTACAACACTGCACTTACCATTATGGTAGTGGTCTTAACACTGCACTTACCATTATGGTAGTGGTCTACAACACTGCACTTACCATTATGGTAGTGGTCTTAACACTGCACTTACCATTATGGTAGTGGTCTACAACACTGCACTTACCATTATGGTAGTGGTCTACAACACTGCACTTACCATTATGGTGGTGGTCTACAACACTGCACTTACCATTATGGTGGTGGTCTACAACACTGCACTTACCATTATGGTAGTGGTCTTAACACTGCACTTACCATTATGGTAGTGGTCTACAACACTGCACTTACCATTATGGTAGTGGTCTTAACACTGCACTTACCATTATGGTAGTGGTCTACAACACTGCACTTACCATTATGGTAGTGGTCTACAACACTGCACTCACCATTATGGTAATGGTCTACAACACTACACTTACCATTATGGTGGTGGTCTACAACACTGCACTTACCATTATGGTAGTGGTCTACAACACTACACTTACCATTATGGTAGTGTTCTACAACACTGCACTTACCATTATGGTAGTGGTCTACAACACTGCACTTACCATTATGGTAGTGGTCTACAACACTACACTTACCATTATGGTGGTAGTCTACAACACTGCACTTACCATTATGGTAGTGGTCTACAACACTGCACTTACCATTATGGTAGTGGTCTACAACACTGCACTTAACATTATGGTGGTCTACAACACTGCACTTACCATTATGGTGGTGGTCTACAACACTGCACTCACCATTATGGTAGTGGTCTACAACACTGCACTCACCATTATGGTAGTGGTCTACAACAATGCACTTACTATTATGGTAGTGGTCTACAACACTGCACTTACCATTATGGTGGTGGCCTACAACACTGCACTTACCATTATGGTAGTGGCCTACAACACTGCACTTACCATTATGGTAGTGGCCTACAACACTGCACTTACCATTATGGTAGTGGTCTTAACACTGCACTTACCATTATGGTAGTGGTCTACAACACTGCACTTACCATTATGGTAGTGGTCTACAACACTGCACTTACCATTATGGTGGTGGTCTACAACACTGCACTTACCATTATGGTGGTGGTCTACAACACTGCACTTACCATTATGGTAGTGGTCTTAACACTGCACTTACCATTATGGTAGTGGTCTACAACACTGCACTTACCATTATGGTAGTGGTCTTAACACTGCACTTACCATTATGGTAGTGGTCTACAACACTGCACTTACCATTATGGTAGTGGTCTACAACACTGCACTCACCATTATGGTAGTGGTCTACAACACTACACTTACCATTATGGTGGTGGTCTACAACACTGCACTTACCATTATGGTAGTGGTCTACAACACTACACTTACCATTATGGTAGTGGTCTACAACACTGCACTTACCATTATGGTAGTGGTCTACAACACTGCACTTACCATTATGGTAGTGGTCTACAACACTGCACTTACCATTATGGTAGTGGTCTACAACACTACACTTACCATTATGGTGGTGGTCTACAACACTGCACTTACCATTATGGTAGTGGTCTACAACACTGCACTTACCATTATGGTAGTGGTCTACAACACTGCACTTACCATTATGGTAGTGGTCTACAACACTGCACTTACCATTATGGTAGTGGTCTACAACACTGCACTTACCATTATGGTAGTGGTCTACAACACTACACTTACCATTATGGTGGTGGTCTACAACACTGCACTTACCATTATGGTAGTGGTCTACAACACTGCACTTACCATTATGGTAGTGGTCTACAACACTGCACTTAACATTATGGTGGTCTACAACACTGCACTTACCATTATGGTGGTGGTCTACAACACTGCACTCACCATTATGGTAGTGGTCTACAACACTGCACTTACCATTATGGTAGTGGTCTACAACACTGCACTTACCATTATGGTAGTGGTCTACAACACTGCACTTACCATTATGGTAGTGGTCTACAACACTACACTTACCATTATGGTGGTGGTCTACAACACTGCACTTACCATTATGGTAGTGGTCTACAACACTGCACTCACCATTATGGTAGTGGTCTACAACAATGCACTTACTATTATGGTAGTGGTCTACAACACTGCACTTACCATTATGGTGGTGGCCTACAACACTGCACTTACCATTATGGTAGTGGCCTACAACACTGCACTTACCATTATGGTAGTGGCCTACAACACTGCACTTACTATTATGGTAGTGGTCTACAACACTGCACTATTATGGTAGTGGTCTACAACACTGCACTTACCATTATGGTAGTGGTCTACAACACTGCACTTACCATTATGGTGGTGGTCTACAACACTGCACTTACCATTATGGTGGTGGTCTACAACACTGCACTTACCATTATGGTAGTGGTCTACAACAATGCACTTACCATTATGGTGGTGGTCTACAACACTGCACTTACCATTATGGTAGTGGTCTACAACAATGCACTTACCATTATGGTGGTGGTCTACAACACTGCACTTACCATTATGGTAGTGGTCTACAACACTGCACTTACCATTATGGTAGTGGTCTACAACACTACACTTACCATTATGGTAGTGGTCTACAACACTGCACTCACCATTATGGTAGTGATCTACAACACTGCACTTACCATTATGGTGGTGGTCTACAACAATGCACTTACTATTATGGTAGTGGTCTACAACACTGCACTTACCATTATGGTAGTGGTCTACAACACTGCACTTACCATTATGGTGGTCTACAACACTGCACTCACCAGCAAGGAAATGAGTGAGCTTCTCAAGTCCCAATATGACTCAGTTTTTAGCAAGCCGCTAACCAGACTGAGAGTCGAAGATCAAAATGAATTTTTTATGAGAGAGCCACAAAATTTGATTAACACAAGCCTATCCGATGTTATCCTGACGCCAAATGACTTCGAACAGGCGATAAATGACATGCCCATGCACTCTGCCCCAGGGCCAGACTCGTGGAACTCTGTGTTCATCAAGAACTGCAAGAAGCCCCTATCACGAGCTTTTACCATCCTATGGAGAGGGAGCATGGACACGGGGGTCGTCCCACAGTTACTAAAAACAACAGACATAGCCCCACTCCACAAAGGGGGCAGTAAAGCAACAGCAAAGAACTACAGACCAATAGCACTAACATCCCATATAAAAATCTTTGAAAGGGTCCTAAGAAGCAAGATCACCACGCATCTAGAAACCCATCAGTTACACAACCCAGGGCAACATGGGTTTAGAACAGGTCGCTCCTGTCTGTCTCAACTATTGGACCACTACGACAAGGTCCTAAATGCACTAGAAGACAAAAAGAATGCAGATGTAATATATACAGACTTTGCAAAAGCCTTCGACAAGTGTGACCATGGCGTAATAGCGCACAAAATGCGTGCTAAAGGAATAACAGGAAAAGTCGGTCGATGGATCTATAATTTCCTCACTAACAGAACACAGAGAGTAGTCGTCAACAGAGTAAAGTCCGAGGCAGCTACGGTGAAAAGCTCTGTTCCACAAGGCACAGTACTCGCTCCCATCTTGTTCCTCATCCTTATATCCGACATAGACAAGGATGTCAGCCACAGCACCGTGTCTTCCTTTGCAGATGACACCCGAATCTGCATGACAATGTCTTCCATTGCAGACACTGCAAAGCTCCAGGCAGACATCAACCAAATCTTTCAGTGGGCTGCAGAAAACAATATGAAGTTCAACGATGAGAAATTTCAATTACTCAGATATGGTAAACATGAGGAAATTAAATCTTCATCAGAGTACAAAACAAATTCTGGCCACAAAATAGAGCGAAACACCAACGTCAAAGACCTGGGAGTGATCATGTCGGAGGATCTCACCTTCAAGGACCATAACATTGTATCAATCGCATCTGCTAGAAAAATGACAGGATGGATAATGAGAACCTTCAAAACTAGGGAGGCCAAGCCCATGATGACACTCTTCAGGTCACTTGTTCTATCTAGGCTGGAATATTGCTGCACACTAACAGCACCTTTCAAGGCAGGTGAAATTGCCGACCTAGAAAATGTACAGAGAACTTTCACGGCGCGCATAACGGAGATAAAACACCTCAATTATTGGGAGCGCTTGAGGTTCCTAAACCTGTATTCCCTGGAACGCAGGAGGGAGAGATGCATGATTATATACACCTGGAAAATCCTAGAGGGACTAGTACCGAACTTGCACACGAAAATCACTCATTACGAAAGCAAAAGACTTGGCAGACGATGCACCATCCCCCCAATGAAAAGCAGGGGTGTCACTAGCACGTTAAGAGACCATACAATAAGTGTCAGGGGCCCGAGACTGTTCAACTGCCTCCCAGCACACATAAGGGGGATTACCAACAGACCCCTGGCAGTCTTCAAGCTGGCACTGGACAAGCACCTAAAGTCAGTTCCGGATCAGCCGGGCTGTGGCTCGTATGTTGGTTTGCGTGCAGCCAGCAGCAACAGCCTGGTTGATCAGGCTCTGATCCACCAGGAGGCCTGGTCTCAGACCGGGCCGCGGGGGCGTTGACCCCCGGAACTCTCTCCAGGTAAATTATGGTGGTGGTCTACAACACTGCACTCACCATTATGGTAGTGGTCTACAACACTGCACTCACCATTATGGTAGTGGTCTACAACACTGCACTTACCATTATGGTGGTGGTCTACAACAATGCACTTACTATTATGGTAGTGGTCTACAACACTGCACTTGAACATTAAAATGGTATAAAATACCGACAGATTGTTAGGTAAGACACATATGCAACAGTTAGGTATCTTTATTTTGAAACGTTTCGCCTACACAGTAGGCTTCTTCAGTCAAGTACAGAAAAGTTGATAGAAGCAGAAGATACTTGAAGACGATGTAATCAGTCCATCACCCTTAAAGTTTTGAGGTGGTCAGTCCCTCAGTCTGGAGAAGAGCATTGTTCAATGCTCTTCTCCAGACTGAGGGACTGACCACCTCAAAACTTTAAGGGTGATGGACTGATTACATCGTCTTCAAGTATCTTCTGCTTCTATCAACTTTTCTGTACTCGACTGAAGAAGCCTACTGTGTAGGCGAAACGTTTCAAAATAAAGATACCTAACTGTTGCATATGTGTCTTACCTAACAATCTGTCGGTATTTTATACCATTTTAATGTTCATTCTGTCAGACACTGCAACACAAGGGTATCTTGGTACAGACCATCTACTTCGACAACCTCTACTAGTGAGAACGGCTGGGTTTGAGAAGGACCTGCCCTCCCAAATCAACCTACGTCTCACCTCCTGGCACTATATAAGGCCCGATTCTGTCACTTCAACTTCATATTGTTTCAGACAACGGAACAATGCTCTTCTCCAGACTGAGGGACTGACCACCTCAAAACTTTAAGGGTGATGGACTGATTACATCGTCTTCAAGTATCTTCTGCTTCTATCAACTTTTCTGTACTCGACTGAAGAAGCCTACTGTGTAGGCGAAACGTTTCAAAATAAAGATACCTAACTGTTGCATATGTGTCTTACCTAACAACACTGCACTTACCATTATGGTAGTGGCCTACAACACTGCACTCACCATTATGGTAGTGGCCTACAACACTGCACTCACCATTATGGTAGTGGTCTACAACACTGCACTCACCATTATGGTGGTGGTCTACAACACTGCACTCACCATTATGGTGGTGGTCTACAACACTACACTCACCATTATGGTAGTGGTCTACAACACTGCACTCACCATTATGGTGGTGGTCTACAACACTGCACTCACCATTATGGTAGTGGCCTACAACACTGCACTCACCATTATGGTAGTGGCCTACAACACTGCACTCACCATTATGGTAGTGGTCTACAAGACTGCACTTACCATTATGGTAGTGGTCTACAACACTGCACTTACCATTATGGTAGTGGTCTACAACACTGCACTCACCATTATGGTAGTGGTCTACAACACTGCACTTACCATTATGGTAGTGGTCTACAACACTGCACTTACCATTATGGTAGTGGTCTACAACACTACACTTACCATTATGGTAGTGGTCTACAACACTGCACTCACCATTATGGTGGTGGTCTACAACACTGCACTTACTATTATGGTGGTGGTCTACAACACTGCACTTACCATTATGGTAGTGGTCTACAACACTGCACTTACCATTATGGTGGTGGTCTACAACACTGCACTTACCATTATGGTAGTGGTCTACAACACTGCACTTACCATTATGGTAGTGGCCTACAACACTGCACTTACCATTATGGTAGTGGTCTACAACACTGCACTTACCATTATGGTGGTGGTCTACAACACTGCACTTACCATTATGGTGGTGGTCTACAACACTCCACTTACCATTATGGTAGTGGTCTACAACACTGCACTTACCATTATGGTAGTGGTGTACAACACTGCACTTACCATTATGGTAGTGGTACACAACACTGCACTTACCATTATGGTGGTGGTCTACAACACTGCACTTACCATTATGGTAGTGGTGTACAACACTGCACTTACCATTATGGTAGTGGTCTACAACACTGCACTTACCATTATGGTAGTGGTCTACAACAATGCACTTACCATTATGGTGGTGGTCTACAACACTGCACTTACCATTATGGTAGTGGTCTACAACACTGCACTTACCATTATGGTAGTGGTCTACAACAATGCACTTACCATTATGGTGGTGGTCTACAACACTGCACTTACCATTATGGTAGTGGTCTACAACACTGCACTTACCATTATGGTAGTGGTGTACAACACTGCACTTACCATTATGGTAGTGGCCTACAACACTGCACTTACCATTATGGTAGTGGTCTTAACACTGCACTTACCATTATGGTAGTGGTCTTAACACTGCACTTACCATTATGGTAGTGGTCTTAACACTGCACTTACCATTATGGTAGTGGTACACAAAACACTGTTCTAGTATTCAGGTGTTTTTTTTTTACATCAAGACACCATAAACAGCAAATTGCGCCTGACAAACAAAACACATGTGCAACACTTGCTCGTCTTTATCGCTCACACGAAACATTTGCAGTAATAAAGATGGCCGAGTGTTGCACAGGTGTCTTACTCTACTTACATTGTTGAACAACACCAGAAGAAACACTTAAATCAACCTAACTTCTGACATGAAGAAGGTTCTAACATGAAGGTGGTTCTAACATGGTTCTAGCATCAAGGAGGTTTTAGCATGGAGATTCTAACACGAAGAATGTTCTAAGAAGAATGTTCTAACAATAAGGTTCTAACATGAAGGTTCTAGCATAAAGAAGGTTCTAGAATGTTCTAACACGAAGGTTCTAACATGAAGGTTCTAGCATAAAGAAGGTTCTAGAATGTTCTAACACGAAGATTCTAACATGAAGGTTCTAGCATAAAGAAGGTTCTAGAATGCTCTAACACGAAGATTCTAACATGAAGGCTCTAACATGAAGGTTCTAGCATGAAGAAGGTTCTAGAATGTTCTAACACGAAGGTTCTAACATGAAGGTTCTAGCATAAAGAAGGTTCTAGAATGTTCTAACATGAAGGTTCTAACATGAAGGTTTTAGCATAAAGAAGGTTCTAGAATGTTCTAACACGAAGGTTCTAACATGAAGGTTCTAGCATGAAGAAAGTTCTAGAATGTTCTAACACGAAGGTTCTAACATGAAGGTTCTAGCATAAAGAAGGTTCTAGAATGTTCTAACACGAAGGTTCTAACATGAAGGTTCTAGCATGAAGAAAGTTCTAGAATGTTCTAACACGAAGGTTCTAACATGAAGGTTCTAGCATGAAGAAAGTTCTAGAATGTTCTAACACGAAGGTTCTAACATGAAGGTTCTCACTGGGAGAAGATTCTGTCATATAAACAGTAGTGTGAAGGTCATTATAAACAGTAGTGTGAAGGTCATTATAAACAGTAGTGTGAAGGTCATTATAAACAGTAGTGTGAAGGTCATTATAAACAGTAGTGTGAAGGTCATTATAAACAGTAGTGTGAAGGTCATTATCAACAGTAGTGTGAAGGTCATTATAAACAGTAGTGTGAAGGTCATTATAAACAGTAGTGTGAAGGTCATTATAAACAGTAGTGTGAAGGTCATTATAAACAGTAGTGTGAACGTCTTTATAAACACTAGTGTGAAGGTCATTATAAACAGTAGTGTGAACGTCATTATAAACAGTAGTGTGAAAGTCATTATAAACAGTAGTGTGAACGTCATTATAAACAGTAGTGTGAAAGTCATTATAAACAGTAGTGTGAACGTCATTATAAACAGTAGTGTGAGCGTCATTATAAACAGTGTGAAGGTCATAAACAGTAGTGTGAACGTCATTATAAACAGTGTGAAGGTCATAAACAGTAGTGTGAGCGTCATTATAAACAGTGTGAAGGTCATAAACAGTAGTGTGAGCGTCATTATAAACAGTGTGAAGGTCATAAACAGTAGTGTGAACGTCATTATAAACAGTAGTGTGTAGGTCATTATAAACAGTAGTGTGAAGGTCATTATAAACAGTAGTGTGAAGGTCATTATCAACAGTAGTGTGAAGGTCATTATAAACTGTAGTGGGAAGGTCATTATAAACAGTAGTGGGAACATCATTATAAACAGTACTGTGAAAGTCATAAACAGTAGTGGATAGATTATAAACAGTGCGAAGGTCATTATAAACAGTAATGTGAAGGTCATAAACAGTAGTGGGAAGGTCATTATAAACAGTAGTGTGAAGGTCATTATAAACAGTGAGGTCATTATAAACAGTGAGGTCATTATAAACAATAAGGTCATTATAAACAGCAGTGGGAACGTCATAATAGTGGAGAGATCATTATAAACAGTGGTAAAGTCATAAACAGTAGTGAAGGTCATTATAAACAGTAGTGTGAAGGTCATTATAAACAGTAGTGTGAAGATCATTATAAACAGTACTGTGAAAGTCATTATAAACAGTAGTGGATAGATTATAAACAGTGCGAAGGTCATTATAAACAGTAATGTGAAGGTCATAAACAGTAGTGGGAAGATCATTATAAACAGTAGTGGGAAGGTCATTTTAATCAGTAGTGGGAAGGTCATTATAAACAGCAGAGGGAAGGTCATTATAACAGTGGGAATGTCATTGTAAACAGTAGTGGGAAGGTCATAAACAGTAGTGTGAAGGTCATTTTAAACAGCAGAGGGAAGGTCATTATAACAGTGGGAATGTCATAAACAGTAGTGGGAAGGTCATAAACAGTGGGAAGGTCATTATAAACAGTAGTGAGAAGGTCATTATGAGCAGTAGTGGGAAGATCATTATAAATAGTAGTGGGAAGGTCATTATAAACAGTAGTGAGGTCATTATAAACAGTAGTGGGAAGGTCATTATAAACAGTAGTGTGAAGGTCATTATAAACAGTAGTGTGAAAGTCATTATAAACAGTAGTGTGAAAGTCATTATAAACAGTAATGGGAAGGTCATAAACAGTATTGGGAAGATCATTATAAACAGTAATTGGAAGGTCATTATAAGCAGTAGTTGGCAGGTCATTATAAGCAGTAGTTGGAAGGTCATAAGCAGTAGTGTGAAGGTCATTATAAACAGCAGTGTGAAGGTCATTATAAACAGTAGTGGGAACGTCATTATAAGCAGTATTGTGAAGGTCATAAGCTGTAGTGGGAAGGTCATTATAAACAGTAGTGAGAAGGCCATTGTAAGCAGTAGTTGGTCATTATAAGCAGTATTGGGAAGGTCATAAACAGTGGGAAAGTCATTATAAATAGTGGGAAGGTCATTATAAACAGTAGTGTGAAGATCATTATAAACAGTAGTGGGAAGATCATTGTAAACAGTAGTGGGAAGATCATTATAAACAGTAGTGGGAAGATCATTGTAAACAGTAGTGGGAAGGTCATAAACAGTAGTGGGAAGATCATTATAAACAGTGGGAAGATCATTATAAACAGTAGTGGGAAGATCATTGTAAACAGTAGTGGGAAGGTCATAAACAGTAGTGGGAAGATCATTATAAACAGTGGGAAGATCATTATAAACAGTAGTGGGAAGATCATTATAAACAGTAGTGGGAAGATCATTGTAAACAGTAGTGGGAAGGTCATAAACAGTAGTGGGAAGATCATTATAAACAGTGGGAAGATCATTATAAACAGTAGTGGGAAGATCATTATAAACAGTAGTGGGAAGGTCATTATAAACAGTAATGGGAAGGTCATTATGAACAGTAGTGGGAAGGTCATTATAAACAGTTGTGGGAAGGTCATTATAAACAGTAGTGGGAAGGTCATTATAAACAGCAGTGGGGAGGTCATTATAAACAGTAGTGGGGAGGTCATTGTAAACAGTGGGAAGGTCATTATAAACAGCAGAGGGAAGGTCATAAACAGCAGTGGGAAGGTCATAAACAGTAGTGGGAAGGTCATAAACAGTAGTGGGAAGATCATTGTAAACAGTAGTGGGAAGGTCATAAACAGTAGTGGGAAGGTCATAAACAGTAGTGGGAAGATCATTATAAACAGTGGGAAGATCATTATAAACAGTAGTGGGAAGATCATTATAAACAGTAGTGGGAAGGTCATAAACAGTAGTGAGATCATTATAAACAGTAGTGGGAAGGTCAGTGATGTAAGTCTCCACCAGCTACTCACCCACGGATCACTACATCCAGTGATGGAAGTCTCCACCAGCTACTCACCCACGGATCACTACATCCAGTGATGGAAGTCTCCACCAGCTACTCACCCACGGATCACTACATCCAGTGATGGAAGTCTCCACCAGCTACTCACCCACGGATCTCTACATCCAGTGATGGAAGTCTCCACCAGCTACTCACCCACGGATCTCTACATCCAGTGATGGAAGTCTCCACCAGCTACTCACCCACGGATCACTACATCCAGTGATGGAAGTCTCCACCAGCTACTCACCCACGGATCACTACATCCAGTGATGGAAGTCTCCACCAGCTACTCACCCACGGATCACTACATCCAGTGATGGAAGTCTCCACCAGCTACTCACCCACGGATCACTACATCCAGTGATGGAAGTCTCCACCAGCTACTCACCCACGGATCACTACATCCAGTGATGGAAGTCTCCACCAGCTACTCACCCACGGATCACTACATCCAGTGATGGAGGTCCCCACCAGCTAATCCACGGATCACCACGTCTTGAAAGTACCATGATATGATAAATATTACAGACAAATAAATGAGACGCGTGCAGCAATGTAAGTTTCTACTGACAAGGCGACTATTTATATTTTACCCCTGATGTGACCTGTTTATTGTGCACTCCATAACCATCCTGTGGAAGATAGCGCCAGGAGAACACCATTTGTACTCCAGTTAATCCAGAAGAGTTAACTGGAGTACATCTAGATTTATATCTACGATTGACTTATCTGTTGCAAGCAGTTTCGCTTACTCATCAGGCTTTTTCAGTCGAAATACAGAGGACATCAGGAAGAGGTTTTGGTGGATCAGCGATTACTGCAGTTATGAACCAAAAGTTTATCAGACATTTGGAAACATCTAAAAGAGTTCGAGAGTATCATCGACCCAGACAGAATTAGTCTAGGCCTTAAAATCAGCCACAGTGGTTAAGGAAAAAAGGACCCACTCGGTGGTATTCTCAGTCTGTTGGTCAGTCTTATACAGTTTGGACTCCAGATACATCACTAGGAATTATACTAAAATATTGCAAAAATGATGAAATACTGGTGAACTTTGTGTGGATTTCACTTCATAGAAACACAACAGATAATGATGATTGAGGAAGTCACAGCAGATTACAAGGATAATACAAATTAAATATTTAGTGGATGACTTCATTAAGGTTACCTGTAGTCGTTTCCGGGGTCACCACCCCCGCGCCCCTGTCCCCTTTGAAGATATACCTTTGAAGAGTTTCGAGAGTTAATCTACTCTCTGAGCCCGGCCATGGGCCAGGCCTCCTGGTTGCTGGTTGATCGATCAGGCTGTTGGTGCCAGCCGCCCGCACTCCAACGTATGCACCACACCCCGGCTGAAGACAGCCATTTCTTTTTTTGTAATCCCCTTTAAGCATGAAAGGCAGGGTGCTGAAGAGTCGTGGCCCCTTTACACTTGAAGTCTCAATGTGTACACATCGTTCCCCCTGGTTTTCACCTGAGGTGTCTTGCACCGTCTGTTGAACCTCTTATATTCTGTGTGTAGAATTGTGACCAATCAACTCAGATTCGTCCATATATTGTATGTTTCTGGCCTCGTTCTAAGGAGTACAGTTCGATGGACTTCAATACTTCCAATAATTTAGGTGCTTGACTGAGTTTATACCAGATGTGAAGGTTCTCTTTGCATTTTCAAGGTTCTTGCAGTTTCCCCTGCCTTGCAGGGGGCTTCTAGTGCACAGGAATATTCCGGCCTGGAGACAACGAGTGACCTGAAAAGTGTCATCATTGGCTTGGCATCTCTTATTTTGAAAGTTCTAGTTATCCAGTCTATCATTTTCCCTCGTTGTTGCGGTAACAATATTGTTTTGCTCCTTGCACGTTAGATCGTCTGAGATTATCACTCCCAGGTCTCTCACATTAGACCTAATGTAAGCTCTTTCGAGTGATTTGAGCTTTCTCTAATACAAGCTCAAATTACTTGTCTCTATTTCCTCCATTCTTCCGTAACGTGGTACTGAAATGTGTCCTCACTGACCATTGTATTGATGTCAGTAGCTCACTGGAAGACTTGGTTGATGTCAGCAAGGAGGCTCGCTGTCTTCTATGGATGTCACTCTCGTACAAATTCTAGAATTCAGGTCCTTAGTGAAGTCACTTAGTTGAAGATTGCAAAGGTTGCAGTTGATGCAACAACTGATGAGAGTAAAAGATGAAGATACTGGAATTTGAGTAAAATAATAATCTCAAGAAGGACTTCTTCAAGAGTCTTAAGGCGTTCTTCAGAAATCTCAACAAGTTCTTCAGGAATCCTACAGGAGTCTCAAGGATTCCTTCAAGGCTTGTTTAAGAATCTTAAGATTTCCCTCAAGAATATGAACAAGGATTCCTTCACGGATCCACTCTAGTATCTTAGAAATCTTAAGAAAGTGCAAAGTTCTCACACACAGTCTCGCTCCTAAAAAAATGAGGTGAGCTAAGACAAGGTCATGAGAGATAAAGCTGACCATGCTAGAAGAAAGAAGGTTGTGAGGAGATATGATCACGACGTAGATGATACTATTAGCAATAGATAGGTGGGGCACGAAAGGAACCACAACGCGAGAACCAGCTGTGCCAATAGTAAAGTAGCAGTAGTGGTAGTATTACAGTTGCGGTAGTATTACAGTTGCGGTAGTAATAGTATGGTAGTAGTAATTAAAATAATGGTCATTGTAGTGGTAATAGCTGTAAACATAGAGGTAAGAGCAATAGTAGCAGTACTGGTAATAGTGACGGTAACAGTTGTAGTAGAAGCGGTAGTAGTAGTGGTAGGATCAATTTTAGCAGTGGAAGCAGCAGGAGTTAATGTGTTCAATATTCCTGCACTTAGTTTCCATGAAAGATTCTCAGTACAGCCGAACTTTACTGCACCAGGTTCGACTGTGCTATTGTAAGTGTTAACATGTGGTAAGAGAGAGACTGAACATACTAGGGAATCCTTGTAGAATAGCAGGCCAGCTTCTCGACTAGTGTGCTCGCCTGAATTTCAATCAATGCTATTGAACCTCTCTCAACACTTCCACCCCAGACTGCTACACTGTATCTCCACCCCAGACTGCTACACTGTATCTCCACCCCAGACTGCTACACTGTATCTCCACCCCAGACTGCTACACTGCACCTCCACCCCAGACTGCTACACTGTATCTCCACCCCAGACTGCTACACTGTATCTCCACCCCAGACTGCTACACTGTATCTCCACCCCAGACTGCTACACTGTATCTCCACCCCAGACTGCTACACTGTATCTCCACCCCAGACTGCTACACTGTACCTCCACCCCAGACTGCTACACTGTACCTCCACCCCAGACTGCTACACTGTACCTCCACCCCAGACTGCTACACAACATTCTCTCACCCACTGGTAGGGAAACTCCAGCGGACCCTGACACCCTGGGGCACTCCAGTCCTTCCATCAACACAAGTAAATCTGCTAGTGCCATCTGCCGCTGAACCTCTGACTACTTCCGTCACCATTATAATCGTTATGTAATTAACCGATGGCGACAGGGTTGCGTATCGAGTTGGCGTAGCGGGCCTGGGACACACACACACACACACACACACACACACACACACACACACACACACACACACACACACACACACACACACACACACACACACATACACTCATACATACATACACGCACATACAACAGGCCTAGTGTCTAATCGACATGTGCCTAAGACAAAATGGTAAGTAACGCACACACACACACACACACACACACACACACACACACACACACACACACACACACACACACACACACACACAATGGTAACTAACACACACACCCTCTCACACACATACGCACGGGTAGCCCGGCCCAGGAAGCGTATTCATATTCCGTCGAGTGCTGCATTAACCATTACGCGGTGGACGGGTCCTGCATGACAGAGTGCAACACCAGGTATGAGGTTCCTACACATGGCCTTATTGTGGAACTTTCCGCCCTCTCCCTTCCTATGTTATACTAGCCAGTCTTGCAACATAGCGATTCCTTCCCGATGCCTCGTTATTCAACAAATCTATCTGACAAAGTTCTCTGTCTGAATCAGCTTACAGAGCGTTGTTTGGACTCCTGGCTCGGTGTGCAGACGTGTTGACATGTATGCATTACCCGTGAGTAGAGTTGTTTATGTATAATGAAAGTTGTTGCACGAGGTGGTGGAATAATGGGTAAAGCAATGTCTGCAATGTATATGCATGTTGCAATGGCGGAAGGTCATACGTAAGACTGCGAGAGTTATATATGTAGTGTTTCTGTAGTGGGAAGATTGTGTGGTTGTAATATTTACTAGTTGTCAAAGGCAGTTGTAGATAAACACTTGGCCTTTCCTCCTTTTGTGTGTGTGTGTGTGTGTGTGTGTGTGTGTGTGTGTGTGTGTGTGTGTGTGTGTGTGTGAGTGTGTGGAGGGAAGAACGAAGGAAGGAAGAGTGTGCAAAGTTAAGAGTAATTTTTTGAGTACATTACCTTCCAGCACTAATACATAAATAAGAAGAGTTAGTGAATGAAGGTGTGGATGGTCAGTGTTTCATGGCAACACACTGCTCTCATCAGCATCAGTGTTATGCATGTCCACTACACGCTGTACGTAACACGCTCACTGTACGTAACACGCATGCTGTCCGTAACAAACGCAGTACGTAACGCACACTACATAATACACACACTGTACGTAACACACACACACTATCGTGATTGACGGGTTGTAGAGCGCTCCTCTACCTAGCTACCAGTGTCTCGCAGAAGCGTTACTTATGCAACGCATTCGTGACTGATGACGCGTCAAACGCATGGTACCGCAAAGGTACTGCTTGTTCGCACCTTGTTGATAACCTTCCAACAGACTAGTTTTAAATATATTGCTATTTTTTAAGCTAGATTAGGTTAGGTGAGGCTAGATGAGGGTAGGCTCAATGAGATTAAGGTAGGTGAGTCTAGCGTAAACAAATGGAGGAAAGGCAAGCTACTCGCCTGGCAACGAGGTGGTCGAGCATAATTAAGAAACGTTAATATCTGCACGGACATGGTGGTGCAGGAGAGGGTTGCCTACCTGCAGATGCGTTCCGTAAACAGTACACTGTTTTGTGGTGGATGACGCGCAGTGCGTGTATATCGTACTGCCATGTACGGCAGACGCATTGCGCGGATGGCGCACAGAGCGTGCGTATACCTTACTACCATTACTACTACCTTAAAGCTGTCGTTTGTTTACATCTGGGCATGAATGAAGCTGAGAAATCGCAGCTTGATAAACACCCTCTCACTGCTTCAGCTTAAAGCTGTCTTAAATAACCCACACACCCTGAGTGTCAGAGCATTGCGGGCCTTTTAAACCCTGTTTTAGCATTGCTGGCTCTTTGGGAGTAGAGCGTAGAGCAGGTGGAGCGCGCGGAGCAGCAGGTGGAGGAAGGAAACGTGGCTACAGTGGGTGGAGGAGAGGGGCGGGGCTAGACTGCTCTAGCCGCACCTCGGCTGCCGCACCTCGCCACCCCACTCACTCATGTCTTAAGATTTTTCCCTTTCTTTCTTCTCTCCTCATCTGATTTTCACTAAGTGTTGCTGCAGTGAGGTAACGTGTTGCTAGAGCTACGTGATGCAGGGTGACGTGGAGGGTTTCACGTCCTCATTAGAGAACAAACAATATGTTAGGTGAAACTCCAAGCAGAGTAGGCGGTCGGGTGTGTGTGTGTATACGTGTGTGTCGGAATGTGTGTGCGTACGTTTGTGAGTTGCCGTGTGTGTGTTGCACATGTTGCATGATCAATACAGCCACAGCGGGTTGAGGATGGCTGGTGGCACGGTGTAGTGTGTTTAGCGGTGTGGTGGTGCGGTAGGTTAACGGGACTGTGTTGCACTGTGGGACTCGTCGTCAAGGATTGAAGACCTCCTCTCTCTCTCTCATGGTCCCTACTGAGAGACCTGCCACCTCATCTCCGCTCCTCTGCAGGGTCCCAGGCTGCAAATGTGAACCCGGTGAACAGTGCCAGGCTGCCTGGCATGACTGCTGCTGCCACTGCGAGGAGCACTCGTGGTGGAGGGTGACAGTGTGACTACCATCCCGTCATTCACATGGCCGGAAATCCTTATCAAATGCTAATTACCGTCGGTGTTTGTTGGCTGGTGAAACGTGTGTCGTAGTTGACTCGAAAGACATGTTCGATTGCAAGACTGTGAACGATGTAAAGTGTTCGAACTGCAGTGTAAGGATGAAAAGTTGAACAATTTGTATAGACTCGACAGGCTTCTTTCTGAGCAGTTGAAGATAAAGTCGAGATGGAAGCGTAGAATGATTTTTGTGACGGAGGCTAGATATCTCACTCCCACTGTGACGGAGGCTAGATATCTCACTCCCACTGTGACAGAGGCTAGATATCTCACTCCCACTGTGACGGAGGCTAGATATCTCACTCCCACTGTGACGGAGGCTAGATATCTCACTCTCACTGTGGCGGAGGCTAGATATCTCATTCCCACTGTGACGGAGGCTAGATATCTCCCTCCCACTGTGACGGAGGCTAGATATCTCCCTCGCACTGGGTGTCTACTGTAACATCTGTAATCTAAGCTACATGCATTGATTGCAAGCGTGTGATAGAGAAACTTAACATTATGATTTGAAAGGTTGATTCAAAAAACGCACTTATTCTTATTACTTGCAAAATATCGAGACTTACTTATCGTAGGCCTCCGAAGTGCTAGCTTGGGCGACCCATCTGTCCTCCGCCAAGTCCTGACGTGTTTGTAAGTGTAACACAGTGAGGACCTCGAGCATAACACCTGTGGGAACCTCCCAGGAGGACAGATCACTGATTGCTCAAAACACACGCGTCGCTGATATTGCGCTGGCCACTAACATGCGTTGCTCTTAAACAGTCTTAGGAACTAATCACTTCCCACTAAGGCTCGACGCGTTATTGTCGTTATTATTTATTGTACTCAAGAACTGCCGTCGTACGTTGTGCATACCTCATATACGGACCTCACAATACTAACATATACTGGTAACCGCTTAGTCCAATGAATATTTGATTCAACACTTCAATGCAAAAAAACATTTGCTTCCAGTGCCTGTGACTATCAACGTTTTGCAGACGTTTTGGCTTAGATGAAGAAAGATAATCTTACGTTTAAGGTGAAAAGTAAATATTGCTGTTCCAGGAAGGAAGGAAGCGGAACAAGAACAGTTTACAATAAAAGACTGAAATCAATAAACGAGAATACGTGTAGACAGAGAGAGGAGGGAGAAGAGACTAGGAAGGAGACGACATAGAGGAGAGAACAGGTGGACGGAGTCACCTCATGACCCATGTTCAGGCTTCTGCTGCGGACTCGGAATATGAAGGAAACTTTCATTATTAAAGGTAAGAGATAATGTGTGTGCAGGCTGTGTCCACCTGGATAGTGCAGGCTGTGTCCACCTGGATAGTGCAGGCTGTGTCCACCTGGATAGTGCAGGCTGTGTCCACCTGGATAGTGCAGGCTGTGTCCACCTGGATAGTGCAGGCTGTGTCCACCTGGATAGTGCAGGCTGTGTCCACCTGGATAGTGCAGGCTGTGTCCACCTGGATAGTGCAGGCTGTGTCCACCTGGATTGTGCAGGCTGTGTCCACCTGGATAGTGCAGGCTGTGTCCACCTGGATAGTGCATGCTGTGTCCACCTGGATAGTGCAGGCTGTGTCCACCTGGATAGTGCAGGCTGTGTCCACCTGGATAGTGCAGGCTGTGTCCACCTGGATAGTGCAGGCTGTGTCCACCTGGATAGTGCAGGCTGTGTCCACCTGGATAGTGCAGGCTGTGTCCACCTGGATAGTGCAGGCTGTGTCCACCTGGATAGTGCAGGCTGTGTCCACCTGGATAGTGCAGGCTGTGTCCACCTGGATAGTGCATGCTGTGTCCACCTGGATAGTGCAGGCTGTGTCCACCTGGATAGAGCAGGCTGTGTCCACCTGGATAGTGCAGGCTGTGTCCATCTGGATAGTGCAGGCTGTGTCCACCTGGATAGTGCAGGCTGTGTCCACCTGGATAGTGCAGGCTGTGTCCACCTGGATAGTGCAGGCTGTGTCCACCTGGATAGCGCAGGCTGTGTCCACCTGGATAGCGCAGGCTGTGTCCACCTGGATAGCGCAGGCTGTGTCCACCTGGATAATGCAGGCTGTGTCCACTTGGATACAGAAAACAATGTTAGGTAAGACACATATGCAACAGTTAGACAACTTTATTCCGAAACGTTTCGCTTCTTCAGTCGAATACAGAAAATAGGCAGGAACAGTAGAGATGTGAAGACGATGTAATCAGTCCATCACCCTTGTAGTCGTAGAATTTGAGGTTGTCAGTCCCTCGGCCTGGAGAAGTTCAGTTCCATAGTCAGGAACTATCGATAGTTCCTGACTATTTTCTGTATTCGACTGAAGAAGCCTACTGTGTAGGCGAAACGTTTCGGAATAAAGTTGTCTAACTGTTGCATATGTGTCTTACCTAACAACCTGTCGGTATTGTATACCATTTTGATGTTCACAGAAAACAATACCGACATGTTGATGAATAAGACACATGTACAACACTTTTTTTTTTTTTGATGAAACATTTCGCCTACTCGGCACGTTTCGCCTGTTGGGCAGGAGAAACGTGTGAAATGTGGAACTGAAATGTGAGATATGTTGTGAAATGTGAGATGTGTGTTCCCCCCGGAACACACTCCAGGTATACACATGAAGCTCTAGTTGGAAATTGTAGCATGGGAGATGCTACATAGGCCTAGATTAAGTCTCCGTAGGCCGTGGCCACTCGCAGACTCACACCCCGACTTAAATCTAGCGATTAATATTTGAAATTCCTATATTTCACAGATCTGAACGCGACTAATATATTGCAGGTAATGTAAAAAAAATTCGTGATTAAGGTTGATACGTCATCCTTTTTCAGTTTCTTGACTCGTATGAGATTTTTGGGGCCTTGATGAGAGGCGTCGAGGACCTAGGTGAGACTGAAACTAACTGTACCTCGATGGAGCAGAAGACTTACAGAGTGAGGCGAAGAAATCTAAATAAGAGTAAAGCAAAGACTGGGGGAACTTGTTGTATGAAACTCTGGTTGAACGTGAGACCAGGGCTATGACTGAAGGTAAGACCAGGGCTATGACTGAAGGTATGACCAGGGCTATGACTGAAGGTAAGACCAGGGCTATGACTGAAGGTATGACCAGGGCTATGACTGAAGGTAAGACCAGGGCTATGACTGAAGGTATGACCAGGGCTATGACTGAAGGTATGACCAGGGCTATGACTGAAGGTAAGACCAGGGCTATGACTGAAGGTAAGACCAGGGCTATGACTGAAGGTAAGACCAGGGCTATGACTGAAGGTAAGACCAGGGCTATGACTGAAGGTAAGACCAGGGCTATGACTGAAGGTAAGACCAGGGCTATGACTGAAGGTATGACCAGGGCTATGACTGAAGGTATGACCAGGGCTATGACTGAAGGTATGACCAGGGCTATGACTGAAGGTAAGACCAGGGCTATGACTGAAGGTAAGACCAGGGCTATGACTGAAGGTAAGACCAGGGCTATGACTGAAGGTAAGACCAGGGCTATGACTGAAGGTAAGACCAGGGCTATGACTGAAGGTAAGACCAGGGCTATGACTGAAGGTAAGACCAGGGCTATGACTGAAGGTATGACCAGGGCTATGACTGAAGGTATGACCAGGGCTATGACTGAAGGTAAGACCAGGGCTATGACTGAAGGTAAGACCAGGGCTATGACTGAAGGTAAGACCAGGGCTATGACTGAAGGTAAGACCAGGGCTATGACTGAAGGTAAGACCAGGGCTATGACTGAAGGTAAGACCAGGGCTATGACTGAAGGTAAGACCAGGGCTATGAAGGTAAGACCAGGGCTATGACTGAAGGTAAGACCAGGGCTATGACTGAAGGTATGACCAGGGCTATGACTGAAGGTATGACCAGGGCTATGACTGAAGGTAAGACCAGGGCTATGACTGAAGGTAAGACCAGGGCTATGACTGAAGGTAAGACCAGGGCTATGACTGAAGGTAAGACCAGGGCTATGACTGAAGGTATGACCAGGGCTATGACTGAAGGTAAGACCAGGGCTATGACTGAAGGTAAGACCAGGGCTATGACTGAAGGTATGACCAGGGCTATGACTGAAGGTATGACCAGGGCTATGACTGAAGGTAAGACCAGGGCTATGACTGAAGGTAAGACCAGGGCTATGACTGAAGGTAAGACCAGGGCTATGACTGAAGGTATGACCAGGGCTATGACTGAAGGTAAGACCAGGGCTATGACTGAAGGTATGACCAGGGCTATGACTGAAGGTATGACCAGGGCTATGACTGAAGGTATGACCAGGGCTATGACTGAAGGTATGACCAGGGCTATGACTGAAGGTATGACCAGGGCTATGACTGAAGGTAAGACCAGGGCTATGACTGAAGGTATGACCAGGGCTATGACTGAAGGTATGACCAGGGCTATGACTGAAGGTAAGACCAGGGCTATGACTGAAGGTAAGACCAGGGCTATGACTGAAGGTATGACCAGGGCTATGACTGAAGGTAAGACCAGGGCTATGACTGAAGGTAAGACCAGGGCTATGACTGAAGGTAAGACCAGGGCTATGACTGAAGGTAAGACCAGGGCTATGACTGAAGGTAAGACCAGGGCTATGACTGAAGGTAAGACCAGGGCTATGACTGAAGGTATGACCAGGGCTATGACTGAAGGTAAGACCAGGGCTATGACTGAAGGTAAGACCAGGGCTATGACTGAAGGTAAGACCAGGGCTATGACTGAAGGTAAGACCAGGGATATGACTGAAGGTAAGACCAGGGCTATGACTGAAGGTATGACCAGGGCTATGACTGAAGGTAAGACCAGGGCTATGACTGAAGGTAAGACCAGGGCTATGACTGAAGGTAAGACCAGGGCTATGACTGAAGGTAAGACCAGGGCTATGACTGAAGGTAAGACCAGGGCTATGACTGAAGGTAAGACCAGGGCTATGACTGAAGGTATGACCAGGGCTATGACTGAAGGTATGACCAGGGCTATGACTGAAGGTATGACCAGGGCTATGACTGAAGGTATGACCAGGGCTATGACTGAAGGAATGACCAGGGCTATGACTGAAGGTAAGACCAGGGCTATGACTGAAGGTATGACCAGGGCTATGACTGAAGGTATGACCAGGGCTATGACTGAAGGTAAGACCAGGGCTATGACTGAAGGTAAGACCAGGGCTATGACTGAAGGTATGACCAGGGCTATGACTGAAGGTAAGACCAGGGCTATGACTGAAGGTAAGACCAGGGCTATGACTGAAGGTAAGACCAGGGCTATGACTGAAGGTAAGACCAGGGCTATGACTGAAGGTAAGACCAGGGCTATGACTGAAGGTAAGACCAGGGCTATGACTGAAGGTATGACCAGGGCTATGACTGAAGGTAAGACCAGGGCTATGACTGAAGGTAAGACCAGGGCTATGACTGAAGGTAAGACCAGGGCTATGACTGAAGGTATGACCAGGGCTATGACTGAAGGTATGACCAGGGCTATGACTGAAGGTAAGACCAGGGCTATGACTGAAGGTAAGACCAGGGCTATGACTGAAGGTAAGACCAGGGCTATGACTGAAGGTATGACCAGGGCTATGACTGAAGGTAAGACCAGGGCTATGACTGAAGGTAAGACCAGGGCTATGACTGAAGGTATGACCAGGGCTATGACTGAAGGTATGACCAGGGCTATGACTGAAGGTATGACCAGGGCTATGACTGAAGGTATGACCAGGGCTATGACTGAAGGTATGACCAGGGCTATGACTGAAGGTAAGACCAGGGCTATGACTGAAAGTATGACCAGGGCTATGACTGAAGGTATGACCAGGGCTATGACTGAAGGTAAGACCAGGGCTATGACTGAAGGTAAGACCAGGGCTATGACTGAAGGTATGACCAGGGCTATGACTGAAGGTATGACCAGGGCTATGACTGAAGGTAAGACCAGGGCTATGACTGAAGGTAAGACCAGGGCTATGACTGAAGGTAAGACCAGGGCTATGACTGAAGGTATGACCAGGGCTATGACTGAAGGTAAGACCAGGGCTATGACTGAAGGTAAGACCAGGGCTATGACTGAAGGTAAGACCAGGGCTATGACTGAAGGTATGACCAGGGCTATGACTGAAGGTATGACCAGGGCTATGACTGAAGGTAAGACCAGGGCTATGACTGAAGGTAAGACCAGGGCTATGACTGAAGGTAAGACCAGGGCTATGACTGAAGGTATGACCAGGGCTATGACTGAAGGTAAGACCAGGGCTATGACTGAAGGTAAGACCAGGGCTATGACTGAAGGTATGACCAGGGCTATGACTGAAGGTAAGACCAGGGCTATGACTGAAGGTAAGACCAGGGCTATGACTGAAGGTATGACCAGGGCTATGACTGAAGGTAAGACCAGGGCTATGACTGAAGGTAAGACCAGGGCTATGACTGAAGGTAAGACCAGGGCTATGACTGAAGGTATGACCAGGGCTATGACTGAAGGTATGACCAGGGCTATGACTGAAGGTAAGACCAGGGCTATGACTGAAGGTAAGACCAGGGCTATGACTGAAGGTAAGACCAGGGCTATGACTGAAGGTATGACCAGGGCTATGACTGAAGGTAAGACCAGGGCTATGACTGAAGGTAAGACCAGGGCTATGACTGAAGGTATGACCAGGGCTATGACTGAAGGTATGACCAGGGCTATGACTGAAGGTATGACCAGGGCTATGACTGAAGGTATGACCAGGGCTATGACTGAAGGTATGACCAGGGCTATGACTGAAGGTAAGACCAGGGCTATGACTGAAGGTATGACCAGGGCTATGACTGAAGGTATGACCAGGGCTATGACTGAAGGTAAGACCAGGGCTATGACTGAAGGTAAGACCAGGGCTATGACTGAAGGTATGACCAGGGCTATGACTGAAGGTAAGACCAGGGCTATGACTGAAGGTAAGACCAGGGCTATGACTGAAGGTAAGACCAGGGCTATGACTGAAGTTAAGACCAGGGCTATGACTGAAGGTAAGACCAGGGCTATGACTGAAGGTAAGACCAGGGCTATGACTGAAGGTATGACCAGGGCTATGACTGAAGGTAAGACCAGGGCTATGACTGAAGGTAAGACCAGGGCTATGACTGAAGGTAAGACCAGGGCTATGACTGAAGGTAAGACCAGGGCTATGACTGAAGGTAAGACCAGGGCTATGACTGAAGGTATGACCAGGGCTATGACTGAAGGTAAGACCAGGGCTATGACTGAAGGTAAGACCAGGGCTATGACTGAAGGTAAGACCAGGGCTATGACTGAAGGTAAGACCAGGGCTATGACTGAAGGTAAGACCAGGGCTATGACTGAAGGTAAGACCAGGGCTATGACTGAAGGTATGACCAGGGCTATGACTGAAGGTATGACCAGGGCTATGACTGAAGGTATGACCAGGGCTATGACTGAAGGTATGACCAGGGCTATGACTGAAGGTATGACCAGGGCTATGACTGAAGGTAAGACCAGGGCTATGACTGAAGGTATGACCAGGGCTATGACTGAAGGTATGACCAGGGCTATGACTGAAGGTAAGACCAGGGCTATGACTGAAGGTAAGACCAGGGCTATGACTGAAGGTATGACCAGGGCTATGACTGAAGGTAAGACCAGGGCTATGACTGAAGGTAAGACCAGGGCTATGACTGAAGGTAAGACCAGGGCTATGACTGAAGGTAAGACCAGGGCTATGACTGAAGGTAAGACCAGGGCTATGACTGAAGGTAATGACCAGGGCTATGACTGAAGGTATGACCAGGGCTATGACTGAAGGTAAGACCAGGGCTATGACTGAAGGTAAGACCAGGGCTATGACTGAAGGTAAGACCAGGGCTATGACTGAAGGTATGACCAGGGCTATGACTGAAGGTATGACCAGGGCTATGACTGAAGGTAAGACCAGGGCTATGACTGAAGGTAAGACCAGGGCTATGACTGAAGGTAAGACCAGGGCTATGACTGAAGGTATGACCAGGGCTATGACTGAAGGTAAGACCAGGGCTATGACTGAAGGTAAGACCAGGGCTATGACTGAAGGTATGACCAGGGCTATGACTGAAGGTATGACCAGGGCTATGACTGAAGGTATGACCAGGGCTATGACTGAAGGTAAGACCAGGGCTATGACTGAAGGTATGACCAGGGCTATGACTGAAGGTAAGACCAGGGCTATGACTGAAGGTAAGACCAGGGCTATGACTGAAGGTATGACCAGGGCTATGACTGAAGGTAAGACCAGGGCTATGACTGAAGGTATGACCAGGGCTATGACTGAAGGTAAGACCAGGGCTATGACTGAAGGTATGACCAGGGCTATGACTAAAGGTATGACCAGGGCTATGACTGAAGGTATGACCAGGGCTATGACTGAAGGTATGACCAGGGCTATGACTGAAGGTATGACCAGGGCTATGACTGAAGGTATGACCAGGGCTATGACTGAAGGTAAGACCAGGGCTATGACTGAAGGTATGACCAGGGCTATGACTGAAGGTATGACCAGGGCTATGACTGAAGGTATGACCAGGGCTATGACTGAAGGTATGACCAGGGCTATGACTGAAGGTATGACCAGGGCTATGACTGAAGGTATGACCAGGGCTATGACTGAAGGTAAGACCAGGGCTATGACTGAAGGTAAGACCAGGGCTATGACTGAAGGTAAGACCAGGGCTATGACTGAAGGTAAGACCAGGGCTATGACTGAAGGTAAGACCAGGGCTATGACTGAAGGTAAGACCAGGGCTATGACTGAAGGTAAGACCAGGGCTATGACTGAAGGTAAGACCAGGGCTATGACTGAAGGTAAGACCAGGGCTATGACTGAAGGTAAGACCAGGGCTATGACTGAAGGTAAGACCAGGGCTATGACTGAAGGTAAGACCAGGGCTATGACTGAAGGTATGACCAGGGCTATGACTGAAGGTATGACCAGGGCTATGACTGAAGGTAAGACCAGGGCTATGACTGAAGGTAAGACCAGGGCTATGACTGAAGGTAAGACCAGGGCTATGACTGAAGGTATGACCAGGGCTATGACTGAAGGTATGACCAGGGCTATGACTGAAGGTAAGACCAGGGCTATGACTGAAGGTATGACCAGGGCTATGACTGAAGGTATGACCAGGGCTATGACTGAAGGTAAGACCAGGGCTATGACTGAAGGTAAGACGAGGCTCCAGTGTTATTGTGAAGATGCTTCGTGAAAACAGCCAAAGAAATCGCGTTATCCACAAGATACACGAATTATTTAGGAAAACTTTGGAGCACGTTGTAATCAAGTTGTGCACCGCCAATTTAGGTCCAGGTTGTATACCGTCAAGTTAAAATCAAGTTCTGTCCCGTCAGCAATATAAAAAAAAATAATACGCAGATTACAGAATAAACTATTATCGGGACAACGTATCGCTCCGCGTAGAGTGTTGATTTGATAAAACTGCACAGAGAGAAACGTTGACTCCAAACTCATTCTGCAGCGCGCGCGCGGGTTGGTAAAGCCTGTCTGTTGCAGACTTCTGAGGTGCGGTGAACGACCTGTCGTCTTGAACCATTGTTGTGGCTTTCCCATGCAACCACACTCGCCACATTTCTTTGGTTTAAGGGGACATTCGGGAGCAACTCTCACCACTGTATGGAAACAACAGCAAAGGCTACAAAGCAACAAGACCCTGACTGGAACAATTCACCAGCGTGACGACCCCACCCCCCCGGCCCTCACTTTACCATAGGAACCTGCAATAGCCCAACTGAGGACTGCGATAGCGCAGCTGAAGACTGCGATAGCGCAGCTGAAGACTGCGATAGCGCAGCTGAGGACTGCGATAGCGCAGCTGAGGACTGTGATAGCCCAACTGAGGACTGCGACAGCCCAACTGAGGACTACGACAACCGAGCTGAAGACTATGATAGTACAGTTGAGGACTATGTTAGCCCAGCTGAGGACTATGCTAGCCCAGGTGGAGCCGTCAGCTATCCTCAGGGCTAGGGAGAGGATAGTTCGGTTTATCCCAGCATTCCACACTAGCCTGGTGAAGGCCCTAGCTATCAACCTTGACCTAGACTAGTCTTTCTGCCTGTAACTGACAGTAACTGCAACTGATAGTAACTGGTTGTAACTAACTGTTACCAGCTGTAGCTAACTGTAACCGGCTATAACTAACATAAACTGATTGAAACTGCCTATGACTGACTGTGACTGCAACTGGCTGTAACCGTATGTAACAGTCTGTAATTGTCTGTAACTAACTGGCTGTAACAAAGTGGTTGTAATTGTAACTGGAGGTAACTGACTGTAACTGGCTATAACTTATGGTAATTGCTTGTAACTGGCTGTAACTTACTGTAACTGGCTGAATTGTAACTATCTGAACTGACTGTAACTATAACTGCTTGTAACTGCCTGTAACTGACAATAACTGATAGTAACTGCCTATTACTCGTAACTAGCTACCATTTACAACAGCTGTCTGCAATTTGCTTGTAGGTGACTGTAACTCGCTATAGTTGCCTGTAACTGATTGTAATTGCCTGTAACTGTAATCGACTGTGACTATAACTGCTGTTACTCTTATATTGCCTCAAAATATGGCTCCACTCATCAAAAAATATAGAAGAAACTATATTTCCCCTCACCCACTGTAGTAGTTCCCTTCACCCACCTTAATAGTTCCCCTCACCCACTGTAGTAGTTCCCTTCACCCACCTTAATAGTTCCTCTCACCCACTGTAGTAGTTCCCTTCACCCACCTTAATAGTTCCCCTCACCCACTGTAGTAGTTCCCTTCACCCACCTTAATAGTTCCTCTCATCCACCGGGAAAGGGGAAGGAACTACGTTTTCTAGAACGTAACGATAGCTGGCCATTAGTGACTCAGTGTCACCAGACACGTGCGGACACGTACAGTCGTGCAATAAGCAGCTGGGTGATGGCTGTTGCGTGATCCGAGAGAGGTCTCCCAGCATCTCCTAAGCACAACCCCGTCTACCTGAATGCACGCCTTTGACAAGCACATCCAATACTATGCAATAATGATACAGTAGTTGTGAAAGGTAGGAGCGACGTGTTCTGAACCCATGTTGACCTGGGTTGTGCAACTGCTGCGAGTCTGTCATTGGTAATCTTGCTTCTTAGAACCCTTCCGGAAATCTTGATATGGGAAGTTAGGGCTATTGGTCTATAGGATTTTTGTAATTGCTTTACTGCCACCTTTGTGGAGAGAGGCTATATCTATGGGTTTTAATGATTGGGATGACTCCAGTGCTTAATGAAGGTGATAATGGTTTCTTGCAATTCTTGATAAATATCGACTTCCATGAGTCTGGGTCTGGGGTGGAGTAAATGGGCATGAAGTTAATGTCTTCTTAGAGGTCAAGTGGGGTTGAGTTACGTATATCAATGATTATGGAGATGTCTGCAGCATTTTGTGTCTCATTCCTGAGGAATTCATTTGAGTCGTCAGTCTTAAGGCTGATGGTTGGCTCACTGAACATTGAGTCGTATTGGGACTCAAGTAATTCACTCATTTCTTTGGTGTTGTCAGTATATGTTACATCTTTAAACAAAGACCCGTTACTAGAGAATGTTTCTGACCAGGATTTTGCATGTCAGAAGAACTGTTTTGGATTTCTCTTAATTTTTCCTATGCTTTTTAGCTGCCTCTGTCTCTCAAGGACTCTGATGCATTCAGTTTGACCATCCAGTGTTCAAATTCTCCAGCCAGTGTTACTTTTTGTTCTGCATAGCGTCTGCTGTCTTGAAGGAGATTTGTTATCCTTCGTCTTCACCTAACAGAGGCCACACTTCTACCTTTCCAACCTGCACCTTCTCCTACATAAATGGTATATGTCTGGAGCATTCTTCTAGTGTCATTGAGCTCATCCTATAGAAAAGCTGAGCTTAGGTTACTATTAATCTTTTCTCCAATAAGCTCATTATTTATTAGCTCTCAGTTGACGTCCTTGTTATAAAGTTAAATTAGTTGACCATATTCCTCATCAACCTGGAAGGTCTACCTGGAGGGTCTTCCGGGGGTCGATGCCCCCGCAACCCAGTCCTTGACTAGGCATCCATATGGATCAGGGCCTGATCAACCAGGCTGTTACTGCTGGTCGAACGTAGTCCATTGTATGAACCACAGCCCGGCTGATTGGGTACTGAATTTTAGGTATCTGCTCAGCTCCCACTTGCAGGTAACCAGGGGTCTATTGTTGTTGTTTACTGGTCATGACAAGTGGGTTTGCATGTCTGTACTTAAATTAGTCGTGGTCTGAGTTAATATGAAGGTCGTGTGAGGGGGCGTGGTTGGTGTGAGGGGGCGTGGTTGGTGTGAGGGTCGTAGGTGGTGTGAGGGGTCGACGGTGGTGTGAGGGGTCGACGGTGCTGTGAGGGGTGGACGGTGGTGTGAGGGGGGGAGAGTGGTATGAGGGGTCATGGGTGGTGTGAGGGGGCGTGGTTGGTGTGAGGGTCGTAGGTGGTGTGAAGGAGCGTGGATGGTGTGAGGGGGTCGTGAGTGGTGTGAGGGGGCGTGGGTAGTGTAAGGAGGTGTGGGTAGCATAAGGGGGCGTGGGTGCACGCATCCTCCCCATGATCAATACAATGACCCGCCCACTACACATGCACAGAGACGTGGACACGCATGGACGTACACACGCATGGACGTATGTACGCATGGACGTGCCCCATACTGATATGCACACCATGGACGTCCGAACACATGAACATGCACACACAAAAACGGGCACAGACGTGCACACGCATACAATGTACTATATAAACCGACAGGTAAAGAGAGAACTTGGTTTCAGGTGACTGACTGACTTGATTGACTGACTTGACTGACTGAAGTAATGCCGCGAGAATCTTAAACGTAAGGAATTTCCGCTGAGTTGTCACTGCAGGTGCTGACTTACACCCAGAATGGTGTTGACTTACACCCAGGGTAGTGCTGACTTACACCCAGGGTAATGCTGACTTACACCCAGGGTTGTGCTGACTTACACCCAGGGTGGTGCTGACTCACACCCAGGGTGGTGCTGACTCACACCCAGGGTGATGACTCACACCCAGGGTGGTGCTTGCTCACCCAGGATGACTCACTCCCAAGTTGACACTGACACTCTTGGTGGCACTAGCACTCGTGGTACTGGCACTCTTGGTGGCACTGGCACTCTTGGTGGCACTGGCACTTATGGTGACACTAGCATTCTAGGTGGCACTAGCACTCGTGGTACTGGCACTCTTGGTGGCACTGGCACTCTTGGTGGCACTGGCACTTATGGTGACACTAGCATTCTAGGTGGCACTAGCACTCATGGTAACACTGTTAACCTTCCCCAAAAAAACACAAAGCAAATGGCAAGACAAACATTAAAATAATGGGGTGGATAATGAAGATTTTCAAAATATGGGAAATAGTGCCAATAGTGATACTTTTTAAAACACTTGTGCTCCCTCGCTTTGAGCATTGTTTAGTGTTGACGGCTCCGTTCAGGGCAAGAGAGCAGATCAGGATCAGATTCAAAGATCTTTCACAGCCTGCACAGCACTCGTAAAGTATTTAAATTACTAGGAACGCCTCAAAGTCCTAAACGTGTACTCGCTGGAGCGGAGATGCACGATAATATATATGTGAAAAGTACTCATGGGTCTAATCCTAAATCTGCTCACTGGCATAAAATACTGGAGTGAGAGACATGAATGAATATGTAAATAAGCCAAGTGACAGGCAGGGGCACCATTGACACAATAAGAGAACACTGTATCAACATCCGTTGTCCCATATTGATTAACATCTTAAGAGAAGATATCAGAATGACTGCTGGAACAAGTGTAGAAGTCTTCAAGAGGAAACTAGGCAATTTCCTCCAAGTGCCAGATCAACCAGGCTGTGATGTATGTGTGGTCCAGCTGGCCACCAGCAGCAACAGCCTGGTTGACCAGGCCAGCACCATACAAGCCTGGCCCAGGGCCAGACTGCGGGAGTGGAAAAACTCTCGAAGCCCTTCAAAGGTATATCAAACAGTCCCCTTAATGCAGAGGTCACCTTAATGTAGCAGTCACCCTGCTGCAGTAGTAGCCTTGCTGTAGCAGTCACCTTGCAACAATCATCTTGCTGCAGCAGTCACCTTGATCCAACAGTCACCTTGATGCAGCAGTCACCTTGCTGCAACAGTCACCTTGCGGTATGGATATAGGGGCAGGCTAGGGGCAGGTGAGGTGGAGGTCACACTGGACAGCCTCAGGTGTTGTGAGCCGTTGCCTCCTGCCTTGTATGGTTGCTTGTCCGGTCGTCTCTATGCGAGACCGGTTGTTGTAACCTTTGTAGGGGTAGTGAGACTGTCTCTTGGCCACCCTCTGCCTCCTCTCACACCTCCAGCACTCAATTCTCACAACATTAACACCCTCAATTAGAAAGCTGGAGGGTTGAACGCTATCCACCAGCGGAATTTCGATCAGCTGACATCCTAGATGTACATTTGAACGTCATTCTTGTACTAAGGATGTCAGTTTCTTCCTTCAACTTCTATTATTAATGGTTCGGAGGATTTTTTTCTACTTTTTCTGCCTGGTCTGGTGGTCCCGGGCTTCCCTGGCTTGTTCAGTCAGGCTGTTGGTGTTAGTGGCACGCAGACCCACCTAACCATCATCGTGTGGATGTTAGCTGAATGTTGATGTATCGTGTTTATGATGCTTGTGAGGAAGAACCTTTAAGCTGACTAGCGTAGAGAAAGAGATAGTAGTAGTAGTAGTAGTAATGGTAGTAGTAATAATAACAGTAGTAAAAATAGTAGTAATAGCAGTAATAGTAATAGCAGAAGTAGTAGTAGTAGTAAAAGTAACAGCAGTAGTAGTAATAGGAGCAGTAGTACTGGTAGTAGTAATAGTAATAGGAGCAGTAGTAGTGGTAGCAGTAATAGTAGTAGTAAACGTAACATCAGTAGTAGTAATAGGAGCAGTAGTAGTGGTAGTAGTAATAGCAGTAGTAATAGCAGAAGTAGTAGTAGTAAAAGTAACAGCAGTAGTAGTAATAGGAGCAGTAGTACTGGTAGTAGTAATAGTAGTAGTAGTAAAACTAATAGCAGTAGTAGTAATAGGAACAGTAGTAGTGGTAGTAGTAATAGAAGTAATAGCAGTAGTAGTAATAGGAGCAGTAGTAGTGGTAGTAGTAATAGAAGTAATAGCAGTAGTAGTAATAGGAACAGTAGTAGTGGTAGTAGTAATAGAAGTAATAGCAGTAGTAGTAATAGAAGTAATAGTAGTAGTAATAGAAGTAATAGCAGTAGTAGTAATAGAAGTAATAGCAGTAGTAGTAATAGAAGTAATAGCAGTAGTAGTAACAGGAGCAGTAGTAGTGGTAGCAGTAATAGAAGTAATAGTAGTAATAGGAACAGTGTGGTAGTAGTAATAGAAGTAATAGCAGTAGTAGTAATAGGAACAGTAGTAGTGGTAGTAGTAATAGAAGTAATAGTAGTAATAAACAGTAGTAGTGGTAGTAGTAGTAATAGTAGAGGCAGTAGTAATAGTAATAGCAGTAGTAGTAATAGCAGTAGTAGTTAGCAGTATAAAGTAGCATAGTAGTAATAGGAGCAGTAGTAGTGTAGTAGTAGTAATAGCAGTAGTAGTAAAAGTAACATCAGTATTAGTAATAGGAGCAGTAGTAGTGTTAGTATTAATAGCAGTATTAGTAAAAGTAATAGTAGTAATAGGAGCAGTAGTAGTGGTAGTAGTAATGGTAGTAGTAATAGAAGTAATAGCAGTAGTAGTAATAGGAACAGTAGTAGTGGTAGTAGTAATGGTAGTAAACGTAACATCAGTAGTAGTAATAGGAGCAGTAGTAGTGGTAGTAGTAATGGTAGTAGTAAACGTAACATCAGTAGTAGTAATAGGAGCAGTAGTAGTGGTAGTAGTAATAGCAGTAGTAGTAAAAGTAATAGCAGTAGTAATAGGAACAGTAGTAGTGGTAGCAGTAATAGTAGTAGTAAACGTAACAACAGTAGTAGTAACAGGAGCAGTAGTAGTGGTAGTAGTAACAGAAGATAACACTTGTTTGATAGTTTTCAGGTCTGACTGAGCATCACTCAGCTGGACTGACGTTGACTCTTCTACAAGACCAGACTTTATCCTTCTAAGTATACAACACCAGCATACAACACCTGTACATCACCTGGGTACTGCACATGTGTTCCACACGTGTTAATCACCAAGACGAGACCTGAGGGCAGCTCGCCTTCCAACCACAGCTGACCACTAGCTATGTAATACTGCCATTATCTTCCCTCTCTCTCTCTCTCTCTCTCTCTCTCTCTCTCTCTCTCTCTCTCTCTCTCTCTCTCTCTCAACGTCCCTCGGATAATAGGTTGTGTCAGTTTCATTATTAGCAAGCGGAGGATCGAGCCTCAACTACTCTTGTCTCTTAGTCACCCAGTCGGATTTAGCGCTTTTCACAGATATTAATTAAAAATAATAGTGATAATATAAATTTTATTATTAGAAATGATAATTATTATATTTTTTTGTTATTATTATCATTAGTAGTAGTTGTAGTAGTAGCAGTTGTTGTAGTAGTAGTAGTAGTAGTATTGCTATTTATAGAAAATAATAATAATTATTACTGTATGATCATTACAATTATTATTATTATTGTAAAAGGACACAAGTTCAACTAATGTGACATTTTATTGTGGCAACGTTTCGCTCTCCAGGAGCTTTGTCAAGCCATTACAAACAGTACATGGACACAGAGGGTATATGAAGGCTCAGAGTGAGGTGCAGTACTAGTGGTGGTAGTAGTAGTAGTAGTAGTAGTAGTAGTAGTAGTAGTAATACAATATGTTAGAACAATTAACTTGTACATGAGTAAGGGATATAAAAGCTATTACTTGGGAAACATAAAAATTGGTTAGACAAATATTTCTATTGGATGCTGGATAGAGAAGGTCTGTTTCAATGTTCATTCTCTGTAATGTGCTTGTGTAGTATTAACAGGAGAGACTATGTGATGGCAGGATTTACTGTTTTCAGGAGGATTCTTGCTAAGACTTCAGAGATGGTGAAGCTGCCTTTGTTTTGTTTACTTGTATTAGAAACAGCTATTAGTGAAGATTCAAGGCACTTGTGTCTGCGGAAATTAGTTTCTTTGATCGCTAGTTGGGTGTCCCTGAACTTCATGAGATGATTGGTGGAATTTCGGTGTTGTACACAGGCGTTGTTCAAGTTATCGTTCCTACATGCATAAATGTGTTCATTGAGGCGGGTGTCGAGGTTTCTTGCTGTTTCACCTACATAAATCTTGTCGCAGCCTCCACAGGGTATAGTGTAAACCCCTGCATTGACTGGTTCGTGGTGCTTGGATTTTGTTCTGGTTAGATCCTTTATCGAAGTGCTGGAAGCGATGGCGACTCTGGTGTTAGCTTGTGAAAGTACTTTAGAAACGTTCAGTGCAACCTGGCTGTTGGGAAGAATTATAACTTTGTTGGGAGTGGTGTTGGTGCGTGGAGAATTAATGATCTCGCAATAACGCCCAAACGTTTTGATGTACGGAATCTACAGGCAAAGCTCAACGCAGTTGAACCGGCGATCCATTTTACACTAGAAGAATCCAATGACAAGCTACCTTTCCTCGGCGTCCTCATTCACAAAGTAGACAACAGCCTAAGATATCAAGTTTATCGGAAACCTACCAATAAAAACGATCTCACACACTTCTATTCCAGTCAAGATACCAAGACCCAAAGAGGCATCATCATCGGGTTTTTCCTAAGAGCATAATACCGAATTTGTAGTCCTGAGTTTCTTGACGAGGAATGTACATACATTCACCGAACCTTCACAGATTTACATTTTCCTTCCTTTTTCATCAAAGACTGCAAGAAAAGAGCCCTTCAGATCATTAATTCTCCAGGCACCAACACCACTCCCAACAAAGTTATAATTCTTCCCAACAGCCAGGTTGCACTGAACGTTTCTAAAGTACTTTCACAAGCTAACACCAGAGTCGCCATCGCTTCCAGCACTTCGATAAAGGATCTAACCAGAACAAAATCCAAGCACCACGAACCAGTCAATGCAGGGGTTTACACTATACCCTGTGGAGGCTGCGACAAGATTTATGTAGGTGAAACAGCAAGAAACCTCGACACCCGCCTCAATGAACACATTTATGCATGTAGGAACGATAACTTGAACAACGCCTGTGTACAACACCGAAATTCCACCAATCATCTCATGAAGTTCAGGGACGCCCAACTAGTGATCAAAGAAACTAATTTCCGCAGACGCAAGTGTCTTGAATCTTCACTAATAGCTGTTTCTAATACAATTAAACAAAACAAAGGCAGCTTCACCATCTCTGAAGTCTTAGCAAGAATCCTCCTGAAAACAGTAAACCCTGCCATCACATAGTCTCTCCTGTTAATACTACACAAGCACATTACAGAGAATGAACATTGAAACAGGCTGCCTCTATCCAGCCTCCAATAGAAATATTTGTCTAACCAATTTTTATGTTTCCCAAGTAATAGCTTTTATATCCCTTACTCATGTACAAGTTAATTGTTCTAACATATTGTATTACTACTACTACTACTACTACTACTACTACTACTACTACTACTACTACTACTACTACTACTACTACTACTACTACTACTACTACTACTACTACTACTACTACTACTACTACTACTACTACTACTACTACTACTACTACTACCACCACTAGTACTGCACCTCACTCTGAGCCTTTATATACCCTCTGTGTCCATGTATTGTTTGTAATGGCTTGATAAAGCTCCTGGAGAGCGAAACGTTGCCACAATAAAATGTCACATTAGTTGCACTTGTGTCCTTTTATTTTACATATTGTCGGTAATTCTACCAACATTATTATTATTATTATTATTATTATTATTATTATTATTATTATTATTATTATTATTATTTCAGTCTAGATGAGTCGTAGAGGAGAGTGAATGTTGTTAATACACTAAGTCTCTTCACGTGAAAGTTAATTGACAATAGACAATATAGGATACATTAAGAGACAGTGTAAGGTATCCATGGTAGCCTGAGGAAGCTCTAAACCGCTGGGGTTACACAGCGCTCTGGTAAATGGGACGTAACGAAGGACGGCCTCGGTCACATGATCAAAGGCTCCAGTTGTGGGTCATCATATGACTAAGACCCTCGTCAGGAAACACTTGCCCTGTTTCCTGACAAACCTGACCTGACTTACTGAGTCTTCAACTTCCAAGTGTGATCCCTACCCACCTTGTCAGTTCCTCTCAGTATTTTATATGTCGTTATCACATCTCCCCTATCTCCCCTGTCCTCCAGTGTCGTCA
The DNA here is from genome assembly GCF_038502225.1 of Cherax quadricarinatus. Taxonomy (NCBI): domain Eukaryota; kingdom Metazoa; phylum Arthropoda; class Malacostraca; order Decapoda; family Parastacidae; genus Cherax; species Cherax quadricarinatus. Next base: position 4,183,658 of record NC_091324.1, read on the forward strand.
GGTGGATTTCCCTTAACCTCTTCTCGTAGAACATACCCCTTAGCTCCAGGACTAGTCTTGTTGCAAACCTTTGCACTTTCTCTAATTTCTTGATATGCTTAACCAAGTGTGGGTTCCAAACTGGTGCTGCATACTCCAGTATGGGCCTGACGTACACGGTGTACAGAGTCTTGAACGATTCTTTAGTGAAGTATCGAAACGCTATTCTTAGGTTTGCTAGGCGCCCGCTTGCTGCAGAAGTTATTTGGTTGATATGCACCTCAGGAGATGTGCTCGGTATTATACTCACCCCAAGATCCTTTTCCTTGAGTGAGGTTTGCAGTCTTTGGCTCCCTAGACTGTACTCTGTCTGCGGCCTTCTTTGCTCTTCCCCGATCTTCATGACTTTGTACTTGGTGGGGTTAAACTCCAGGAGCCAGTTGTTGGACCAGGCTTGCAGCCTGTCCAGATCCCTTTGTAGTCCTGCCTGATCCTCATCCGTTTAAATTCTTCTCGTTAGCTTCACATCAAATGCAAATATGGACACTTCTGAATCTATCCCTTCCGTCATGTCATTCACAGATACCAGAAATAACACAGGTCCTAGGACTGACCCTCGTGGAACCCCGCTCGTCACAGGCGCCCACTCTGACACCTCGTCACGTACCATGACTCGTTATTGCCTTCCTGTCAGGTATTCTCTGATACATTGCAGTGCCTTTCTTTTTATACCTGCCTAGTCCTTCAGCTTTTGCACTAGTCTCTTGTGTGGAACTGCCTCGAAAGACTTTTGACAGTCAAAGAAAATGCAATCTCTCTCTCTCTCTCTCTCTCTCTTTCTCTTGTGTGTTAGTGTGTATGTGTGTGTGTGTGTGTGTGTGTGTGTGTGTGTGTGTGTGTGTTTCCTCTGTGTGATGTTTGGTGTCTGTATTCTAACAGGTGTTGCACACTAACGAGCAGCTAGCTAGTTTGCTGACTACTAGAGCGCTTCTAATCACCGAGCAGCAACACCTCTCAGCAGGGATGGTGTACAAATACGACTCTTGAGAGCAGTGGTGAGTAGGATCAGGTAACCAATGGTGAGCATTATCAGGAACCTCGTAAACACACGGCTTCTCTGGGGAGGAGAGACGACCACACGGACCTTCTACATTTATATGGAAAGTTCCCTGGTGGATTACTTTTCCAGTTTTGTCAAGAGTTCGTTGATGACAAACTCCGACACCTGAACTGCACTCTACTTGTCACCATTAGACAAGAGACTGAAACAGTGTATTTCTGTATTCCTTTCTACGTTCAAGGCGGAAGCCTTGAAGTGAGAGTGTATTCACCTAATTCTGGTTGCAGGGGTCGATCCGAAGCTCCTGGCCCCGCCTCTTTACTGGTCGCTGGTGTGTGTGTGTGTGTAGTTACTGGTTGTCAAAAGTACTTATCGATAGACACTTGGCCTGATATATTTGTATATACATAGTGTGTGTGTGTGTGTGTGTGTGTGTGTGTGTGTGTGTGTGTGTGTGTGTGTGTGTGTGTGTGCGTGCGTGTGCGTGCGTGTGTGCGTGCATGTAATAAATACGCTTCACGTATACGACATACATACATAAAACATTTTTGTTTGTGTGCATGTGAGAGAGAGAGAGAGAGAGAGAGAGAGAGAGAGAGAGGAACATTTTAGCAACTTCCCCTTGAACAAAAAAATTTAAGTTTTTTCACTTGAGTGATAATATGAACTAAGTGATCATCAGGTCCTTGTTTGAAGACATTAAAACGGCAATAGACAAATAAACAAATGAATAACTATATAAATTCACTCATAAGCAAAGTTCTTGAGTAGAAGGCAAAGTAAGTGTGGGATCCTTGATGCTGTTTACAACATTAATTATACTCTTAAAAGTCGCTTGATAAGGTATACCTGGAGTATACCTGGAGGGAGTTTTGGGGGTCTACGCCCCCGGGGCCCGGCAGTAGAAATGTTATTATTGTAAGAGCCAGGGTTTACCAGGGCTGATAAACCACGATCTTGGCCATGAAAAGTGTGATGAATTTGAGTAATCCAGGTTTTTTTTCTCTAATAATAAAACATGAAAGATTCTCCGTGAGGGCAAGTGTTGTAGGCTGTTTTAAGACTCGCTTGCCATAGGTTCGAGTCTCCGGTTCCGTTCAGTGATTTCTTGATTGCATCTTAACATTCTGTATCTCGCCTTGTGAAAATATAGCAGAAATCTTCAACCACAGAGACGCGGGAGCAAGTGGATCTTCCAGCTTGTGAAGCCAGCCAGCCAGTCTGGCTGGCTGGCTGGCTGGCTGGCTGGCTGGCTGGCTGGCTGGCTGGCTCCACACTACCACTCTCTGAAAACTTATCCTACTTCTCCTGTTGTTGCCTTTGCAACATTGTACAGCTCCTGTTGACACACTAAGAAGTGTGACAGTATTCGAGCTAAAGATTTCCAACCCCCCGTGGCTTGTCTTGCATTGTTAAGATCGTCTGTCTGCGTCATATATATATATATATATATATATATATATATATATATATATATATATATATATATATATATATATATATATATATAATTATATATATATATCTTTCATTCAACACACCGGCCGTATCCCACCGAGGCAGGGTGGCCCAAAAGGAAAAACGAAAGTTTCTCCTTTTACATTTAGTAATATATACAGGAGAAGAGGTTACTAGCCCCTTGCTCCCGGCATTTTAGTCGCCTCTTACAACACGCATGGCTTACGGAGGAAGAATTCTGTTCCACTTCCCCATGGAGATATGAGGAAATAAACAAGAATAAGAACTAGAAAGAAAATAGAAGAAAACCCAGAGGGGTGTGTATATATGTGCTTGTACATGTATGTGTAGTGGGACCTAAGTGTAAGTAGAAGTAGCAAGACGTACCTGAAAACTTGCATGTTCATGAGACAGAAAAAAGGACACCAGCAATCCTACCATCATGTAAAACAATTACAGGCTTTCGTTTTACACTCACTTGGCAGGACGGTAGTACCTCCCTGGGCGGTTGCTGTCTACCAACCTACTACCTAGGTATATATATATATATATATAATTATATATATATATATATTATATAATTATATATATATATATATATATATATATATATATATATATATATATATATATATTTTATGACGTGACGAATAGGTAAAACTGGTCAATTAGCAAGAGCTCGTTTAAAATTAAATCCTTTCTAAAAAAAAATTCTTATACGTTTAAAGATATATTTTTTCATTTAAGTTAATGTAAAAATTAATATTTTTTTACCATAAGAACCTTAGAAAACTTACCTAACCTTATTATAACAAGCGCAATTTAATGTAGCATAATCCAGCTAAATATATTTAGATAAGTTTACAATAATTTAATAATAAACACAATGAAATATACTTTTTTTCGTTAGGGTCAGAAAGATTTTTGCAAAATTATTGCATATACAAATTTTTGGTTGATTTATTCGGCAAGAAGAGCATTATATTTAAGCCAAAATCGCAAGTTTTACGTATTCGACACGATATATAAGAATAAACAGATGGGTGACGAGGGGCTCGAACCGCGGTCCGTAAATTGACAGTCCGACGCTCTACCTGCAGACACGTGAGGTGAAGCAGTTGCAGATAGTGTCACCTTGGATAAATCCACAGCTGGATTTATCCAAGGTGACATAACTATGGGCAAGTGAAGACTTCTTTGTAACAAGATCCCAAGATGTTTCTGTGTCTGACAGGAATATAGATAAATATTTTAGGGAACCGATAAGTTGATAAATTAGACACACGTGCAACACTTGGGTATCTTTCTGGAAACGTTTCGCCACACAGTGGCTTCATCAGTCCTGTACAAAGAGGAATGGGACTGATTACCTCAAACTACTCCTGAACTTCATTCTTCTTTGTATTGAACTGACAAAGTAAATGTGTGGAGCAACGTTCTCACAAGAAAGATACCCAAGTGTTGTACATGTTGCTGCCTCCCTCTCCTGGTCGCTGTACCTTGTTGCTGCCTCCCTCTCATGGTCACTGTACCTTGTTGCTGCCTCCCTCTCATGGTCACTGTACCTTGTTGCTGCCTCCCTCTCATGGTCACTGTACCTTGTTGCTGCCTCCCTCTCCTGGTCACTGTACCTTGTTGCTGCCTCCCTCTCATGGTCACTGTACCTTGTTGCTGCCTCCCTCTCATGGTCACTGTACTTTGTTGCTGCCTCCCTCTCATGGTCACTGTACCTTGTTGCTGCCTCTCTCTCCTGGTCACTGTACCTTGTTGCTGCCTCCCTCTCCTGGTCACTGTACCTTGTTGCTGCCTCCCTCTCCTGGTCACTGTACCTTGTTGCTGCCTCCCTCTCCTGGTCACTGTACCTTGTTGCTGCCTCCCTCTCCTGGTCACTGTACCTTGTTGCTGCCTCCCTCTCCTGGTCACTGTAACTTGTTGCTGCCTCCCTCTCCTGGTCACTGTAACTTGTTGCTGCCTCCCTCTCCTGGTCACTGTACCTTGTTGCTGCCTCCCTCTCCTGGTCACTGTACCTTGTTGCTGCCTCCCTCTCCTGGTCACTGTACCTTGTTGCTGCCTCCCTCTCCTGGTCACTGTACCTTGTTGCTGCCTCCCTCTCCTGGTCACTGTACCTTGTTGCTGCCTCCCTCTCCTGGTCACTGTACCTTGTTGCTGCCTCCCTCTCCTGGTCACTGTACCTTGTTGCTGCCTCCCTCTCCTGGTCACTGTAACTTGTTGCTGCCTCCCTCTCCTGGTCACTGTAACTTGTTGCTGCCTCCCTCTCCTGGTCACTGTACCTTGTTGCTGCCTCCCTCTCCTGGTCACTGTACCTTGTTGCTGCCTCCCTCTCCTGGTCACTGTACCTTGTTGCTGCCTCCCTCTCCTGGTCACTGTACCTTGTTGCTGCCTCCCTCTCCTGGTCACTGTACCTTGTTTCTGCCTCCCTCTCCTGGTCACTGTAACTTGTTGCTGCCTCCCTCTCCTGGTCACTGTACCTTGTTGCTGCCTCCCTCTCCTGGTCACTGTACCTTGTTTCTGCCTCCCTCTCCTGGTCACTGTACCTTGTTGCTGCCTCCCTCTCCTGGTCACTGTACCTTGTTTCTGCCTCCCTCTCCTGGTCACTGTAACTTGTTGCTGCCTCCCTCTCCTGGTCACTGTAACTTGTTGCTGCCTCCCTCTCCTGGTCACTGTACCTTGTTGCTGCCTCCCTCTCCTGGTCACTGTACCTTGTTGCTGCCTACCTCTCCTGGTCACTGTACCTTGTTGCTGCCTCCCTCTCCTGGTCACTGTAACTTGTTGCTGCCTCCCTCTCCTGGTCACTGTACCTTGTTGCTGCCTCCCTCTCCTGGTCACTGTACCTTGTTGCTGCCTCCCTCTCCTGATCACTGTACCTTGTTGCTGCCTCCCTCTCCTGGTCACTGTACCTTGTTGCTGCCTCCCTCTCCTGGTCACTGTAACTTGTTGCTGCCTCCCTCTCCTGGTCACTGTACCTTGTTGCTGCCTCCCTCTCCTGGTCACTGTACCTTGTTGCTGCCTCCCTCTCCTGGTCACTGTACCTTGTTGCTGCCTCCCTCTCCTGGTCACTGTACCTTGTTTCTGCCTCCCTCTCCTGGTCACTGTACCTTGTTTCTGCCTCCCTCTCCTGGTCACTGTACCTTGTTGCTGCCTCCCTCTCCTGGTCGCTGTACCTTGTTTCTGCCTCCCTCTCCTGGTCACTGTAACTTGTTGCTGCCTCCCTCTCCTGGTCACTGTACCTTGTTGCTGCCTCCCTCTCCTGGTCACTGTACCTTGTTTCTGCCTCCCTCTCCTGGTCACTGTACCTTGTTTCTGCCTCCCTCTCCTGGTCACTGTACCTTGTTGCTGCCTCCCTCTCCTGGTCGCTGTACCTTGTTTCTGCCTCCCTCTCCTGGTCACTGTAACTTGTTGCTGCCTCCCTCTCCTGGTCACTGTACCTTGTTGCTGCCTCCCTCTCCTGGTCGCTGTACCTTGTTGCTGCCTCCCTCTCCTGGTCGCTGTACCTTGTTTCTGCCTCCCTCTCCTGGTCACTGTACCTTGTTGCTGCCTCCCTCTCCTGGTCACTGTACCTTGTTACTGCCTCCCTCTCCTGGTCACTGTACCTTGTTGCTGCCTCCCTCTCCTGGTCACTGTACCTTGTTGCTGCCTCCCTCTCCTGGTCACTGTACCTTGTTGCTGCCTCCCTCTCCTGGTCACTGTAACTTGTTGCTGCCTCCCTCTCCTGGTCACTGTACCTTGTTGCTGCCTCCCTCTCCTGGTCACTGTACCTTGTTGCTGCCTCCCTCTCCTGGTCACTGTACCTTGTTGCTGCCTCCCTCTCCTGGTCACTGTACCTTGTTGCTGCCTCCCTCTCCTGGTCACTGTACCTTGTTGCTGCCTCCCTCTCCTGGTCACTGTACCTTGTTGCTGCCTCCCTCTCCTGGTCACTGTACCTTGTTGCTGCCTCCCTCTCCTGGTCACTGTACCTTGTTTCTGCCTCCCTCTCCTGGTCACTGTACCTTGTTTCTGCCTCCCTCTCCTGTTCACTGTACCTTGTTGCTGCCTCCCTCTCCTGGTCGCTGTACCTTCTTTCTGCCTCCCTCTCCTGGTCACTGTAACTTGTTGCTGCCTCCCTCTCCTGGTCACTGTACCTTGTTGCTGCCTCCCTCTCCTGGTCGCTGTACCTTGTTGCTGCCTCCCTCTCCTGGTCACTGTACCTTGTTGCTGCCTCCCTCTCCTGGTCGCTGTACCTTGTTGCTGCCTCCCTCTCCTGGTCGCTGTACCTTGTTTCTGCCTCCCTCTCCTGGTCGCTGTACCTTGTTTCTGCCTCCCTCTCCTGGTCACTGTACCTTGTTGCTGCCTCCCTCTCCTGGTCACTGTACCTTGTTGCTGCCTCCCTCTCCTGGTCACTGTACCTTGTTGCTGCCTCCCTCTCCTGGTCACTGTACCTTGTTGCTGCCTCCCTCTCCTGGTCACTGTAACTTGTTGCTGCCTCCCTCTCCTGGTCACTGTACCTTGTTGCTGCCTCCCTCTCCTGGTCACTGTACCTTGTTGCTGCCTCCCTCTCCTGGTCACTGTACCTTGTTGCTGCCTCCCTCTCCTGGTCACTGTACCTTGTTGCTGCCTCCCTCTCCTGGTCACTGTACCTTGTTGCTGCCTCCCTCTCCTGGTCACTGTAACTTGTTGCTGCCTCCCTCTCCTGGTCACTGTACCTTGTTGCTGCCTCCCTCTCCTGGTCACTGTAACTTGTTGCTGCCTCCCTCTCCTGGTCACTGTACCTTGTTGCTGCCTCCCTCTCCTGGTCACTGTAACTTGTTGCTACCTCCCTCTCCTGGTCACTGTAACTTGTTGCTGCCTCCCTCTCCTGGTCACTGTACCTTGTTGCTGCCTCCCTCTCCTGGTCACTGTACCTTGTTGCTGCCTCCCTCTCCTGGTCACTGTACCTTGTTGCTGCCTCCGTCTCCTGGTCACTGTACCTTGTTGCTGCCTCCCTCTCCTGGTCACTGTACCTTGTTGCTGCCTTCCTCTCCTGGTCACTGTACCTTGTTGCTGCCTTCCTCTCCTGGTCACTGTACCTTGTTGCTGCCTCCCTCTCCTGGTCACTGTACCTTGTTGCTGCCTCCCTCTCCTGGTCACTGTACCTTGTTGCTGCCTCCCTCTCCTGGTCACTGTAACTTGTTGCTGCCTCCCTCTCCTGGTCACTGTACCTTGTTGCTGCCTCCCTCTCCTGGTCACTGTACCTTGTTGCTGCCTCCCTCTCCTGGTCACTGTACCTTGTTGCTGCCTCCCTCTCCTGGTCGCTGTAACTTGTTGCTGCCTCCCTCTCCTGGTCACTGTACCTTGTTGCTGCCTCCCTCTCCTGGTCACTGTACCTTGTTGCTGCCTCCCTCTCCTGGTCACTGTACCTTGTTACTGCCTCCCTCTCCTGGTCACTGTAACTTGTTGCTGCCTCCCTCTCCTGGTCACTGTACCTTGTTGCTGCCTCCCTCTCCTGGTCACTGTACCTTGTTGCTGCCTCCCTCTCCTGGTCGCTGTAACTTGTTGCTGCCTCCCTCTCCTGGTCACTGTACCTTGTTGCTGCCTCCCTCTCCTGGTCACTGTACCTTGTTGCTGCCTCCCTCTCCTGGTCACTGTACCTTGTTGCTGCCTCCCTCTCCTGGTCACTGTAACTTGTTGCTGCCTCCCTCTCCTGGTCACTGTAACTTGTTGCTGCCTCCCTCTCCTGGTCACTGTACCTTGTTGCTGCCTCCCTCTCCTGGTCACTGTACCTTGTTGCTGCCTCCCTCTCCTGGTCACTGTACCTTGTTGCTGCTTTCCTCTCCTGGTCACTGTACCTTGTTGCTGCCTCCCTCTCCTGGTCATTGTACCTTGTTGCTGCCTCCCTCTCCTGGTCACTGTAACTTGTTGCTGCCTCCCTCTCCTGGTCACTGTACCTTGTTGCTGCCTCCCTCTCCTGGTCACTGTACCTTGTTGCTGCCTCCCTCTCCTGGTCACTGTACCTTGTTGCTGCCTCCCTCTCCTGGTCACTGTACCTTGTTGCTGCCTCCCTCTCCTGGTCACTGTACCTTGTTGCTGCCTCCCTCTCCTGGTCACTGTACCTTGTTGCTGCCTCCCTCTCCTGGTCACTGTACCTTGTTGCTGCCTCCCTCTCCTGGTCACTGTACCTTGTTGCTGCCTCCCTCTCCTGGTCACTGTACCTTGTTACTGCCTCCCTCTCCTGGTCACTGTAACTTGTTGCTGCCTCCCTCTCCTGGTCACTGTACTTTGTTGCTGCCTCCCTCTCCTGGTCACTGTAACTTGTTGCTGCCTCCCTCTCCTGGTCACTGTACCTTGTTGCTGCCTCCCTCTCCTGGTCACTGTACCTTGTTGCTGCCTCCCTATCCTGGTCACTGTACCTTGTTGCTGCCTCCCTCTCCTGGTCACTGTACCTTGTTGCTGCCTCCCTCTCCTGGCCACTGTACCTTATTGCTGCCTCCCTCTCCTGGTCACTGTAACTTGTTGCTGCCTCCCTCTCCTGGTCACTGTACCTTGTTGCTGCCTCCCTCTCCTGGTCACTGTACCTTGTTGCTGCCTCCCTCTCCTGGTCACTGTACCTTGTTACTGCCTCCCTCTCCTGGTCACTGTACCTTGTTGCTGCCTCCCTCTCCTGGTCACTGTACCTTGTTGCTGCCTCCCTCTCCTGGTCACTGTAACTTGTTGCTGCCTCCCTCTCCTGGTCACTGTAACTTGTTGCTGCCTCCCTCTCCTGGTCACTGTACCTTGTTGCTGCCTCCCTCTCCTGGTCACTGTACCTTGTTGCTGCCTCCCTCTCCTGGTCACTGTACCTTGTTGCTGCTTTCCTCTCCTGGTCACTGTACCTTGTTGCTGCCTCCCTCTCCTGGTCATTGTACCTTGTTGCTGCCTCCCTCTCCTGGTCACTGTAACTTGTTGCTGCCTCCCTCTCCTGGTCACTGTACCTTGTTGCTGCCTCCCTCTCCTGGTCACTGTACCTTGTTGCTGCCTCCCTCTCCTGGTCACTGTACCTTGTTGCTGCCTCCCTCTCCTGGTCACTGTACCTTGTTGCTGCCTCCCTCTCCTGGTCACTGTACCTTGTTGCTGCCTCCCTCTCCTGGTCACTGTACCTTGTTGCTGCCTCCCTCTCCTGGTCACTGTAACTTGTTGCTGCCTCCCTCTCCTGTTCACTGTACCTTGTTGCTGCCTCCCTCTCCTGGTCACTGTACCTTGTTGCTGCCTCCCTCTCCTGGTCACTGTACCTTGTTGCTGCCTCCCTCTCCTGGTCACTGTACCTTGTTGCTGCCTCCCTCTCCTGGTCACTGTACCTTGTTGCTGCCTCCCTCTCCTGGTCACTGTACCTTGTTGCTGCCTCCCTCTCCTGGTCACTGTACCTTGTTACTGCCTCCCTCTCCTGGTCACTGTAACTTGTTGCTGCCTCCCTCTCCTGGTCACTGTACTTTGTTGCTGCCTCCCTCTCCTGGTCACTGTAACTTGTTGCTGCCTCCCTCTCCTGGTCACTGTACCTTGTTGCTGCCTCCCTCTCCTGGTCACTGTACCTTGTTGCTGCCTCCCTATCCTGGTCACTGTACCTTGTTGCTGCCTCCCTCTCCTGGTCACTGTAACTTGTTGCTGCCTCCCTCTCCTGGTCACTGTACCTTATTGCTGCCTCCCTCTCCTGGTCACTGTAACTTGTTGCTGCCTCCCTCTCCTGGTCACTGTACCTTGTTGCTGCCTCCCTCTCCTGGTCACTGTACCTTGTTGCTGCCTCCCTCTCCTGGTCACTGTACCTTGTTACTGCCTCCCTCTCCTGGTCACTGTAACTTGTTGCTGCCTCCCTCTCCTGATCACTGTACTTTGTTGCTGCGTCCCTCTCCTGGTCACTGTAACTTGTTGCTGCCTCCCTCTCCTGGTCACTGTAACTTGTTGCTGCCTCCCTCTCCTGGTCACTGTACCTTGTTGCTGCCTCCCTCTCCTGGTCACTGTAACTTGTTGCTGCCTCCCTCTCCTGGTCACTGTAACTTGTTGCTGCCTCTCTCTCCTGGTCACTGTAACTTGTTGCTGCCTCCCTCTCCTGGTCACTGTAACTTGTTGCTGCCTCGCTCTCCTGGTCACTGTAACTTGTTGCTGCTTCCCTCTCCTGGTCACTGTAACTTGTTGCTGCCTCCCTCTCCTGGTCACTGTAACTTGTTGCTGCCTCCCTCTCCTGGTCACTGTAACTTGTTGCTGCCTCCCTCTCCTGGTCACTGTAACCTGTTGCTGCCTCCCTCTCCTGGTCACTGTACCTTGTTGCTGCCTCCCCCTCCTGATCACTGTAACTTGTTGCTGCCTCCCTCTCCTGGTCACTGTAACCTGTTGCTGCCTCCCTCTCCTGGTCACTGTACCTTGTTGCTGCCTCCCTCTCCTGGCCACTGTACCTTGTTGCTGCCTCCCTCTCCTGGTCACTGTAACTTGTTGCTGCCTCCCTCTCCTGGTCACTGTAACTTGTTGCTGCCTCCCTCTCCTGGTCACTGTAACTTGTTGCTGCCTCCCTCTCCTGGTCACTGTAACTTGTTGCTGCCTCCCTCTCCTGGTCACTGTAACTTGTTGCTGCCTCCCTCTCCTGGTCACTGTAACTTGTTGCTGCCTCCCTATCCTGGTCACTGTAACTTGTTGCTGCCTCCCTCTCCTGGTCACTAACTTGTTGCTGACTCCCTCTCCTGGTCACTGTAACTTGTTGCTGCCTCCCTCTCCTGGTCACTGTACCTTGTTGCTGCCTCCCTCTCCTGGTCACTGTACCTTGTTGCTGCCTCCCTCTCCTGGTCACTGTACCTTGTTGCTGCCTCCCTCTCCTGGTCACTGTAACTTGTTGCTGCCTCTCTCTCCTGGTCACTGTAACTTGTTGCTGCCTCCCTCTCCTGGTCACTGTACCTTGTTGCTGCCTCCCTCTCCTGTTCACTGTAACTTGTTGCTGCCTCCCTCTCCTGGTCACTGTAACTTGTTGCTGCCTCCCTCTCCTGGTCACTGTACCTTGTTGCTGCCTCCCTCTCCTGGTCACTGTACCTTGTTGCTGCCTCCCTCTCCTGGTCACTGTACCTTGTTGCTGCCTCCCTCTCCTGGTCACTGTACCTTGTTGCTGCCTCCCTCTCCTGGTCACTGTAACTTGTTGCTGCCTCCCTCTCCTGGTCACTGTACCTTGTTGCTGCCTCCCTCTCCTGGTCACTGTACCTTGTTGCTGCCTCCCTCTCCTGGTCACTGTACCTTGTTGCTGCCTCCCTCTCCTGGTCACTGTACCTTGTTGTTGAGTAATAGCTTTATGAATAAAAGATTTTCACAGTGCAAGGAACATTTCCTGTAAACTCTAACGTTACGTCAGTGAGTACTGCAAATGTAACAGTTAAGGTCACCTCAGACAGTAGTGGAGATATAACATTGAGGGTCACCTCAGCGAATAGTGGAGATATAACATTGAGGGTCACCTCAGCGAATAGTGGAGATATAACATTGAGGGTCACCTCAGCGAGTAGTGGAGATGTAACATTGAAGGTCACCTCAGCGAGTAGTGGAGATGTAACATTGAGGGTCACCTCAGCGAATAGTGGAGATATAACATTGAGGGTCACCTCAGCGAGTAGTGGAGATGTAACATTGAGGGTCACCTCAGCGAGTAGTGGAGATGTAACATTGAGGGTCACCTCAGCAAGTAGTGGAGATGTAACATTGAAGGTCACCTCAGCGAGTAGTGGAGATGTAACATTGAGGGTCACCTCAGCGAGTAGTGGAGATGTAACATTGAAGGTCACCTCAGCTAGTAGTGGAGATGTAACATTGACGGTCACCTCAGCTAGTAGTGGAGATGTAACATTGAGGGTCACCTCAGCAAGTAGTGGAGATGTAACATTGAAGGTCACCTCAGCAAGTAGTGGAGATGTAACATTGAAGGTCACCTCAGCAAGTAGTGGAGATGTAACATTGAGGGTCACCTCAGCAAGTAGTGGAGATGTAACATTGAAGGTCACCTCAGCAAGTAGTGGAGATGTAACATTGAAGGTCACCTCAGCAAGTAGTGGAGATGTAACATTGAAGGTCACCTCAGCAAGTAGTGGAGATGTAACATTGAGGGTCACCTCAGCAAGTAGTGGAGATGTAACATTGAGGGTCACCTCAGCAAGTAGTGGAGATGTAACATTGAGGGTCACCTCAGCAAGTAGTGGAGATGTAACATTGAAGGTCACCTCAGCAAGTAGTGGAGATGTAACATTGAAGGTCACCTCAGCAAGTAGTGGAGATGTAACATTGAGGGTCACCTCAGCAAGTAGTGGAGATGTAACATTGAGGGTCACCTCAGCAAGTAGTGGAGATGTAACATTGAAGGTCACCTCAGCAAGTAGTGGAGATGTAACATTGAAGGTCACCTCAGCAAGTAGTGGAGATGTAACATTGAAGGTCACCTCAGCAAGTAGTGGAGATGTAACATTGAGGGTCACCTCAGCAAGTAGTGGAGATGTAACATTGAAGGTCACCTCAGCAAGTAGTGGAGATGTAACATTGAGGGTCACCTCAGCAAGTAGTGGAGATGTAACATTGAGGGTCACCTCAGCAAGTAGTGGAGATGTAACATTGAAGGTCACCTCAGCGAGTACCGAAGGTGTCTTAAGCTTGTAATTTCAATCAGGCTGAACATTGTGAGTATAATGCATCTAGACGTGAAACTGTCTCGCTCCTCTGCACTCAGCATAAGCTGAGAGGTAACTGACACCTGGGTTGGCTTAGCCAGCCACCTCAGCTTATAGGGTTGTAGGATTAACACAGAATGGAAGCCTCCCACCTCAAGCTGACGTGGCTGCCACCGTAGCAACCCTGAGGGAAGAACAAGTGCACCTCCCAGGTATCCGTCCGTCCAGCCTTCATGATGTAGATAACTGCGTCAGAGAACCGACAGTATGATGAAGTAGACACATGTGTATCACTTGGGTATCTTTACTGTGGAAACGTTTCGCCACACAGTGACTTCATCAGTCCAATACAGAAGTGAAGAATTTCTTCTTGACTTCGGTGTTCTTCACCAACTTCAAGGCTGAGGGACTGATTACCTTATCTTTTGCATATAATTTTACTGTCTTCAAATTGTCCTGGAATTTGTACTGAAAAAGCCACTGGATGGCGAAACGTCTACAATAAAGATACCCAGATGTTGCACATGTCTAATTTTCACAGATAAAGATACCGAAGTGCTGAACAAATGTCTAAATTATCAGCCTTAATGCTGCTCAAGGACTTTATATTGGCGCTACAAGACCCTTAAGCGTTTAGCGCTTTCTCAATAAGTGCAGTGATAATCCTTCATGCTAGGTAAGGAGCTCACCTGGAGGCCATGTGAAGCTGGTATGGCCAGGCCTGGCCTCCCCCTGACGCCTCCCTGGAATACGGTATGTGACTGTATGTACACAGTGAGGCCAGGCATACACTCAGGTAGGGAGTGAGATTGGGGGGAGAGCCTTCTGCTTTATTATTCTTACCATGGCTATCTCAGTAGAAGAAGAGGATTCCGGGATTCTTCCAGCACATGTTCTTGTAAATATCCTAGTTGGATCAGACAGTATAGACGAGTTTTGATCCTAAATTGAGTATATAACTTAGGTATCTAGGATACAGTGTGTAACAATATTGTGGCTCCTCATACACTGAACTCTAGGTAATGTGTATGCTTGCATACACTGTATGAAGTATAATGTATATTTGAGTACGTATACATTATGCGTATCTCTCAACGTATACACCATACCTTGCTGCATGTATCTTTGTGTGTGTGTGTGTGTGTGTGTGTGTGTGTGTGTGTGTGTGTGTGTGTGTGTGTATCTGTGTGTATCTGTGTGTGTATCTGTGTGTGTGTGTGTGTGTGTGTATCTGTGTGTATCTGTGTGTGTGTGTGTGTGTGTGTGTGTGTGTGTGTGTGTGTGTGTATCTGTGTGTATGTGTGTGTGTGTGTGTGTGTATCTGTGTGTATCTGTGTGTGTGTGTGTGTGTGTGTATCTGTGTGTATCTGTGTGTGTGTGTGTGTGTCTGTGTGTATCTGTGTGTGTATCTGTGTGTGTGTGTGTGGGGTGATGGGTAACAGCGATGGTTGGATCCTGAGACACTTGTCTATCACCTGCGTGCTGGAGGCTCGACCCTCCGTCTGCTAAGAGCAAGGCAGACACTTTTCCGAGTTGCACCCGGGGAGGCAGATCAGGTAATCAGTCCCCGAGCCTAGCAGCGGGTGAACTTGGCGAGTATCCAGAAGAGGACGTGTCTTGGTGGACGGAGGATCGAACCTATAGCAACTGTGCGTTTGTTGGTGTTAAATTAATCATGGGAAAAGCGCTAAGCTCGTAAGGGTCATTCACTGGCTGGGTAATTGTGGGCCCATACTGGCCCAGTACTGGCCCATATTGGTCTAGTACTGGGTCATACTGGGCCAGTAGGCTTGCTGCAGTGCTCCTCCTTTTACACGTTCTTATGGATAGGATGTCTTACTCAAGGTTTTCCTCAAGTCATGAAGACCGAAACTGATCGAAATGTTGCCCCAGTTAAAACTTGTTCAAGAAAAGGAATCATTGAGAGCCAGGTACTGGAGGAGTACTGGAGGGTCCACGAGAGTGCCTGGAGGAGTACTGGAGGGTCCACGAGAGTGCCTGGAGGAGTACTGGAGGGTCCACGAGAGTGCCTGGAGGAGTACTGGAGGGTCCACGAGAGTGCCTGGAGGAGTACTGGAGGGTCCACGAGAGTGCCTGGAGGAGTACTGGAGGGTCCACGAGAGTGCCTGGAGGAGTACTGGAGGGTCCACGAGAGTGCCTGGAGGAGTACTGGAGGGTCCACGAGAGTGCCTGGAGGAGTACTGGAGGGTCCACGAGAGTGCCTGGAGGAGTACTGGAGGGTCCACGAGAGTGCCTGGAGGAGTACTGGAGGGTCCACGAGAGTGCCTGGAGGAGTACTGGAGGGTCCACGAGAGTGCCTGGAGGAGTACTGGAGAGTCCACGAGAGTGAGTACCTGGAAGAGTACTGGAGAGTCCACGAGAGGGAGTGCCTGGAGGAGTCCTGGAGAGTCCACGAGAGGGAGTGCCTGGAGGAGTCCTGGAGAGTCCACGAGAGGGAGTGCCTGGAGGAGTACTGGAGAGTCCACGAGAGGGAGTGCCTGGAGGAGTACTGGAGAGTCCACGAGAGGGAGTGCCTGGAGGAGTACTGGAGAGTCCACGAGAGGGAGTGCCTGGAGGAGTTCTGGAGAGTCCACGAGAGGGAGTGCCTGGAGGAGTACTGGAGAGTCCACGAGAGGGAGTGCCTGGAGGAGTACTGGAGAGTCCACGAGAGGGAGTGCCTGGAGGAGTACTAGAGAGTCCACGAGAGGGAGTACCTGGAGGAGTACTGGAGAGTCCACGAGAGGGAGTGCCTGGAGGAGTTCTGGAGAGTCCACGAGAGGGAGTGCCTGGAGGAGTACTGGAGAGTCCACGAGAGGGAGTGCCTGGAGGAGTACTAGAGAGTCCACGAGAGGGAGTACCTGGAGGAGTACTGGAGAGTCCACGAGAGGGAGTGCCTGGAGGAGTACTGGAGAGTCCACGAGAGGGAGTGCCTGGAGGAGTACTAGAGAGTCCACGAGAGGGAGTGCCTGGAGGAGTACTGGAGAGTCCACGAGAGGGAGTGCCTGGAGGAGTACTGGAGAGTCCACGAGAGGGAGTGCCTGGAGGGATGGTGTTGTGGGTACCTGGGGCAGTGATCATAACCTGGGGCACTCTCAGTCTTGCTGATCCTTGCAATATGCATGCAAGTGCTGTTGAACCTTGCAACACGCAGGCCAGCATTGACTTGCAACACATGCAACCACTGTTGACTCAACACGCAAGCAAGCACTGTTGGCCCTTGCATCGCAAACTCAGCACCCTACTGTTGAACCTTGCAACACCCTACTGCTGGCCCTTGCAATACACCACTGTTGACCCTTGCAACACTACTTTTGGCCCTTGCAACACTACTATTGATCCTTGCAACACACTACTATTGGCCCTTGCAACACTACTATTTGCCCTTGCAGCACACTTGACATTACTGCTGGCCTTTGCAACACACTCCTGTTGGCCCTTGCAACACACACTCGACACTACTGTTGGCCCCTTACAACACACACCACTACTGTTGGCCCTTGCAACATACACACACACACACACACACACACACACACACACACACACACACACACACACACACACACACACACACACACACACACACACACACACACACACACTGCTGTTAACCCTTGTTGCTCACAGACTAGCACACTGTTGTTGACTGTTGCAACACACACACAACACAATGGTTGCTTGCTTTATTAAGCAGCAACAGAAGTGTTGCCTGAGTCTCGACCATCAACTCCAGCTGCCTGCCATCTGTACAGTGCTCAGAAACTGTCACATTCTTCCCTCATTTGTACACAACACTGAAGGGAAGAGTGTATCCCTCGGTGTGTATACCTGTAGCCACGACTGAAGGGAAGAGTGTATCCCTCGGTTTGTATACCTGTAGCCACGATTGAAGGGGAGAGTGTATCCCTCGGTGTGTATACCTGTAGCCACGATTGAAGGGGAGAGTGTATCCCTCCGTGTGTATACCTGTAGCCACGACTGAAGGGAAGAGTGTATCCCTCGGTGTGTATACCTGTAGCCACGACTGAAGGGAAGAGTGTATCCCTCGGTGTGTATACCTGTAGCCACGACTGAAGGGAAGAGTGTATCCCTCGGTGTGTATACCTGTAGCCACGACTGAAGGGAAGAGTGTATCCCTCGGTGTGTATACCTGTAGCCACGACTGAAGGGGAGAGTGTATCCCTCGGTGTGTATACCTGTAGCCACGACTGAAGGGAAGAGTGTATCCCTCGGTGTGTATACCTGTAGCCACGACTGAAGGGAAGAGTGTATCCCTCGGTGTGTATACCTGTAGCCACGATTGAAGGGGAGAGTGTATCCCTCGGTGTGTATACCTGTAGCCACGACTGAAGGGAAGAGTGTATCCCTCGGTGTGTATACCTGTAGCCACGATTGAAGGGAAGAGTGTATCCCTCGGTGTGTATACCTGTAGCCACGACTGAAGGGGAGAGTGTATCCCTCGGTGTGTATACCTGTAGCCACGATTGAAGGGAAGAGTGTATCCCTCGGTTTGTATACCTGTAGCCACGATTGAAGGGGAGAGTGTATCCCTCGGTGTGTATACCTGTAGCCACGATTGAAGGGGAGAGTGTATCCCTCGGTGTGTATACCTGTAGCCACGACTGAAGGGAAGAGTGTATCCCTCGGTGTGTATACCTGTAGCCACGACTGAAGGGAAGAGTGTATCCCTCGGTGTGTATACCTGTAGCCACGACTGAAGGGAAGAGTGTATCCCTCGGTTTGTATACCTGTAGCCACGATTGAAGGGGAGAGTGTATCCCTCGGTGTGTATACCTGTAGCCACGATTGAAGGGGAGAGTGTATCCCTCCGTGTGTATACCTGTAGCCACGACTGAAGGGAAGAGTGTATCCCTCGGTGTGTATACCTGTAGCCACGACTGAAGGGAAGAGTGTATCCCTCGGTGTGTATACCTGTAGCCACGACTGAAGGGAAGAGTGTATCCCTCGGTGTGTATACCTGTAGCCACGACTGAAGGGAAGAGTGTATCCCTCGGTGTGTATACCTGTAGCCACGACTGAAGGGGAGAGTGTATCCCTCGGTGTGTATACCTGTAGCCACGACTGAAGGGAAGAGTGTATCCCTCGGTGTGTATACCTGTAGCCACGACTGAAGGGAAGGGTGTATCCCTCGGTGTGTATACCTGTAGCCACGATTGAAGGGGAGAGTGTATCCCTCGGTGTGTATACCTGTAGCCACGAGTGAAGGGGAGAGTGTATCCCTCGGTGTGTATACCTGTAGCCACGATTGAAGGGAAGAGTGTATCCCTCGGTGTGTATACCTGTAGCCACGACTGAAGGGGAGAGTGTATCCCTCGGTGTGTATACCTGTAGCCACGATTGAAGGGAAGAGTGTATCCCTCGGTTTGTATACCTGTAGCCACGATTGAAGGGGAGAGTGTATCCCTCGGTGTGTATACCTGTAGCCACGATTGAAGGGGAGAGTGTATCCCTCGGTGTGTATACCTGTAGCCACGACTGAAGGGAAGAGTGTATCCCTCGGTGTGTATACCTGTAGCCACGACTGAAGGGAAGAGTGTATCCCTCGGTGTGTATACCTGTAGCCACGACTGAAGGGAAGAGTGTATCCCTCGGTGTGTATACCTGTAGCCACGACTGAAGGGAAGAGTGTATCCCTCGGTGTGTATACCTGTAGCCACGACTGAAGGGGAGAGTGTATCCCTCGGTGTGTATACCTGTAGCCACGACTGAAGGGAAGAGTGTATCCCTCGGTGTGTATACCTGTAGCCACGACTGAAGGGAAGAGTGTATCCCTCGGTGTGTATACCTGTAGCCACGATTGAAGGGGAGAGTGTATCCCTCGGTGTGTATACCTGTAGCCACGACTGAAGGGAAGAGTGTATCCCTCGGTGTGTATACCTGTAGCCACGACTGAAGGGGAGAGTGTATCCCTCGGTGTGTATACCTGTAGCCACGATTGAAGGGAAGAGTGTATCCCTCGGTGTGTATACCTGTAGCCACGACTGAACTGGAGAGTGTATCCCTCGGTGTGTATACCTGTAGCCACGACTGAAGGGGAGAGTGTATCCCTCGGTGTGTATACCTGTAGCCACGAATGAAGGAAAGAGTGCATCCCTCGGTGTGTATGCCTGTAGACACGACTGAAGGGAGGTGTATATCCCCTCGGTGTGTATACTTGTAGACACGACTGAAGGGAAGTGTATATCCCCTCGATGTATATACTTGTAGACACGACTGAAGGGACAAGTGTGTATCCCGCGCTGAATACACTCAGTGGCCACTTTATTAGGTACAACATCCACCTAGTGCTGGGTAGGACCCGCCTTTGACCTCCAGAACAGCCTGAAGTTTACCTGGAGGAGAATACCAGGAGGGTATACCAGGCCCGGCAGTGTGTTAAGTCAGTGAAGGCCCGGCAGTGTGTTAAGTCAGTGAAGGCACGGCAGTGTGACGTAGCGACATTTCACCCTGACTCAACCCATGCCACGTTTCTCCTGCTGGCGAGACTTGGCGAGAAATGGCGAGACATGGTTTGGGTTGCACCTTGCCAGCAGTGCCTATCAAAACATGACCCTTTGCATTCCCGGCACCGGCGCCGCCCTGCCAAACGTGCCGTACAAGGCGAGTGCCACATGCACCTCAGCCCAACATATCGTACAGAGAGCCTCTCCACCAACTTCATTCACACCTCAACATATACGCTCTGTATATATCCTCAAGAGAATATCAGACCTGAGGTATATACACAGTATATACAAGATGTATATCTCTGTATATTTACACTTAGTGTTATTTAATCTTTTACTTTTGGAGTGTAGGTGACATACCAGCCTTCCTAGCAATGTTGCAGGGAGGATCACGCCCCTGCCAGCCTTCCTAGCAATGTTGCAGGGAGGATCACGCCCCTGCCAGCCTTCCTAGCAATGTTGCAGGGAGGATCACGCCCCTGCCAGCCTTCCTAGCAATGTTGCAGGGAGGATCACGCCCCTGCCAGCCTTCCTAGCAATGTTGCAGGGAGGATCACGCCCCTGCCAGCCTTCCTAGCAATGTTGCAGGGAGGATCACGCCCCTGCCAGCCTTCCTAGCAATGTTGCAGGGAGGATCACGCCCCTGCCAGCCTTCCTAGCAATGTTGCAGGGAGGATCACGCCCAAGCCAGCCTTCCTAGCAATGTTGCAGGGAGGATCACGCCCCTGCCAGCCTTCCAAGCAATGTTGCAGGGAGGATCACGCCCCTGCCAGCCTTCCTAGCAATGTTGCAGGGAGGATCACGCCCCTGCCAGCCTTCCTAGCAATGTTGCAGGGAGGATCACGCCCAAGCCAGCCTTCCTAGCAATGTTGCAGGGAGGATCACGCCCCTGCCAGCCTTCCAAGCAATGTTGCAGGGAGGATCACGCCCCTGCCAGCCTTCCTAGCAATGTTGCAGGGAGGATCACGCCCCTGCCAGCCTTCCAAGCAATGTTGCAGGGAGGATCACGCCCCTGCCAGCCTTCCTAGCAATGTTGCAGGGAGGATCACGCCCCTGCCAGCCTTCCAAGCAATGTTGCAGGGAGGATCACGCCCCTGCCAGCCTTCCTAGCAATGTTGCAGGGAGGATCACGCCCCTGCCAGCCTTCCTACCAATGTTGCAGGGAGGATCACGCCCAAGCCAGCCTTTCTAGCAATGTTGTAGGGTGGATCACGCCCCTGCCAGCCTTCCTAGCAATGTTGCAGGGAGGATCACGCCCCTGCCAGCCTTCCTACCAATGTTGCAGGGAGGATCACGCCCCTGCCAGCCTTCCTACCAATGTTGCAGGGAGGATCACGCCCAAGCCAGCCTTTCTAGCAATGTTGCAGGGTGGATCACGCCCCTGCCAGCCTTCCTAGCAATGTTGCAGGGAGGATCACGCCCCTGCCAGCCTTCCTAACAATGTTGCAGGGAGGATCACGCCTCTGCCAGCCTTCCTAGCAATGTTGCAGGGAGGATCACGCCCAAGCCAGCATTTCTAGCAATGTTGCAGGGTGGATCACGCCCCTGCCAGCCTTCCTAGCAATGTTGCAGGGAGGATCACGCCTCTGCCAGCCTTCCTAGCAATGTTGCAGGGAGGATCACGCCTCTGCCAGCCTTCCTAGCAATGTTGCAGGGAGGATCACGCCCAAGCCAGCCTTCCTAGCAATGTTGCAGGGAGGATCACGCCCCTGCAAGCCTTCCTAGCAATTTTGCAGGGAGGATCACGCCCCTGCCAGCCTTCCTATCAATGTTGCAGGGAGGATCACGCCCCTATCAGGCTTTCTAGCAGTGGTGCAGGGAGGATGACGCCCCTATTAGGCTTTCTAGCAATGTTGCAGGGAGGATCACGTCCCTGCCAGCCTTCCTAGCAATGTTGCAGGGAGGATCACGCCCCTGCCAGCCTTCCTAGCAATGTTGCAGGAAGGATCACGCCCATGCCAGCCTTCCTAGCAATGTTGCAGGGAGGATCACGCCCCTGCCAGGCTTTCTAGCAATGTTGCAGGGAGGATCACGCCCCTGCCAGCCTTCCTAGCAATGTTGCAGGGAGGATCACGCCCAAGCCAGCCTTCCTAGCAATGTTGCAGGGAGGATCACGCCCCTGCCAGCCTTCCTAGCAATGTTGCAGGGAGGATCACGCCTCTGCCAGCCTTCCTAGCAATGTTGCAGGGAGGATCACGCCCCTGCCAGCCTTCCTAGCAATATTGCAGGAAGGATCACGCCCCTGCCAGCCTTCCTAGCAATGTTGCAGGGAGGATCACGCCCCTGCCAGCCTTCCTAGCAATGTTGCAGGGAGGATCACGCCTCTGCCATCCTTCCTAGCAATGTTGCAGGGAGGATCACGCCTCTGCCAGCCTTCCTAGCAATGTTGCAGGGAGGATCACGCCCCTGTCAGTCTTCCTAGCAATGTTGCAGGGAGGATCACGCCTCTGCCAGCCTTCCTAGCAATATTGCAGGGAGGATCACGCCCCTGTCAGTCTTCCTAGCAATGTTGCAGGTAGGATCACGCCCCTGCAAGCCTTCCTAGCAATGTTGCAGGGAGGATCACGCCCCTGCCAGCCTTCCTATCAATGTTGCAGGGAGGATCACGCCCCTATCAGGCTTTCTAGCAGTGTTGCAGGGAGGATCATGCCCCTATTAGGCTTTCTAGCAATGTTGCAGGGATGATTACGCCCCTGCCAGCCTTCCTAGCAATGTTGCAGGGAGGATCACGCCCCTATCAGGCTTTCTAGCAATGTTGCAGGGAGGATCACGCCCCTGCCAGCCTTCCTAGCAATGTTGCAGGAAGGATCACGCCCCTGCCAGCCTTCCTAGCAATGTTGCAGGGAGGATCACGCCCCTGCCAGCCTTCCTAGGAATGTTGCAGGGAGAATCACGCCCAAGCCAGCCTTCCTAGCAATGTTGCAGGGAGGATCACGCCTCCTGCCAGCCTTCCTAGCAATGTTGCAGGGAGGATCACGCCCCTATCAGGCTTTCTAGCAATGTTGCAGGGAGGATCACGCCCCTATCAGGCTTTCTAGCAATGTTGCAGGGAGGATCACGCCCCTGCCAGCCTTCCTAGCAATGTTGCAGGGAGGATCACGCCCATGCCAGCCTTCCTAGCAATGTTGCAGGGAGGATCACGCCCAAGCCAGCCTTCCTAGCAATGTTGCAGGGAGGATCACGCCCCTGCCAGCCTTCCTAGCAATGTTGCAGGGAGGATCACGCCCAAGCCAGCCTTCCTAGCAATGTTACAGGGAGGATCACGCCCCTGCCAGCCTTCCTAGCAATGTTGCAGGGATGATCACGCCCCTGCCAGCCTTCCTAGCAATGTTGCAGGGAGGATCACGCCCCTATCAGGCTTTCTAGCAATGTTGCATGGAGGATCACGCCCCTATCAGGCTTTCTAGCAATGTTGTAGTGATGACTTAGTCTTAATAACCTTCGTGTAGTGATGACATGTAATCTTAATGATCCTCGTGTAGTAGATAGGTTTTAAACCTTGTAAACTATGCATTTGAAAGTTCATATGAAATCAGATTGATGAATTTTTCACAGCATTGATGTATTGTGTGTTGTTTCACCTCGTGTTGTTGCATTGACCCAGTGTTGCAGAAGTTACGCTTTGGTAGGGAAATGCACTGTTTGCTCACACTCAGTGGTCATTTATTAGGTACACCCTTCTAGTACAGGGTAAGGCTCCACCTTTGCTCCCAGAACAGCCTGAAGTCTTGGTGTCATGGATTCAACAAGGTACTGGAAACATTCCTTAGAGATCCTGGTCCATGTTGACATGATAGCATCACGCAGTTTCTGCAGATCTGTTGGTTGCACATTTATGCTGTGAATCTCCCATTCCACAACATCCCAGAGGTTGACACCAAATTCTGGCCCTACCATCTGCATGTCGCAGCAGAAATTGCGATTCATCACCAGGCGATGTTTTTCCGATCTTCAACTGTCTAGAGTTTTGAATAGCCTGTACCCACTGTATCTTCAGTTTTCTATTCTTAGCTGACAGGAGTGGAAACTAGTGTGGTCATCTGCTGCTATACCCATCCACTTCAAGGTTCGATGTGTTGTGCGTTCAGAGATGCTCTTCTGCATGTCACTGTTGTAACGTGTGGTAATTTGAGTTACTGTCGCCTTCCTCTCAGCTTGAACCAGTCTGGTAATTCTACTCTGACCTCTCTCAATTCACTGGTCAACAATTTTTGAAAAGTTGTATGCTTCTTAAATGAGATTAGTTGCTTCTTATGTATTTTCATGTCTTGAATCCTTATATCACCTTGAAAAATGCTTATTGGCCATAGGTATTGAGTTACGAGACATGCAATATTTGATTTTATTATAAAGTACAGTGTCAGTATGTTTTAAACTCTAATCCGTATCTACTCTGTTTTTTTTTGCTTGACGCTTATAGTGGGCTGAAGAATCATCTCTTGCCAATGTCCAGTAATAGTCTGCAAGCATTCTTGTTCCCCATTTACCCTCGTACCATTTTTCCATGGTTGAAACATCTTGGTGGAACCTTTCACCATGTTCGTCACTAACTGCACCACAGTTCCCTGGGAAAAAAAAGTCTAGATATGAGTCTGAAAAGTGGATTGTAAGTGACATGTTACATCCCATGTTCTTGTAAGTCTTGATGAGGTTTTCCACCAATTCTTCATAGTTGCCTTCCCTTCTGTTTCCGAGAAATCCCTTCGCCACTAACTTGAATGCTTCCCAAACAGCTTTCTCGTTCCCATGAAGGTCTGATTCAAAGTCACCATCTTTAAGAAGCTCTCGAATCTGAGGACCATTGAAGATTCCATCTCTAATCTTAGCGTCGCTCAGTGAGGGGAATTTTGGTGTTAAATACTTGAATCCCTGACTGGATTTGTCCATAGCTTTTACAAAGTTTTTCATGAGCTCCAGTTTTTTTTTGTAGTGATGGTAGCAAACTTTTGTTTGGTTCAATGAGAGGTGGATGTTGAACATTTTTCATCCCAGGCTCCAATGATTGACGAGGTGGCCAGTCTCTCCTGATGTAGTGTGAACCTCTTGCACGGCTGTCCCATTCACATAGAAAGCAGCAGTACTTGGTGTATCCGCCCTGCAAGTCCATCACAAGAGCAGCACCCTTTAAGTCACAGCACAACCACCTTCTATGACTGCTGGAACAATAATGAAGGACACTGAGACTGTGAGTGTAGTAAGAAACACACTGCCTGTTGGAACCTGTAGTGACACGTAGGTGTATATTGAAAAGTAGAGCTAACAAACAATTTTGACCATGATATTCATTATCAATGACATAAAATTAGTTGGAAATTGCTACTCTGGTCTCCGAAGTATTTTGGTTGTTGACCAGTGATCATCAGTGTTGTGTCTCACAGAACTGCTACTCACTGGAAGTTTTGTGTTCTTCACACCATTCTCTGTCAACTCTAGAGACTGCTGTGTGTGAAAATCCCAGATCAGCAGTTTCCAGGGGTCAGCACTGCAGGGGTGCTGACCCCTGGAACACACTCCAGCTATACTCCAGGTATACCCCATCTGGCACCAACAATCACTCCACATTCATAGTTGCTTAAATCACATTCCCCATTCTGATGTTCAATCTGAACAACAACTGAACCTCATAAGTATGTCTGCCTCTTTTTAAAAAACATTGAGGTGCTGCCATGTAATTGGCTGATTATATATTTGCAATAGCAAGCGTGTGTGCAGGTGTGCCTAAAAAAGTGGCCACTGATTGTATATATGGTTGCAGGGGTTGAGTCCTTACTCTTGGCCCCGGAATGTGATATGGAATGATGAGCACTGTAATGTTTAGGTGATGTGTGTTTACCAGCGGTCAAGGCAGTGTAGGTGGCGGTGATTGTAGGTGGGGGTGAGTGTAGGTGGTGATTGCAGATAGTGGTGGTAAGTGTAGGTGATGGTATTGTAGGTGGTGGTAGGGGTGATTGTGGTATAATAATTATAATAATAATAATAATAAAAATAATAATAATAATAATAATAATCTTTATTTCTACATGCACATGATACAACTATACCAGACATAGCTGACATCAACGACTTACTATATAGAAAGTCTCTCGTTATACAGAACATTTCTGGCAACTAACCCAGGTACCTACTTACTTGATGGACATGAGCAGCAGGTATGAGGAAATTTGGTGGTGGATAGTGATGGTGGGGAGGAAGATAATGGTGGTGGGGAGAAAGTGGTGGTGGGGAGGAAGATAACGGTGGTCGGGAGGAAGATAGTGGTGGTGGGGAGGAAGATAACGGTGGTCGGGAGGAAGATAGTGGTGGTGGGGAGGAAGATAACGGTGGTTGGGAGGAATACAGTAGTGATGGGGAGGAAGATAATGGTTGTGCGGAGGAAGATAGTGGTGGTTGGGAGGAAGATAGTGGTGGTTGGGAGGAAGATAGTGGTGGTGGGGAGGAAAATGATGGTGGTGGTTGAGGAAGAAAATGGTGTGAGGAGGAAAATGGTGGTGGTGGAGAGGAAGATAGTGGTGGTGGGAGAGGAATATAGTGGTGTGGGGAGGAAAATGGTGGTATGGGGAGGAAGATGGTGGTGGGGAGGATGGTAGTGGTGGTGGAGAGGAAGATGGTGGTGGGGAGGATGGTAGTGGTGGTGGAGAGGAAGATGGTGGATGGTGATGGGGAGGAAGATAGCGGTAGTGGGGAGGAAGATAGTGGCAGGGGGAGGAAGATAGTGGTGGTGGGGGAGGAAGATAGTGGTAGGGGGAGGAAGACAGTGGTGGTGGTTGTGGTGGAGCTAGGGATGGGGGAGGACACTGTTGGGGAGTCATCATGAATGACTGCACTGCAGGCGGCTGACGTCACTTCTACCCCCTTCCCTCCCCACCCCTTCCCCCCACCACTTCACCCATCCTCCTCCCCTTCCCCCTTCCCATTAACTCCCCTCCCCTCTCTTTCCTCTCCATTCTTCTTCCTGACACTACCTTCGAGGATGATGGGGGGGGGGGTTGCCGCGTAGCTCAGTGGTAAGAGCATTCAACTCACAATCGACGGGTCCTGAATTAGACTCACCGACACGGGGAAACGTCTGGGGCTTCAATACATTCCTGCTGTCCCTGCTGACCTAGCCTGCTGTCCCTGCTGACCTAGCCTGCTGTCCCTGCTGACCTAGCCTACTGTCCCTGATGACCTAGCCTGCTGGCCCTGCTGACCTAGCCTACTGTCCCTGCTGACCTAGCTTGCTGTCCCTGATCTAGCCTGCTGTCCCTGCTGACCTAACCTGCTGTCCCTGATGACCTAGCCTGCTGTCCCTGATGACCTAGCCTGCTGTCCCTGATCTAGCCTACTGTCCCTGATGACCTAGCCTGCTGTCCCTGCTGACCTAGCCTGCTGTCCCTGATGACCTAGCCTGTCCCTGCTGACGTAACCTACTGTCCCTGCTGACCTAGCCTACTGTCCCTGCTGTCCCTGCTGACCTAGTCTGCTGTCCCTGCTGACTTAGCCTGCAGTCCCGGCTGACCTAGCCTGCTGTCCCTGATGACCTAGCTTGCCGTACCTGCTGACCTAGCTTGCTGTCCCTGATCTAGCCTGCTGTCCCTGCTGACCTAGCCTGGTGTCCCTGATGACCTAGCCTGCTGTCCCTGATGATCTAGCCTACTGTCCCTGATCTAGCCTGTTCTCCCTGATGACCTAGCCTGTTCTCCCTGATGACCTAGCTTGCTGTCCCTGATGACCTAGCCTGCTGTCCCTGCTGACCTAGCCTGCTGTCCCGGCTGACCTAGCCTACTGCCCCTGCTGACCTAGCCTGCTGTCCCTGATGATCTAGCCTGCTGTCCCTGCTGACCTAGTCTGCTGTCCCTGCTGACTTAGCCTGCTGTCCCGGCTGACCTAGCCTGCTGTCCCTGATGACCTAGCTTCCCGTACCTGCTGACCTAGCTTGCTGTCCCTGATCTAGCCTGCTGTCCCTGCTGACCTAGCCTGGTGTCCCTGATGACCTAGCCTGCTGTCCCTGATGATCTAGCCTACTGTCCCTGATGACCTAGCCTGTTCTCCCTGATGACCTAGCCTGTTCTCCCTGATGACCTAGCTTGCTGTCCCTGATGACCTAGCCTGCTGTCCCTGCTGACCTAGCCTGCTGTCCCTGACGACCTAGCCTGCTGTCCCTGCTGACCTAGCCTGCTGTCCCTGATGATCTAGCCTGTTGTCCCTGATGACCTAGCCTGTTGTCCCTGATGACCTAGCCTGTTATCCCTTATGACCTAGCCTGCTGTCCCTGCTGATCTAGCCTGCTGTCCCTGCTGATCTAGCCTGCTGTCCCTGATGATCTAGCCTGCTGTCCCTGCTGACCTAGCCTACTGTCCCTGATCATCTAGCCTGCTGTCCCTGATGACCTAGCCTGCTGTCCCTGCTGACCTAGCCTGCTGTCCCTGATGACCTAGCCTGTCCCTGCTGACGTAACCTACTGTCCCTGCTGACCTAGCCTACTGTCCCTGCTGTCCCTGCTGACCTAGCCTGCTGTCCCGGCTGACCTAGCCTACTGCCCCTGCTGACCTAGCCTGCTGTCCCTGATGATCTAGCCTGCTGTCCCTGCTGACCTAGTCTGTTGTCCCTGCTGACTTAGCCTGCTGTCCCGGCTGACCTAGCCTGCTGTCCCTGCTGACCTAGCCTGCTGTCCCTGCTGACCTAGCCTGCTGTCCCTGCTGACCTAGCCTGCTGTCCCTGCTGTCATTGCTGACCTAGCCTGCTGTCCCTGCTGACCTAGCCTGCTGTCTCTGTTGACCTAGCCTGCTGTCCCTGCTGACCTAGCCTGCTGTCTCTGTTGACCTAGCCTGCTGTCCCTGCTGACCTAGCCTGCTGTCCCTGCTGACCTAGCCTGCTGTCATTGCTGACCTAGCCTGCTGTCCCTGCTGACCTAGCCTGCTGACCCAGCCTGCTGTCCCTGCTAACCTAGCCTGCTGTCCCTGCTGACCCTGCTGACCTAGCCTGCTGTCCCTGCTGTCCCTTCTGACTTAGCCTGCTGTCCCTGCTGTCCCTGCTGACCTAGCTTGCTGTCCCTGCTGACCTAGCTTGCTGTCCCTGCTGACCTAGCCTGCTGTCCCTGCTGACCCAGCCTGCTGTCCCTGCTGACCTAGCTTGCTCTTCCTTCTGACCTAGCCTGCTGTCCCTGCTGACCTAGCTTGCTCTGCCTGCTGACCTAGCCTGCTGTCCCTGCTGACCTAGCCTGCTGTCCCTGCTGACCTAGCCTGCTGACCCAGCCTGCTGTCCCTGCTAACCTAGCCTGCTGTCCCTGCTGACCCTGCTGACCTAGCCTGCTGTCCCTGCTGTCCCTTCTGACTTAGCCTGCTGTCCCTGCTGACCCAGCCTGCTGTCCCTGCTGACCTAGCTTGCTGTCCCTGCTGACCTAGCTTGCTGTCCCTGCTGACCTAGCTTGCTGTCCCTGCTGACCCAGCCTGCTGTCCCTGCTGACCTAGCTTGCTCTTCCTTCTGACCTATCCTGCTGTCCCTGCTGACCTAGCTTGCTCTGCCTGCTGACCTAGCCTGCTGTCCCTGCTGACCTAGCTTGCTCTTCCTGCTGACCTAGCCTGCTGTCCCTGCTGACCGACCCTGCTGTCCCTGCTGACCTAGCCTACTGTCCCTGCTGACCTAGCCTGCTGTCCCTGCTGACCTAGCCTGCTGTCCCTGCTGACCTAGCCTACTGTCCCTGCTGACCTAGCCTGCTGTCCCTGCTGACCTAGCTTGCTGTCCCTGCTGACCTAGCTTGCTGTCCCTGCTGACCTAGCCTGCTGTCCCTGCTGACCTAGCCTACTGTCCCTGCTGACCTAGCCTGCTGTCCCTGCTGACCTAGCCTGCTGTCCCTGCTGACCTAGCCTGCTGACCTAGCCTGCTGTCCCTGCTGACCTAGCCTACTGTCCCTGCTGACCTAGCCTGCTGTCCCTGCTGACCTAGCCTGCTGTCCCTGCTGACCTAGCCTACTGTCCCTGCTGACCTAGCCTGCTGTCCCTGCTGACCTAGCCTACTGTCCCTGCTGACCTAGCCTGCTGTCCCTGCTGACCTAGCCTGCTGTTCCTGCTGCAGTACCTGGTGTACTGCCATACACTGTGTAAGACACTCCAGTACCTTGTGGCAATATTCAGGTGTTGGATAAAGTGTATTAGTGCACCTAATGAGGATAATTGAGTGGAACATATCAGTACCTGCCTCCTGTACCTAGCTACCATTACTCTCTTTTGTTGTTGTTGTTTTCTTGTTTTTTTTATTTTGTTTTTGGAGTTCTGTTGCTACCATTTTGTCCAAGGCACTTGTACTCACCTAGGTGTGGTCGCAGGGGTCGAGTCACACCTCCTTGCCCGGCCTGTTCACAGGCCGCTACTAGGTCACTCTCCCTGCATCATGACCTTTATCATACCTCTGCTTAAAGCTATGAATGGATCTTGCCTCCACTACATCGCTTCCCAAACAATTCTACTTCCTGCGTGTATGTACTTACCTACATGTGGTTGCAGGGGTCGATTCACAGCTCCTGTGTGTCTGCGTGTTGGTGTGAGTGTAGTGTTTGTAGTGCGTGTAGAGGAGTTCAGGTGGCTATTGATCTGGTGGTGGTGTAGTAGTGCTATTGGTGCTAGTGGTGACTTGGTGCTGGTAGTTAGGTTAAATTATGGTGGTGGTGGTTAGGTTAGCACTGGTGGTTGTGGGATAGTGCTATTTGTGTGGTGCTAGTACCAGTGATGAGAGGATTGGTACTGCTTGTACTGTTGGTATTAAAGGAGGTGTTAGTACTGGTGCTGGTGGTGCTATTGCTAGTGCTGCTGTTCCTAGTGCTACTACTGGGATGGTGCTAGTACTGGTGATGGAGATGTTAGTGTTAGTGATGCTAGTACTGGAGCTGGTGGCGCAAGTGCGGGTAATGGTAATGCTAGTGGTGGTGCTAGTACTGTTAGTGGTATACTAGTGGTGGCGCAACACTGTGGCGCTAGTATTCGTAATGGAGGCGCTAGTGATAGTAATTGTGCTTGTACTGTTAGTTTTAGTGCTAGTGATGCAAAGAGTATTAATACTGACAGTAGCGCTAGTGCTGGTAGCAGTGCTAGTACTAGTAGTGCTAGTACTGGTAGTGGTATAGTAGCATTACTAGTACTGGTAGTGGTATAGTAGCATTACTAGTACTGGCAGTAGTACTATCAGTGCTAGTACCAGCAGTAGTGCTGGTACTGGTAGCGCTAGTATAGTAGCAGTACTAGCATTGCCAGTACTAGTTACCAGTACTAGTACTGGGAGTAGTGCTAGTACTAGTACTAATAGTGCTAGTACTGTTAGTAGTGATAGTAATGGTAGCAATGCTATTACTTGTAGTGTTAGTACTGCTAATAGTACTAGTACTGGTAGCAGTACTGCTAGTGCTAGTACTGGTATCAGTAATAGCAATAGCAGTACTAGTACTCGTAGTGTTACTACTAGCAGTGTTAGTACTCGTAGTGTTAGTACTCGTAGCAATGCTAGTACTGGGAGTAATAATACTGGCAGTAGTGCTAGTACTAGTAGCAGTGCTAGTAATAGTTGTGCTAGTACTGGCTTTAGTGCTAGAACTGGGAGTAGTGCTAGTACTGATAGTGATAGTGCCAGTGCTAGTAGTGACAGTGCTAGTATTGGCAGTAATACTACTGGCAGTATTGCTACTATTGGTAACAGTGCTAGCACTGGTAGTAGTGTTGGTCCTGATAGTGCTAGTATTGGCAGTGCTAGTACTGATAGCGATAGTACTGGTAACAGTGCTAGTACTGATAAGTTCTAGTATTGTTAGTGTTACTACTAATAGTGCTAGTACTGGCAGTAGTAAACCATACCAGGGGCGGGATTTGAACCCGCGGTCAGAGTCTCAAAACTCCAGCCCGTCGCGTTAGCCACTAGACCAGCTAGCCACAATAAGATTCGTCCAACTAGGTATATTTCTACACCATAGGAAGGTTAGCACAGGCACCACTGTGACCACAAATGCAAGTTTTTACAGACGAATCTCCAGCTAGCGTTGCCGTGACGAACTCTAGCTCAAGTCCCCTCACTGCCGTCAACATGACTCACGAAATCGTAATGACACGATTGCAAACAAACCATACCACGGGTTCAAATCCCGCCCGTGGTATGATTTGTTTGCAATCGTGTCATTACGATTTCGTGAGTCACTGGCAGTAGTGCTAGTACTGATAGTGCTAGTATTGGTAGCAATGCTAGTAGCGGAATGACGAATACCCATAATGCTCAGTGGTGGAGCTAGAGGCCATGGGCAATGTTGTCTATAAGAAGACTGATAACCAAGAAGTTTACTGTTGGTGGTGGTGTTTGAAACTGACCAACTGCTGGAGAATGCCTTTTCTGATCGGCATCAAACTTTCAGTGTTGGTAGTCTTTATCAAGAGAAAGTTTGACGCTCACTTTGAGCCGTGTAAATTCCTATTTGCTAGTGTTATTAAATAAAGTGTTTCCCATGAAATAACTAGAGAATGCCTCTTTTGATCGGCTTCAAACCCTAAACGCTGGTGTATCTTAATTGGAAGTATTTCTGTATTGATTTTGGGATGTGTGGGAATCAGTTTGCCAATTTTTTAATTTTTCCTTAAATTGATTTCCTTAAATAAAAATAAAAAAAAAAAGTTCTAAAAGGTTTGAACAAATTTTGAACACGACAAGTTCATCTTAAGTTCATCTTAAGTTCATCTTAAGTTCATCTTAAGTTCATCTTAAGTTCATCTTAAGTTCATCTTAAGTTCATCTTAAGTTCATCTTAAGTTCATCTTAAGTTCATCTTAAGTTCATCTTAAGTTCATCTTAAGTTTATCTTAAATGAGGCTAAATGTTACAGTTTCTGGGATAATTCTCAGCACAATGTTTTCAATATTCATGAAAACTTTAGTTTATAACTAGAAAACGTTGGTGTATTGTGTCTAGAACCATTTTTATTATGAACACAGGTGTAGTGTAGTGGCCTGCACACCTGGTTGTAGCATGATAACCAAGGAAGACACAAGAAACGAGCAGAAGACACCAGTGAGTAAATATTATATATTTCCTTCAAACAGAAAGCAATAATATGTACATATTACATAGGATATGTACAGAAAGACAATTTTGCAAGCAAGAGACACGGTAAGAACCGCCTTCGACCAGACCTGGAGGTAAGTCTGCCAGTGTTGATTCACAAGTGCCCCACATCACTTCACAACTCTGGTGAGCTTCCTTGTTATTGTCTGGTTGATCCAAGGTGCTAGCATAAAGAGGGGGGCCCCTACTTATTATACTCTTATCAGCCGGTTCACTGGTCAGGAAGACATGTCTACGTGAGCGTGTAACGTACACCGAACAAAATGTATTCTTAGTATGACACGAGGTTCATGGCAGTGTTTGCATGCCTTGGGCGCCATGCACAGTGTCATATATGTCATTCCTGGCTTTTGCAGCCGTGTGATAAATGAGACGCTTGTGCAGTGTACCTAAGTGTTTCACAAGTGTCTCTTTTATCAACTTGTCGTTTTCTAAATCATTTATTCAAATTTTATGTGATAATCAGAGAAAATCTCTGATTGGTGAGTGTGGGTGACACTGTGTCACTTTTAGTCTCGAAATGTTGGATTATTTTATTTTACAGTGTTGCATCATTTTCTCCCCTTGATGCTGGTGAGGGGCTCTTGATCCAAGGAACTGGACTTATCCCCCCATTCCTTGAATCAAATTTGTCTCCCATTCCACAGGTACTATACTACCCCACCAGG
Organism: Cherax quadricarinatus; assembly: GCF_038502225.1. Classification (NCBI taxonomy): domain Eukaryota; kingdom Metazoa; phylum Arthropoda; class Malacostraca; order Decapoda; family Parastacidae; genus Cherax; species Cherax quadricarinatus. The sequence goes on from NC_091324.1 coordinate 4,216,995, forward strand.
TTTATCATTTTCCTTCACCTTCAGTTGCTGATAACTATAATGCAACATCTGAGCGGCTTCAAGTTTAATTGTTTATTTTAGGATATTATTATCTTTGGTCTCTGTCTGCATGTCCTAATTTTCCATTTTTTTTTATTAAAGAAATCTGGATATTAGTTTCCATGTGATGACTTGTGAATGCTTCTTCTGATTCCCTTCAGATCTTCATCACTATTGTTGAACTGAATTGTCAACTTATGCCGCACTCTGCACTATTCCAGTTGCGGGCATTAAAGGGGGCTGGGGTTATACAACACGGGGATACCTTTCTCGGACGTGTTGCGATCGAAAACACTTAATTGACTATTACATTCATATAAGAGCCCTAAATCCGTATGTGTTACATACAAGGCTCAAAGAGAAGGGCCTTGATCAGAGATGAGTTTCGCCTACACAGGAAAATATTACCAGAGCCGTAGTGTGCCGGGGTGGCGCCTTGTGACAGTGTTGTCAAAGATATTGCCATCATGTTGGCAGAAACTTGGGAGTGTTGTCAGAATTTTGTTATACTGCCAAAGCGTTGTCATGGTGTCTTCAGGTTTGATGTTGGCTTTAAGGCGTTAAAACAGCGACGCAGCGAACACCAACATCGCTGTCTGCGTCTTAGTTGTCACGCACTAGGGGACGTTATTAAGACGGGTGAGATAAAGCGTCGTTATCAAGTGTCTTTACACAGCGTTGTCAGGCGGCTACTACGACGTTGTCAGGCGGTTGTTACGACGGTGTCAGGCGGCTGCTACGACGGTGTCAGGCGGCTGCTACGACGGTGTCAGGCGGCTGCTACGACGTTGTCAGGCGGTTGTTACGACGGTGTCAGGCGGCTGCTACGACGGTGTCAGGCGGCTGCTACGACGGTGTCAGGCGGCTGCTACGACGTTGTCAGGCGGTTGTTACGACGGTGTCAGGCGGCTGCTACGACGGTGTCAGGCGGCTGCTACGACGATGTCAGATGGCGTGCTGAGTTCCGTAGCCCCACGTGGTAAATTCAATAGCCCAGCGTGGTAAATTTCGTAGCCCCGCGTGATGTATTCCGTATCCCCGAGTGCTGAGTTCCGTAGCCCCGAGTGCTGAGTTCCGTAGCCCCGAGTGCTGAGTTCCGTAGCCCCGAGTGCTGAGTTCCGTAGCCCCGAATGCTGAGTTCCGTAGCCCCGAGTGCTGAGTTCCGTAGCCCCGAGTGCTGAGTTCCGTAGCCCCGAGTGCTGAGTTCCGTAGCCCCGAGTGCTGAGTTCCGTAGCCCCGAGTGCTGAGTTCCGTAGCCCCGAGTGCTGAGTTCCGTAGCCCCGAGTGCTGAGTTCCGTAGCCCCGAGTGCTGAGTTCCGTAGCCCCGAGTGCTGAGTTCCGTAGCCCCGAGTGCTGAGTTCCGTAGCCCCGAGTGTAGAGTTCCGTAGTCGTGATAACTTAACAATTTTTATTGTGAATGTCGTGGGTGATGTTTTACACACAACTCTAATCTTTATTGATTCTGATCCGCTGCTATGTGAAGGTACCTGCTTCGAGGGGTCAACGCCCCCGTGACCCGGTCCATTGCCAGGCCTCGCGGTGGATCAGGACCTGATTAACCAGGCTGTTACTGCTGGCCGCACGCAGTCTAACGTACGAACCACAGCCCGCCTTTAGGTATCTGTCAGGCTCCCTCTTGAAGACAGCCAGGGGTCTATTGGTATCCCCCTAATGTATGCTGGGAGGCAGCTGAACAGTTTTGGGCCCCTGACACTTACTGTCTTATCTGCTTTTCATTGGGGGTACCGTCTCCCTGACGGTACGTGTGAGGTACCGTCACCCTGACGGTACGTGTGAGGTACCGTCTCCCTGACGGTACGTGTGAGGTACCGTCACCCTGACGGTACGTGTGAGGTACCGTCTCCCTGACGGTACGTGTGAGGTACCGTCTCCCTGACGGTACGTGTGAGGTACCGTCTCCCTGACGGCACGTGAGGTACCGTCTCCCTGACGGTACGTGAGGTACCGTCTCCCTGACGGTACGTGTGAGGTACTGTCTCTCTGATGGTAGGTGTGAGGTACCGTCCCCCTGATGGTACGTGTGAGGTACCGTCTCCCTGACGGTACGTGTGAGGTACCGTCTCCCTGACGGTACGTGTGAGTTTCTCTCTGAGGGTAGGTGTGAGGTACCGTCCCCCTGACAGTACGTGTGAGGTACCGTCTCCCTGATAATAAATGTGAGGTACCGTCTCCCTGACGGTACGTGTAAGGCACCGTCTCCCTGACGGTACGTGTGAGGTAACGTCTCCCTGACGGTACGTGTAAGGTACCGTTTCCCTGACGGTACGTGTGAGGTACTGTCTCCCTGACGGTACGTGTGTGGTAATGTCTTCCTGACGGTACGTGTGAGGTACCGTCTCCCTGACGGTACATGTGAGGTACCGACTCCCTGATGCTACGTGTGAGGTACCGTCTCCCTGACGGTACGTGTGAGGTACCGTCTCCCTGACGGTACGTGTGTGGTAATGTCTTCCTGATGGTACATGAGAGGTACCGTCTCCCTGACGGTACGTGAGAGTTACGGTCTATCTGACGGTAGGTGTGAGGTACCGTCTCCCTGACGGTACGTGTGTGGTAATGTCTTCCTGATGGTACATGAGAGGTACCGTCTCCCTGACGGTATGTGTGAGGTACCGTCTCCCTGACGGTACGTGTGAGGTACCGTCTCCCTGACGGTACGTGTGAGGTACCGTCTCCCTGACGGTACGTGTGAGGTACCGTCTCCCTGACGGTACGTGTGAGGTACCGTCTCCCTGACGGTACGTGTGAGATACCGTCTCCCTGACGGTACGTGTGTGGTAATGTCTTCCTGACGGTACGTGTGAGGTACCGTCTCCCTGACGGTACGTGTGAGGTAACGTCTCCCTGACGGTACGTGTGAGGTACCGTCTCCCTGACGGTACGTGTGAGATACCGTCTCCCTGACGGTACGTGTGTGGTAATGTCTTCCTGACGGTACGTGTGAGGTACCGTCTCCCTGACGGTACGTGTGAAGTACTGTCTTTCTGATAAACTTACCGTCCCCCTGGTGGTACTCGTGAGGTGCCGTCTCCCTGAAGGTACGTGTGAGGTACCGTCTCCCTAACGGTACGTGTGAGTTATTCTCTCTCTCTGACGGTAGGTGTGAGGTACCGTCCCCCTGACGGTACGTGTGAGGTACCGTCTCCCTGATGGTACTTGTGAGGTACCGTCTCCCTGACGGTACGTGTAAGTTACTCTCTCTCTGACGGTAGGTGTGAGGTACCGTCCCCCTGACGGTACGTGTGAGGTACCGTCTCTCTGATGGTACATGTGAGGTACCGTCTCCCTGACGGTACGTGTGAGGTACTGTCTCCCTGACGGTACGTGTGAGGTACCGTCTCCCTGATGGTACGTGTGAGGTACCGTCTCCCTGACGGTACGTGTGAGGTACCGCCTCCCTGACGGTACGTGTGAGGTGCCGTCTCCCTGACGGTACGTGTGAGGTACCGTCTCCCTGACGGTACGTGTGAGGTACCGTCTCCCTGACGGTACGTGTGAGGTACCGTCTCCCTGACGGTACGTGTGAGGTACCGTCTCCCTGACGGTACGTGTGAGGTACCGTCTCCCTGGCGGTACGTGTGAGGTACCGTCTCCCTGACGGTACCTGTGAGGTACCGTCTCCCTGACGGTACCTGTGAGGTACCGTCTCCCTGACGGTACGTGTGAGGTACCGTCTCCCTGACGGTACGTGTGAGGTACCGTCTCCCTGACGGTACGTGTGAGGTACAGTCTCCCTGACGGTACGTGTGAGGTACAGTCTCCCTGACGGTACGTGTGAGGTACCGTCTCCCTGACGGTACGTGTGAGGTACCGTCTCCCTGACGATTCGTGTGAGGTACCGTCTCCCTGATGGTACGTGTGAAGTACTGTCTCCCTGACGGTACGTGTGAGGTACCGTCTCCCTGACGGTACGTGTGAGGTACCGTCTCCCTGACGGTACGTGTGAGGTACCATCTCCCTGACGGTACGTGTGAGGTACCGTCTCCCTGACGGTACGTGTGAGGTACCGTTTCCCCGACGGTACGTGTGAGGTACCGTCTCCCTGACGGTACGTGTGAGGTACCGTCTCCCTGACGGTACCTGTGAGGTACCGTCTCCCTGACGGTACCTGTGAGTTACCGTCTCCCTGACGGTACCTGTGAGGTACCGTCTCCCTGACGGTACGTGTGAGGTACCGTCTCCCTGATGGTACGTGTGAGATACCGTCTCCTTGACGGTACGTGTGAGGTACCGTCTCCCTGACGGTACGTGTGAGGTGCCGTCTCCCTGACGGTACGTGTGAGGTGCCGTCTCCCTGACGATACGTGTGAGGTACCGTCAGGTACCTCACACCTCGTGCCTATTCGGCACGACATTATATTATATTTATATATATATATATATATATATATATATATATATATATATATATATATATATATATATATATATATATATATATATATATATATAATATAATGTCGTGCCGAATAGGCAGAACTTACGATCTTGGCTTAAATAGCAACGCTCATCTTGCCATATAGGACAAGTGAAAATTTCTGTATGCAATAATTTCGCCAAAATCATTCTGAACCTAACGAAAAAAATATATTTCACTGTGTTTGTTTAGTATTAAATTACTGTAAACAAATCTAAAATATATTTAGTTGGGTTAGGCTAAAATAAATTGTTCTTGTTATAATAAGGTTAGGTAAGTTTTCTAAGATTCTTTTGGAGCAAAATTAAAAATTTTCACATTAACATTAATGAAAAATATAGATCTTTAAACGTATAAGAGAAAATTTTAGAAAGTACTTAATTTTAAATGAGTTCTTGCTAATTGACCAGTTTTACATATTCGGCACGACATATATATATATATATATATATATATATATATATATATATATATATATATATATATATATATATAATATATATATATATATATATATATATATATATATATATATATATATATATATATATATAATATATATATATATATATATATATACATCTATAATATATATATATATATATATAGATATATAATATATATATATATATAAAAATATAAAATATATATATATATAAAAATATATAATATATATATATATATATATATATATATATAATGTATTGAATCTTTCCCTCGATGATGGACAGTGGTTGCAAGCCTCACTTCCAGTCAGGGTTGGGGGGCTGGGAGTACGCAGACCCTCCCAGGTTTCCCTGCCAACTTTCCTATCCTCTTCCATAGCATCAAACGAGTTAAGATAGTTTCTTCCAGACAACCTCAGTGACTCAACAGGAATACAGGACCCTAAGTATGCCAGTGCCATCAATGAATGGGAGAGATTTGCTGCTCCATCACCAAACCTTAGTGCAGCACTGACCTTCAGTCAAGCTGGGATGGCCCCATCGCTGAAAAGGTGTTTGCTAACATGCTCAGGGCTGTAACATCATACAAGCTGTGAGCGCACATCACTCCGGGGACTTTCTCCAAACAGTTCCTATTTCGGAAATGGGAACGCGCCTCGACCCTAAGACCCTCCGTACCGCAGTGGCTCTGGGCCTTGCTGCCCAAATTCACATGAAGTATACGTGTATTTGCGGCGAGGCGCAAGCTGGCCAATATAGTCTACATGGTCTTAACTGTTCCAAAACCAAGGGCTGGCATGCAAGACACAATGCGGTCAACGACATCATAAAGAGAACCCTTGCTACAGCTGGATGCCCTGCCGAGAGGGAGCCCCGATCACTAGCAGCCAACAATACCCACAACCCAGCAATCTGCCCCGACGGGATCACCATCTATCCTTGGAAAAATGGTAAGCTCTTAGCATGGGACTATACCTGTGTGTCCACACTGGCTGACACCTATATCCATCGCAGTGTGGGGCGACAGGGAGGAGCTGCTGACCACAGGGAGGAGTACAAGATCAGCAAGTACAGGGACATAAGCCAACAGTATCAGTTTGTCCCAGTGGAATCAGAGACCTTGGGATCATGGGGAAAAAATGCCACACATTTCCTTAAAGAATTGGGTTCCAGACTCATCGACACCACCAGGGACCCAAGGGCAGCCACTTTCTTGTTCCAGCGCCTTAGTGTGGCCATCCAGAGTGGAAATGCTTGCTGCATACTGGGCTCGCGTCCAGCTTCGGAGGAGCTGGAGGAAATTCATTATCTTTAATACATTGTACCATTGTATTCATGTTTGTGTTTTTCTGTAAATGTATTCTGTTTATTAATAAATGTTCACATAGAATATAAAATGTAGGGGTGGTAGGAGAAGAAAATATTCAAACAGTTCCGGGGAGAACCTTGAGTTTTCCCTGAGGTACGTTTATTGTCTTCTCTGAGGATGAGGGTCCCCATTCCAGCTATAGAGGTGACTATACAAGTGACTATAGTCACGAAAGTGCTTGGAATTTCTATATTCTTTCACAGTGGTTGTTTTGCATATATATATATATATATGTATATATATGTATATATGTATATATATATGTATATATATGTATATATATACATATATATATATATATATGAAGATAGGGAAGCTGTGATTTCGTGTATAGGGCAAGGAGGAATAACATCTTGTAGGAGTGAGGAAGAGCCAGTTGTGAGTGTGGGGGAAGTTCGTGAGGCAGTAGGTAAAATGAAAGGGGGTAAGGCAGCCGGGATTGATGGGATAAAGATAGAAATGTTAAAAGCAGGTGGGGATATAGTTTTGGAGTGGTTGGTGCAATTATTTAATAAATGTATGGAAGAGGGTAAGGTACCTAGGGATTGGCAGAGAGCATGCATAGTTCCTTTGTATAAAGGCAAAGGGGATAAAAGAGAGTGCAAAAATTATAGGGGGATAAGTCTGTTGAGTGTACCTGGTAAAGTGTATGGTAGTTATAATTGAAAGAATTAAGAGTAAGACGGAGAATAGGATAGCAGATGAACAAGGAGGCTTTAGGAAAGGTAGGGGGTGTGTGGACCAGGTGTTTACAGTGAAACATATAAGTGAACAGTATTTAGATAAGGCTAAAGAGGTCTTTGTGGCATTTATGGATTTGGAAAAGGCGTATGACAGGGTGGATAGGGGGGCAATGTGGCAGATGTTGCAAGTGTATGGTGTAGGAGGTAGGTTACTGAAAGCAGTGAAGAGTTTTTACGAGGATAGTGAGGCTCAAGTTAGAGTATGTAGGAAAGAGGGAAATTTTTTCCCAGTAAAAGTAGGCCTTAGACAAGGATGTGTGATGTCACCGTGGTTGTTTAATATATTTATAGATGGGGTTGTAAGAGAAGTAAATGCGAGGGTCTTGGCAAGAGGCGTGGAGTTAAAAGATAAAGAATCACACACAAAGTGGGAGTTGTCACAGCTGCTCTTTGCTGATGACACTGTGCTCTTGGGAGATTCTGAAGAGAAGTTGCAGAGATTGGTGGATGAATTTGGTAGGGTGTGCAAAAGAAGAAAATTAAAGGTGAATACAGGAAAGAGTAAGGTTATGAGGATAACAAAAAGATTAGGTGATGAAAGATTGAATATCAGATTGGAGGGAGAGAGTATGGAGGAGGTGAACGTATTCAGATATTTGGGAGTGGACGTGTCAGCGGATGGGTCTATGAAAGATGAGGTGAATCATAGAATTGATGAGGGAAAAAGAGTGAGTGGTGCACTTAGGAGTCTGTGGAGACAAAGAACTTTGTCCTTGGAGGCAAAGAGGGGAATGTATGAGAGTATAGTTTTACCAACGCTCTTATATGGGTGTGAAGCGTGGGTGATGAATGTTGCAGCGAGGAGAAGGCTGGAGGCAGTGGAGATGTCATGTCTGAGGGCAATGTGTGGTGTGAATATAATGCAGAGAATTCGTAGTTTGGAAGTTAGGAGGAGGTGCGGGATTACCAAAACTGTTGTCCAGAGGGCTGAGGAAGGGTTGTTGAGGTGGTTCGGACATGTAGAGAGAATGGAGCGAAACAGAATGACTTCAAGAGTGTATCAGTCTGTAGTGGAAGGAAGGCGGGGTAGGGGTCGGCCTAGGAAGGGTTGGAGGGAGGGGGTAAAGGAGGTTTTGTGTGCGAGGGGCTTGGACTTCCAGCAGGCATGCGTGAGCGTGTTTGATAGGAGTGAATGGAGACAAATGGTTTTTAATACTTGACGTGCTGTTGGAGTGTGAGCAAAGTAACATTTATGAAGGGATTCAGGGAAACCGGCAGGCCGGACTTGAGTCCTGGAGATGGGAAGTACAGTGCCTGCACTCTGAAGGAGGGGTGTTAATGTTGCAGTTTAAAAACTGTAGTGTAAAGCACCCTTCTGGCAAGACAGTGATGGAGTGAATGATGGTGAAAGTTTTTCTTTTTCGGGCCACCCTGCCTTGGTGGGAATCGGCCGGTGTGATAATAATAAAAATAAATAAATATATATATATATATATATATATATATATATATATATATATATATATATATATATATATATATATATATATATATATATGACAAGGGAATTTACCTTAGTGTGTGAGTGATGTAAGTACTCAAGATGAGACTGTACAGGTGACCTGCAATCTTAGTAACCCACTCAGTAATTCTTGCATGTGACACTGGGTAGCTCTGGCAACGCTGCGCCCGTGGCTGAGCACCACCGCTCGTGGGGCTAAAAACAGACATACCAGAGGTGTGTGCGGGTGTACATGCAGTGTTACTGCAGCCACAGGTGCCAGGCGAGATGCATGCAGTGTGTTACTGCAGCCACAGGTGCCAGGCGAGGTGCATGCAGTGTGTTACTGCAGCCACAGGTGCCAGGCGAGGTGCATGCAGTGTGTTACTGCAGCCACAGGTGCCAGGCGAGATGCATGCAGTGTGTTACTGCAGCCACAGGTGCCAGGCGAGATGCATGCAGTGTGTTACTGCAGCCACAGGTGCCAGGCGAGGTGCATGCAGTGTGTTACTGCAGCCACAGGTGCCAGGCGAGGTGCATGCAGTGTGTTACTGCAGCCACAGGTGCCAGGCGAGATGCATGCAGTGTTACTGCAGCCACAGGTGCCAGGCGAGGTGCATGCAGTGTGTTACTGCAGCCACAGGTGCCGGGTGAGATGCATGCAGTGTGTTACTGCAGCCACAGGTGCCAGGCGAGGTGCATGCAGTGTGTTACTGCAGCCACAGGTGCCAGGCGAGGTGCATGCAGTGTGTTACTACAGCCACAGGTGCCAGGCGAGGTGCATGCAGTGTGTTACCGCAGCCACAGGTGCCAGGCGAGATGCATGCAGTGTGTTACTGCAGCCACAGGTGCCAGGCGAGATGCATGCAGTATTACTGCAGCCACAGGTGCCGGGTGAGATGCATGCAGTGTGTTACTGCAGCCACAGGTGCCAGGCGAGATGCATGCAGTGTGTTACTGCAGCCACAGGTGCCAGGCGAGATGCATGCAGTATTACTGCAGCCACAGGTGCCGGGTGAGATGCATGCAGTGTGTTACTGCAGCCACAGGTGCCAGGCGAGGTGCATGCAGTGTGTTACCGCAGCCACAGGTGAGAGGCGAGATGCATGCAGTGTGTTACTGCAGCCACAGGTGCCAGATGAGATGCATGCAGTGTGTTACTGCAGCCACAGGTGCCAGGTGAGATGCATGCAGTGTGTTACTGCAGCCACAGGTGCCGGGTGAGATGCATGCAGTGTTACTGCAGCCACAGGTGCCGGGTGAGATGCATGCAGTGTTACTGCAGCCACAGGTGCCAGGCGAGATGCATGCAGTGTGTTACCGCAGCCACAGGTGCCGGGTGAGATGCATGCAGTGTGTTACTGCAGCCACAGGTGCCGGGTGAGATGCATGCAGTGTTACTGCAGCCACAGGTGCCAGGCGAGATGCATGCAGTGTGTTACTGCAGCCACAGGTGCTGGGCGAGGTGCATGCAGTGTGTTACTGCAGCCACAGGTGCCAGGCTAGATGCATGCAGTGTGTTACTGCAGCCACAGGTGCCGGGCGAGATGCATGCAGTGTGTTACTGCAGCCACAGGTGCCGGGCGAGATGCATGCAGTGTGTTACTGCACCCGCAGGTGCCAGGCGAGATGCATGCAGTGTGTTACTGCATCCACAGGTGCCAGGCGAGATGCATGCAGTGTGTTACTGCACCCGCAGGTGCCAGGCGAGATGCATGCAGTGTGTTACTGCAGCCACAGGTGCCAGGCGAGATGCATGCAGTGTGTTACTGCAGCCACAGGTGCCAGGCGAGATGCATGCAGTGTGTTACTGCACCCGCAGGTGCCAGGCGAGATGCATGCAGTGTGTTACTGCAGCCCCAGTTGCCAAGCGAGATGCATGCAGTGTGTTACTGCAGCCACAGGTGCCAGGCGAGATGCATGCAGTGTGTTACTGCAGCCACAGGTGCCAGGCGAGATGCATGCAGTGTGTTACTGCACCCGCAGGTGCCAGGCGAGATGCATGCAGTGTGTTACTGCAGCCACAGGTGCCAGGCGAGATGCGTGCAGTGTGTTACTGCACCCGCAGGTGCCAGGCGAGATGCGTGCAGTGTGTTACTGCAGCCACAGGTGCCAGGCGAGATGCATGCAGTGTGTTACAGCACCCACAGGTGCCAGGCGAGATGCATGCAGTGTGTTACAGCACCCACAGGTGCCAGGCGAGATGCATGCAGTGTGTTACAGCAGCCACAGTTCCCAGGCGAGATGCATGCAGTGTGTTACTGCAGCCACAGGTGCCAGGCGAGATGCATGCAGTGTGTTACTGCACCCGCAGGTGCCAGGCGAGATGCATGCAGTGCGTTACTGCAGCCACAGGTGCCAGGCGAGATGCATGCAGTGTGTTACAGCACCCACAGGTGCCAGGCGAGATGCATGCAGTGTGTTACAGCAGCCACAGGTGCCAGGCGAGATGCATGCAGTGTGTTACTGCAGCCACAGGTGCCAGGCGAGATGCATGCAGTGTGTTACAGCACCCACAGGTGCCAGGCGAGATGCATGCAGTGTGTTACAGCAGCCACAGGTGCCAGGCGAGATGCATGCAGTGTGTTACTGCAGCCACAGGTGCCAGGCGAGATGCATGCAGTGTGTTACTGCAGCCACAGGTGCCAGGCGAGATGCATGCAGTGTGTTACAGCACCCACAGGTGCCAGGCGAGATGCATGCAGTGTGTTACAGCAGCCACAGGTGCCAGGCGAGATGCATGCAGTGTGTTACTGCACCCGCAGGTGCCAGGCGAGATGCATGCAGTGTTACTGCAGCCACAGGTGCCAGGCGAGATGCATGCAGTGTGTTACTGCAGCCACAGGTGCCAGGCGAGATGCATGCAGTGTGTTACTGCAGCCACAGGTGCCAGGCGAGATGTATGCAGTGTGTTACTGCAGCCATAGGTGCCAGGTGAGATGCATGCAGTGTGTTACTGCAGCCACAGGTGCCAGGTGAGATGCATGCAGTGTTACTGCAGCCACAGGTGCCAGGCGAGATGCATGCAGTGTGTTACTGCAGCCACAGGTGCCAGGTGAGATGCATGCAGTGTGTTACTGCAGCCACAGGTGCCAGGTGAGATGCATGCAGTGTTACTGCAGCCACAGGTGCCAGGTGAGATGCATGCAGTGTTACTGCAGCCACAGGTGCCAGGCGAGATGCATGCAGTGTGTTACTGCAGCCACAGGTGCCATGTGAGATGCATGCAGTGTTACTGCAGCCACAGGTGCCAGGTGAGATGCATGCAGTGTGTTACTGCAGCCACAGGTGCCAGGTGAGATGCATGCAGTGTTACTGCAGCCACAGGTGCCGGGTGAGATGCATGCAGTGTGTTACTGCAGCCACAGGTGCCAGGTGAGATGCATGCAGTGTTACTGCAGCCACAGGTGCCAGGTGAGATGCATGCAGTGTTACTGCAGCCACAGGTGCCAGGTGAGATGCATGCAGTGTGTTACTGCAGCCACAGGTGCCAGGCGAGATGCATGCAGTGTGTTACTGCAGCCACAGGTGCCAGGCGAGATGCATGCAGTGTGTTACTGCAGCCACAGGTGCCAGGCGAGATGCATGCAGTGTGTTACTGCAGCCACAGGTGCCAGGCGAGATGCATGCAGTGTGTTACTGCAGCCACAGGTGCCAGGCGAGATGCATGCAGTGTGTTACTGCAGCCACAGGTGCCAGGCGAGATGCAAAACACGGCATTTGGACATTGTATTAGATTGCACGTTTCGCCCTCCAGGAACTTCAGTAGGTAAGGTAAAGAACCTGGAGGGCGAAACGTCTCTGGTAACACGTGTTTGTGTTTCATGTGTGTACCAGCCTCAGGTGTTAGGTTGTTAATGATCCTACACCACAACTGGTAGTGATCCTACACTGTAGTTGTGGTTAGCGATCCTTCACTGTAGTTGTTAATGATCCTACACTGCGGTTGTTAGTGATCCTACGCTGCAGTTGCTAGTGATCCTACGCTGCAGTTGTGATCCTACACTGGTAGGAAGGTAGGATCCTACACTGCAGTTGTTAGTGATCCTACACTGCAGTTGTTTGTGATCCTACACTGCAGCTGTTAGTAATCCTACACTGCAGCTGTTAGTGATCCTACACTGCAGCTGTTAGTGATCCTAAACTGCAGTTGTTAGTGATCCTACACTGCGGTTGATTGTGATCCTTAACTGGTAGGAAGGTAGGATCCTACACTGTTGTTGTTAATGATCCTACACTGCGGTTGTTAGTGATCCTACACTGCAGCTGTTAGTGATCCTACACTGCAGCTGTTAGTGATCCTACACTACAGCTGTTAGTAATCCTACACTGCAGCTGTTAGTAATCCTACACTGCAGCTGTTAGTGATCCTACACTACAGCTGTTAGTAATCCTACACTGCAGCTGTTAGTGATCCTACACTGCAGCTGTTAGTGATCCTAAACTGCAGTTGTTAGTGATCCTACACTGCGGTTGATTGTGATCCTTAACTGGTAGGAAGGTAGGATCCTACACTGTTGTTGTTAATGATCCTACACTGCGGTTGTTAGTGATCCTACACTGCAGCTGTTAGTGATCCTACACTGAAGCTGTTAGTGATCCTACACTACAGCTGTTAGTAATCCTACACTGCAGCTGTTAGTGATCCTACACTGCAGCTGTTAGTGATCCTAAACTGCAGTTGTTAGTGATCCTACACTGCGGTTGATTGTGATCCTTAACTGGTAGGAAGGTAGGATCCTACACTGTTGTTGTTAATGATCCTACACTGCGGTTGTTAGTGATCCTACACTGCAGCTGTTAGTGATCCTACACTGCAGCTGTTAGTGATCCTACACTGTATCAACACACTGCTGGTGTTCACATAGAACACTGTATCAACACACTGCTGGTGTTCACATAGAACACTGTATCAACACGCTGCTGGTGTTCACATAGAACACTGTATCAACACGCTGCTGGTGTTCACATAGAACACTGTATCAACACACTGCTGTTGTTCACATAGAACACTGTATCAACACGCTGCTGGTGTTCACATAGAACACTGTATCAACACACTGCTGGTGTTCACATAGAACACTGTAACAGCACACTGCTGGTGTTCACATAGAACACTGTATCAACACACTGCTGGTGTTCACATAGAACACTGTATCAACACACTGCTGGTGTTCACATAGAACACTGTATCAACAAACTGCTGGTGTTCACATAGAACACTGTATCAACAGATTGCTGGTGTTCACATAGAACACTGTATCAACACACTGCTGGTGTTCACATAGAACACTGTATCAACACACTGCTGGTGTTCACATAGAACACTGTATCAACACACTGCTGGTGTTCACATAGAACACTGTATCAACACACTGCTGGTGTTCGCATAGAACACTGTATCAACAAACTGGTGTTCACGTAGAACACTGTATCAACACACTGCTGGTGTTCACATAGAACACTGTATCAACAAACTGGTGTTCACGTAGAACACTGTATCAACACACTGCTGGTGTTCACACAGAACACTGTATCAACACACTGCTGGTGTTCACATAGAACACTGTATCAACACACTGCTGGTGTTCACATAGAACACTATCAACACACTGCTGGTGTTCACATAGAACACTGTATCGACACATTGATGTTCACATAGAACACTGTATCAACACACTGCTGGTGTTCACATAGAACACTATCAACACACTGCTGGTGTTCACATAGAACACTGTATCAACACACTGCTGGTGTTCACATAGAACACTGTATCAACACACTGCTGGTGTTCACATACAACACTGTATCAACACACTGCTGGTGTTCACATACAACACTGTATCAACACACTGCTGGTGTTCACATAGAACACTGTATCAACACGCTGCTGGTGTTCACAGAACACTGTATCAACACACTGCTGGTGTTCACATAGAACACTGTAACAGCACACTGCAGGTGTTCACATAGAACACTGTAACAACACACTGCTGGTGTTCACATAGAACACTGTAACAGCACACTGCTGGTGTTCACATAGAACACTGTAACAGCACACTGCTGGTGTTCACATAGAACACTGTAACAACACACTGCTGGTGTTCACATAGAACACTGTAACAGCACACTGCTGGTGTTCACATAGAACACTGTAACAGCACACTACTGGTGTTCACATTGAACACTGTAACAGCACACTGCTGGTGTTCACATACAACACTGTATCAACACACTGCTGGTGTTCACATAGAACACTGTAACAGCACACTACTGGTGTTCACATTGAACACTGTAACAGCACACTGCTGGTGTTCACATAGAACACTGTAACAGCACACTACTGGTGTTCACATAGAACACTGTAACAACACACTGCTGGTGTTCACATAGAACACTGTAACAGCACACTGCTGGTGTTCACATAGAACACTGTAACAGCACACTGCTGGTGTTCACATAGAACACTGTAACAGCACACTGCTGGTGTTCACATAGAACACTGTAACAGCACACTGCTGGTGTTCACATAGAACACTGTATCAACACACTGCTGGTGTTCACATAGAACACTGTATCAACACACTGCTGGTGTTCACATAGAACACTGTAACAGCACACTGCTGGTGTTCACATAGAACACTGTGACAGCACACTGCTGGTGTTCACATAGAACACTGTATCAACACACTGCTGGTGTTCACATAGAACACTGTAACAGCACACTGTTGGTGTTCACATAGAACACTGTAACAGCACACTGCTGGTGTTCACATAGAACACTGTGACAGCACACTGCTGGTGTTCACATAGAACACTGTATCAACGCACTGCTGGTGTTCACATAGAACACTGTAACAGCACACTGCTGGTGTTCACATAGAACACTATAACAGCACTGCTGGTGTTCACATAGAACACTGTATCAATACACTGCTGGTGTTCACATAGAACACTGTGTCAACACACTGCTGGTGTTCACATAGAACACTGTATCAACACACTGCTGGTGTTCACATAGAACACTGTAACAGCACACTGCTGGTGTTCACATAGAACACTGTAACAACACACTGCTGGTGTTCACATAGAACACTGTATCAACACACTGCTGGTGTTCACATAGAACACTGTATCAACACACTGCTGATGTTCACATAGAACACTGTATCAACACACTGCTGGTGTTCACATAGAACACTGTGTCAACACACTGCTGGTGTTCACATAGAACACTGTATCAACACACTTCTGGTGTTCACATAGAACACTGTAACAGCACACTGCTGATGTTCACATAGAACACTGTAACAACACACTGCTGGTGTTCACATAGAACACTGTATCAACACACTGCTGGTGTTCACATAGAACACTGTAACAACACACTGCTGATGTTCACATAGAACACTGTATCAACACACTGCTGATGTTCACATAGAACACTGTATCAACACACTGCTGATGTTCACATAGAACACTGTATCAACACACTGCTGGTGTTCACATAGAACACTGTATCAACACACTGCTGGTGTTCACATAGAACACTGTATCAACACACTGCTGATGTTCACATAGAACACTGTATCAACACACTTCTGGTGTTCACATAGAACACTGTATCAACACAATGATGGTGTTCACATAGAACACTGTATCAACACACTGCTGGTGTTCACATAGAACACTGTATCAACACACTGCTGATGTTCACATAGAACACTGTATCAACACACTTCTGGTGTTCACATAGAACACTGTATCAACACACTGCTGGTGTTCACATAGAACACTGTAACAACACACTGCTGGTGTTCACATAGAACACTGTAACAGCACACTGATGGTGTTCACATAGAACACTATCAACACACTGCTGATGTTCACATAGAACACTGTATCAACACATTTCTGGTGTTCACATAGAACACTGTATCAACACACTGCTGGTGTTCAGATAGAACACTGTAACAACACACTGCTGGTGTTCACATAGAACACTGTATCAACACACTGCTGGTGTTCATATAGAACACTGCATCAACACACTGTTGGTGTTCACATAGAACACTGTATCAGCACACTGATGGTGTTCACATAGAACACTATCAACACACTGCTGGTGTTCACATAGAACACTGTATCAACACACTGCTGGTGTTCAGATAGAACACTGTAACAACACGCTGCTGGTGTTCACATAGAACACTGTATCAACACGCTGCTGGTGTTCACATAGAACACTGTATCAACACACTGCTGGTGTTCACATAGAACACTGTATCAACACACTGCTGGTGTTCACATAGAACACTGTATCAGCACAATGCTGGTGTTCACATAGAACACTATCAACACACTGCTGTTCACATAGAACGCTATCAACACACTGCTGGTGTTCACATAGAACACTGTAACAGCACACTGCTGGTGTTCATATAGAACACTGTAACAACACACTGTTGGTGTTCACATAGAACACTGTAACAGCACACTGCTGGTGTTCACATAGAACACTGTGACAGCACACTGCTGGTGTTCACATAGAACACTAACAGCACACTGCTGGTGTTCACATAGAACACTGTATCAGCACAATGCTGCTGTTCACATAGAACACTGTCAACACTGCTGGTGTTCACATAGAACACTGTAACAGCACACTGCTGGTGTTTACATAGAACACTGTAACACACACTGCTGGTGTTCACATAGAACACTATAACAGCACTGCTGGTGTTCACATAGAACACTGTATCAATACACTGCTGCTGTTCACATAGAACACTGTATCAACACACTGCTGTTCACATAGAACACTGTATCAACACACTGCTGGTGTTCACATAGAACACTGTAACAGCACACTGCTGGTGTTCACATAGAACACTATAACAGCATTGCTGGTGTTAACATAGAACACTGCATCAATACACTGCTGGTGTTCACATAGAACACTGTGTCAACACTGCTGGTGTTCACATAGAACACTCAACACACTGCTGGTGTTCACATAGAACACTGTATCAACACACTTCTGGTGTTCACATAGAACACTGTAACAGCACACTGCTGGTGTTCACATAGAACACTGTAACAGCACACTGCTGGTGTTCACATAGAACACTGTAACAACACACTGCTGGTGTTCACATAGAACACTGTATCTACACGCTGCTGGTGTTCACATAGAACACTGTATCAACACGCTGCTGGTGTTCACATAGAACACTGTATCAACACACTTCTGGTGTTCACATAGAACACTGTAGCAACACACTGCTGGTGTTCACATAGAACACTGTATCAACACACTGCTGGTGTTCACATAGAACCCTGTATCAACACACTGCTGGTGTTCACATAGAACACTGTATCAACACATTGATCACATAGAACACTGTATCAACACACTGCTGGTGTTCACATAGAACACTATCAACACACTGCTAGTGTTCACATAGAACACTGTATCAACACACTGCTGGTGTTCACATAGAACACTGTATCAACACACTGCTGGTGTTCACATAGAACACTGTGTCAACACACTGCTGGTGTTCACATAGAACACTGTATCAACACACTGCTGGTGTTCATATAGAACACTGTATCAACACACTGCTGGTGTTCATATAGAACACTGTATCAACACACTGCTGGTGTTCACATAGAACACTGTATCAATAGACTGCTGGTGTTCACATAGAACACTGTATCAGCACCATGCTGGTGTTCACATAGAACACTGTATCAACACGCTGCTGGTGTTCACATAGAACACTGTATCAACACGCTGCTGGTGTTCACATAGAACACTATCAACACGCTGTTGGTGTTCACAGAACACTGTATCAACACACTGCTGGTGTTCACATAGAACACTGTATCAGCACAATGCTGGTGTTCACATAGAACACTATCAACACACTGCTGTTCACATAGAACACTCTATCAACACACTGCTGGTGTTCACATAGAACACTGTATCAACACACTGCTAGTGTTCACATAGAACACTGTATCAACACACTGCTGGTGTTCACATAGAACACTGTATCAACACACTGCTGGTGTTCACATAGAACACTGTGTCAACACACTGCTGGTGTTCACATAGAACACTGTATCAACACACTGCTGGTGTTCATATAGAACACTGTATCAACACACTGCTGGTGTTCATATAGAACACTGTATCAACACACTGCTGGTGTTCACATAGAACACTGTATCAATAGACTGCTGGTGTTCACATAGAACACTGTATCAACACGCTGCTGGTGTTCACATAGAACACTGTATTAACACGCTGCTGGTGTTCACATAGAACACTGTATCAACACGCTGCTGGTGTTCACATAGAACACTGTATCAACACACTGCTGGTGTTCACATAGAACACTGTATCAACACACTGCTGGTGTTCACATAGAACACTGTATCAACACACTGCTGGTGTTCACATAGAACACTGTATCAACACACTGCTGGTGTTCACATAGAACACTGTATCAACACACTGCTGGTGTTCACATAGAACACTGTATCAACACAATGCTGGTGTTCACATAGAACACTGTATCAACACACTGCTGGTGTTCACATAGAACACTGTATCAACACACTGCTGGTGTTCACATAGAACACTGTATCAACACACTGCTGGTGTTCACATAGAACACTGTATCAACACACTGCTGGTGTTCACATAGAACACTGTATCAACACACTGCTGGTGTTCACATAGAACACTGTATCAACACACTGCTGGTGTTCACATAGAACACTGTATCAACACTCTGCTGGTGTTGACAGAACACTATCAATACACTCCTGGTGTTCACAGAACACTGTATCAACACAATGCTGGTGTTCACATAGAACACTGTATCAACACAATGCTGGTGTTCACATAGAACACTGTATCAACACACTGCTGGTGTTCACATAGAACACTGTATCAACACACTGCTGGTGTTCACATAGAACACTGTAACAGCACACTGCTGGTGTTCACGTAGAACACTGTAACAGCACACTGCTGGTGTTCACATAGAACACTGTAACAGCACACTGCTGGTGTTCACATAGAACACTGTAACAGCACACTGCTGGTGCTCACATAGAACACTGTATCAACACAATGCTGGTGTTCACATAGAACACTGTATCAACACACTGCTGGTGTTCACATAGAACACTGTATCAACACACTGCTGGTGTTCACATAGATCACTGTATCAACACTCTGCTGTGTGTATCACACTCCTGGTGTTCACAGAACACTGTATCAACACACTGCTGGTGTTCACATAGAACACTGTATCAACACAATGCTGGTGTTCACATAGAACACTGTATCAACACACTGCTGGTGTTCACATAGAACACTGTATCAACACACTGCTGGTGTTCACATTGAACACTGTATCAACACACTGCTGGTGTTCACATAGAACACTGTAACAACACACTGCTGGTGTTCACATAGAACACTGTAGCAGCACACTGATGGTGTTCACATAGAACACTGTATCAACACACTGCTGGTGTTCACATAGAACACTGTAACACTGTATCAACACACTGCTGGTGTTCACATAGAACACTGTATCAACACACTGCTGGTGTTCACATAGAACACTGTAACAACACACTGCTGGTGTTCACATAGAACACTGTACACAGTTCACATAGTACACTGCTGGTGTTCACATAGAACACTGTAACAGCACACTGCTGGTGTTCACATAGAACACTGTAACAACACACTGCTGGTGTTCACATAGAACACTGTAACAGCACACTGATGGTCACATAGAACACTGTATCAACACACTGCTGGTGTTCACATAGAACACTGTAACAGCACACTGCTGGTGTTCACATAGAACACTGTAACAGCACACTGCTGGTGTTCACATAGAACACTGTAACAGCACACTGCTGGTGTTCACATAGAACACTGTAACACACTGATGGTGTTCACATAGAACACTGTAACAGCACACTGATGGTATTCACATAGAACACTAACACACTGCTGGTGTTCACATAGAACACTGTAACACACTGTTGGTGTTCACATAGATCACTGTAACAGCACACTGCTGGTGTTCACATAGAACACTGTAACAGCACACTGCTGGTGTTCACATAGAACACTGTAACAGCACACTGCTGGTGTTCACATAGAACACTGTAACAGCACACTGCTGGTGTTCACATAGAACACTGTAACAGCACACTGCTGGTGCTCACATAGAACACTATCAACACACTTCTGGTGTTCACATAGAACACTGTATCAACACACTGCTGGTGTTCAGATAGAACACTGTAACAACACACTGCTGGTGTTCACATAGAACACTGTAACAGCACACTGATGGTGTTCACATAGAACACTATCAACACACTGCTGGTGTTCACATAGAACACTGTAACAGCACACTGCTGGTGTTCACATAGAACACTGTAACAGCACACTGATGGTGTTCACATAGAACACTGTATCAACACACTGCTGGTGTTCACATAGAACACTGTAACAGCACACTGCTGATGTTCACATAGAACACTGTAACAACACACTGCTGGTATTCACATAGAACACTGTAACAGCACACTGATGGTGTTCACATAGAACACTGTATCAACACACTGCTGGTGTTCACATAGAACACTGTAACAGCACACTGCTGGTGTTCACATAGAACACTGTAACAGCACACTGCTGGTGTTCACATAGAACACTGTAACAGCACACTGCTGGTGTTCACATAGAACACTGTAACAACACACTGATGGTGTTCACATAGAACACTGTAACAGCACACTGATGGTGTTCACATAGAACACTGTATCAACACACTGCTGGTGTTCACATAGAACACTGTATCAACACACTGCTGGTGTTCACATAGAACACTGTAACAACACACTGCTGGTGTTCACATAGAACACTGTAACAGCACACTGATGGTGTTCACATAGAACACTGTATCAACACACTGCTGGTGTTCACATAGAACACTGTAACAGCACACTGCTGGTGTTCACATAGAACACTGTATCAACACACTGCTGGTGTTCACATAGAACACTGTAACAGCACACTGATGGTGTTCACATAGAACACTGTAACAGCACACTGATGGTGTTCACATAGAACACTGTAACAGCACACTGCTGGTGTTCACATAGAACACTGTAACAGCACACTGCTGGTGTTCACATAGAACACTAACAACACACTGATGGTGTTCACATAGAACACTGTAACAACACACTGATGGTGTTCACATAGAACACTGTAACAGCACACTGCTGGTGTTCACATAGAACACTGTAACAACACACTGATGGTGTTCACATAGAACACTGTAACAACACACTGCTGGTGTTCACATAGAACACTGTAACAACACACTGATGGTGTTCACATAGAACACTGTATCAACACTGATGTATCCAATTTTGGTCAATAAAAAAAAAACGCTGCCGGAGCAAGTTTCGTGTGTGTGGATGTTTACCTGGAGAGAGTTCCGGGGGTCAACGCCCCCGCGGCCCGGTCTGTGACCAGGCCTCATGGTGGATCAGAGCCTGATCAACCAGGCTGTTACTGCTGGCTGCACGCAATCCAACGTACGAGCCACAGCCCGGCTGATCAGTTACCGACTTTAGGTGCTTGTCCAGTGCCAGCTTGAAGACTGCCAGGGGTCTGTTGGTAATCCCTCTTATGTATGCTGGGAGGCAGTTGAACAGTCTCGGGCCCCTGACACTTATTGTATGGTCTCTTAACGTGCTAGTGACACCCCTGCTTTTCGTTGGAGGGATGTTGCATCGTCTGCCGAGACTTTTACTTTCGTTGTGAGTGATTTTCGTGTGCAAGTTCGGTACTAGTCCCTCTAGGATTTTCCAGGTGTATATAATCATGTATCTCTCCCGCCTGCGTTCCAGGGAATACAGGTTCAGGAATTTTAAGCGCTCCCAGTAATTGAGGTGGTTTATTTCCGTTATGCGCGCCGTGAAGGTTCTCTACATTTTCTAGCTCAGCAATTTCACCTGCCGTGAAAGGTGCTGTTAGTGTGCAGCAATATTCCAGCCTAGATAGAACAAGCGACCTGAAGAGTGCCATCATGGGCTTGGCATTCCTAGTTTTGAAGGTTCTCATTATCCATCCTGTCATTTTTCTAGCAGATGCGATTGATACAGTGTTATGGTTCTTGAAGGTGAGATCCTCCGACATGATCACTCCCAGGTTGGTTTTTCGCTCTATTTTGTGGAAGGAATTTGTTTTGTACTCTGATGAAGTTTTAATTTCCTCATGTTTACCATATCGGAGTAATTGAAATTTCTCATCGTTGAACTTCATATTGTTTTCTGCAGCCCACTGAAAGATTTGGTTGATGTCCGCCTGGAGCCTTGCAGTGTCTGCAATGGAAGACACTGTCATGCAGATTCGGGTGTCATCTGCAAAGGAAGACACGGTGCTGTGGCTGACATCCTTGTCTATGTCAGATATGAGGATGAGAAACAAGATGGGAGCAAATACTGTGCCTTGTGGAACAGAGCTTTTCACCGTAGCCTTCTCAGACTTTACTCTGTTGACTACTACTCTTTGTGTTCTGTTTGTGAGGAAATTGTAGATTCATCTACCAACTTTTCCTGTTATTCCTTTAGCACGCATTTTGTGCGCTATTACACCATGGCCACACTTGTCGAAGGCTTTTGCAAAGTCTGTATATATTACATCTGCATTCTTTTTGTCTTCTAGTGCATCTAGGACCTTGTCGTAGTGATCCAGTAGCTGAGACAGACAGGAGCGACCTGCTCTAAACCTATGTTGCCCTGGGTTGTGTAAGTGATGGGTATCTAGATGGGTGGTGATTTTGCTTCTTAGGACCCTTTCAAAGATTTTTATGATATGGGATGTTAGTGCTATCGGTCTGTAGTTCTTTGCTATTGCTTTACTGCCCCCTTTGTGGAGTGGGGCTATGTCTGTTGTTTTTAGTAACTGTGGGACGACCCCCGTGTCCATGCTCCCTCTCCATAGGATGGTAAAAGCTCGTGATAGGGGCTTCTTGCAGTTCTTGATGAACACGGAGTTCCATGAGTCTGGCCCTGGGGCAGAGTGCATGGGCATGTCATTTATCGCCTCTTCGAAGTCATTTGGCGTCAGGATAATATCAGATAGGCTTGTGTTTACCAAATTCTGTGGCTCTCTCATAAAAAAATAATTTTGATCTTCGACTCTGTCTGGTTAGCGGCTTGCTAAAAACTGAGTCATATTGGGACTTGAGTAGCTCACTCATTTCCTTGCTGTCATCTGTGTAGGACCCATCTTGTTTAAGTAGGGGCCCAATATTGGATGTTGTTCTCGACTTAGCTTTGGCATAAGAAAAGAAATACTTTGGGTTTCTTTCGATTTCATTTATGGCTTTTAGTTCCTCCCCTCGATTCTCTGACCAGTGACTCCCTACGCATTTCAGATATATTGGCCTCTTTTAGCCGCTCTATTATTATTTTCCGTCGCCTATAAAGGGAGCGCCTGTCTCTTTCTATTTTACATCTACTCCTCCTTTTTCTTAAATGAATAAGCCTTGAACATACATCGAGTGCCACCGAGTTAATCTGTTCTAGGCGTAAGTTGGGGTCTGTGTTGCTTAGTCTATCTTCCCAGCTTATATCGTTTAAGACTTGGTTTACTTGGTCCCACTTTATGTTCTTGTTATTGAAGTTGAATTTGGTGAATGCTCCCTCGTGACTATCTCATTTTGTCGGTCTGGGGCTCCGCGCATACATGTCTGAACCTCGATTATGTTGTGATCTGAGTATATTGTTTTTGATATGGTGACATTTCGTATCAGATCATCATTGTTAGTGAAGATGAGGTCTAGTGTATTCTCCAGTCTAGTAGACTCTATTATTTGCTGGTTTAAGTTTAATTTTGTGCAGAGATTTAAAAGCTCGTGTGTGTGTGTGTGTGTGTGTGTGAGTTCTCGTCAGAGCTGCCTCCTGGTGTTATCACTGCAACAACATTATTTGCTATATTCCTCCATTTTAGGTGCCTCAAGTTGAAATCCCCCAGGAGCAAGATGTTGGGGGCAGGAGCTGGCAGATTTTCCAGACAGTGGTCAATTTTTAACAGCTGTTCCTGGAATTGCTGAGACGTTGCATCCGGAGGCTTGTAGACTACCACAATGACTAGGTTTTCGTTCTCGATCTTTACTGCTAAAACTTCCACTACATCATTTGAGGCATTAAGCAGTTCTGTGCAAACAAGTGACTGCGATATACAGGCCAACCACTCCCCCCCTTTTGCCTGTTTACTCTGTCGCATCTGTATAGGTTGCAATCTGGGATCCATATTTCGTTGTCCAAGTAATCCTTTATGTGGGTCTCTGTGAAAGCCGGGAACATTGCATTTGCCTCTGCAAGCAGTCCACGGATGAAAGGTATTTTGTTGTTCGTTGCTGGCTTTAGACCCTGTATATTTGCAAAGAAGAATGTCATCGGACTGGTGGTATTGGTGGTACTGGGGGGACTTTTTTTTCCGGCATTAGTATCTGTATCTGTTGGTTTGGAGTGGAGGCCATCGACTGTGGTTCCACTCTAGAAATGACTGGATTTGGCGTACGATTTCCGCAATTTCCTGCCAGTTTTTTTTTCCTTCCTGGCACTAAAAAACCTCTCTCTCTTGAGTGGCTGTGGCTACCCAGGTTTTCCCATGGCCTGGATGTTTTGTATCTTTTTGTCCCCTTTAGATGGTGTGCCTGGCAATTTAAGTTATAGCACAGTCTTTCCTGTACTGAAGAGGGACACATTTCAAGGTGAAAAAGCTTACAGGAAGTGAGTTTGCATTTTCCTGTTCTCATATGGGCACGGCATTTTCTAGGGTGGTCATAGTTGCACGTCCCATCTGTTTTCAAGATTTCTCATGTCTGCAGATACCAAGTGCATAGTATGTGCACAGGCTTGGTTTCAGTTTGCTTTGGGTTTCTGTGACTGTATTCCCTGTTGGTGCATGTTTACCTGTCTCATTCCTATCCTCACTAGTATTAACAATGGAGCTCTCACCAGTTGTTTCTGGTAATATATCCTCACTATTGCTAGTGGAGTCCCCTTTGCTATCTCCTGTGGTATTACTAGTTTGTAATATTGGTTTTATCTTGTCCTTGACTACACTTGTTTCCCCACTAATACCCAGGAATACCTCGAGGGATACCACACTGTGAGGGATAACAGAGACATACATTATACATCGAGGGATACCACACTGTGAGGGATACCAGAGACATACATTTTACTTCGAGGGATACCAGAGACATACATTATACCTCGAGGGATACCACACTGTGAGGGATACCAGAGACATACATTTTACCTCGAGGGATACCAGAGACATACATTATACCTCGAGGGATACCACACTGAGGGATACCAGAGACATACATTATACCTCGAGAGATACCTCCCTTTAAGGGCACATGTGAGATATATCTCGATGGATACATCACTGTGAGGGATAGCGGAGGGGGATGCCTTCAAGGATACCTTACGGAAGGGGGGGAGGATTTAATTTAGAGAGGCATGTCGTGTGTGTCAGCACACTTGGTGGTTAGGACTCGACTCAGACTCAAGTTTGCATGGTGTGGCTGTATTGCCTTGATGCTTTACATGGTGTGGCTGTAGTGCCTTGATGCTTTACATGGTGTGGCTGTAGTGCCCTGATGCTTTACATGGTGTGGCTGTAGTGCCCTGATGCTTTACATGGTGTGGCTGTAGTGCCTTGATGGTTTACATGGTGTGGCTTTAGTGCCTTGATGCTTTACATGGTGTGGCTGTAGTGCCTTGATGGTTTACATGGTGTGGCTGTAGTGCCTTGATGGTTTACATGGTGTGGCTGTAGTGCCTTGATGATTTACATGGTGTGGCTGTAGTGCCTTGATGATTTACATGGTGTGGCTGTAGTGCCTCAATGCTTTACATGGTGTGGCTGTAGTGCCTTGATGATTTACATGGTGTGGCTGTAGTGCCTTGATGGTTTACATGGTGTGGCTGTAGTGCCTTGATGGTTTACAAGGTGTGGCTGTAATGCCTTGATGGTTTACATGGTGTGGCTGTAGTACCTTGATGGTTTACATGGTGTGGCTGTAGTACCTTGATGGTTTACATGGTGTGGCTGTAGTGCCTTGATGGTTTACATGGTGTGGCTGTAGTGCCTTGATATTTTACATGGTGTGGCTGTAGTACCTTGATGGTTTACATGGTGTGGCTGTAGTGCCTTGATGGCTTACATGGTGTGGCTGTAGTGCCTTGATGGTTTACATGGTGTGGCTGTAGTGCCTTGATGGTTTACATGGTGTGGCTGTAGTGCCTTGATGGTTTACATGATGTGGCTGTAATGCCTTGATGGTTTACATGGTGTATCTGTAGTACCTTGATCGTTTACATGGTGTGGCTGTAGTGCCTTGATGGTTTACATGGTGTGGCTGTAGTGCCTTGATGGTTTACATGGTGTGGCTGTAATGCCTTGATGGTTTACATGGTGTGGCTGTAGTGCCTTGATGATTTACATGGTGTAGCTGTAATGCCTTGATGGTTTACATGGTGTGGCTGTAGTACCTTGATGGTTTACATGGTGTGGCTGTAATGCCTTGATGGTTTACATGGTGTGGCTGTAATGCCTTGATGGTTTACATGGTGTGGCTGTAATGCCTTGTTGATTTACATAGTGTGGCTGTAATGCCTTGATGGTTTACATGGTGTGGCTGTAATGCCTTGATGGTTTACATGGTGTGGCTGTAGTACCTTGATGGTTTACATGGTGTGGCTGTAATGCCTTGATGGTTTACATGGTGTGGCTGTAGTACCTTGATGGTTTACATGGTGTGGCTGTAATGCCTTGATGATTTACATGGTGTGGCTGTAGTGCCTTGATGGTTTACATGGTGTGGCTGTAATGCCTTGATGGTTTACATGGTGTGGCTGTAATGCCTTGATGGTTTACATGGTGTGGCTGTAGTGCCTTGATGGTTTACATGGTGTGGCTGTAGTGCCTTGATGGTTTACATGG
Source organism: Cherax quadricarinatus (assembly GCF_038502225.1). Classification (NCBI taxonomy): domain Eukaryota; kingdom Metazoa; phylum Arthropoda; class Malacostraca; order Decapoda; family Parastacidae; genus Cherax; species Cherax quadricarinatus. The sequence continues at coordinate 4,244,558 of NC_091324.1, forward strand.
TGTGGCTGTAGTGCCTTGATGGTTTACATGGTGTGGCTGTAGTGCCTTGATGGTTTACATGGTGTGGCTGTAGTGCCTTGATGGTTTACATGGTGTGGCTGTAGTGCCTTGATGGTTTACATGGTGTGGCTGTAATGCCTTGATGGTTTACATGGTGTGGCTGTAGTGCCTTGGTGGTTTACATGGTGTGGCTGTAGTGCCTTGATGGTTTACATGGTGTGGCTGTAGTGCCTTGGTGGTTTACATGGTGTGGCTGTAGTGCCTTGGTGGTTTACATGGTGTGGCTGTAGTACCTTGATGGTTTACATGGTGTGGCTGTAGTGCCTGGGTGGTTTACATTGTGTGGCTGTAGTACCTTGATGGTTTACATGGTGTGGCTGTAGTGCCTTGATGGTTTACATGGTGTGGCTGTAGTACCTTGATGGTTTACATGGTGTGGCTGTAGTGCCTTGATGGTTTACATGGTGTGGCTGTAGTGCCTTGATGGTTTACATGGTGTGGCTGTAGTGCCTTGATGGTTTACATGGTGTGGCTGTAGTGCCTTGGTGGTTTACATGGTGTGGCTGTAGTACCTTGATGGTTTACATGGTGTGGCTGTAGTACCTTGATGGTTTACATGGTGTGGCTGTAGTGCCTTGATGGTTTACATGGTGTGGCTGTAGTGCCTTGATGGTTTACATGGTGTGGCTGTAGTGCCTTGATGGTTTACATGGTGTGGCTGTAATGCCTTGATGGTTTACATGGTGTGGCTGTAGTGCCTTGGTGGTTTACATGGTGTGGCTGTAGTGCCTTGATGGTTTACATGGTGTGGCTGTAGTGCCTTGGTGGTTTACATGGTGTGGCTGTAGTGCCTTGGTGGTTTACATGGTGTGGCTGTAGTACCTTGATGGTTTACATGGTGTGGCTGTAGTGCCTGGGTGGTTTACATTTTGTGGCTGTAGTACCTTGATGGTTTACATGGTGTGGCTGTAGTGCCTTGATGGTTTACATGGTGTGGCTGTAGTACCTTGATGGTTTACATGGTGTGGCTGTAGTGCCTTGATGGTTTACATGGTGTGGCTGTAGTGCCTTGATGGTTTACATGGTGTGGCTGTAGTGCCTTGATGGTTTACATGGTGTGGCTGTAGTGCCTTGGTGGTTTACATGGTGTGGCTGTAGTACCTTGGTGGTTTACATGGTGTGGCTGTAGTACCTTGGTGGTTTACATGGTGTGGCTGTAGTGCCTTGGTGGTTTACATGGTGTGGCTGTAGTGCCTTGATGGTTTACATGGTGTGGCTGTAGTGCCTTGGTGGTTTACATGGTGTGGCTGTAGTACCTTGATGGTTTACATGGTGTGGCTGTAGTGCCTTGGTGGTTTACATGGTGTGGCTGTAGTGCCTTGGTGGTTTACATGGTGTGGCTGTATTGCCTTGGTGGTTTACATGGTGTGGCTGTAGTACCTTGATGGTTTACATGGTGTGGCTGTAGTGCCTTGGTGGTTTACATGGTGTGGCTGTAGTGCCTTGATGGTTTACATGGTGTGGCTGTAGTACCTTGATGGTTTACATGGTGTGGCTGTAGTGCCTTGATGGTTTACATGGTGTGGCTGTATTGCCTTGGTGGTTTACATGGTGTGGCTGTAGTACCTTGATGGTTTACATGGTGTGGCTGTATTGCCTTGATGGTTTACATGGTGTGGCTGTAGTGCCTTGGTGGTTTACATGGTGTGGCTGTAGTGCCTTGATGGTTTACATGGTGTGGCTGTAGTGCCTTGGTGGTTTACATGGTGTGGCTGTAGTGCCTTGGTGGTTTACATGGTGTGGTTGTAGTGCCTTGATGGTTTACATGGTGTGGCTGTAGTGCCTGGGTGGTTTACATGGTGTGGCTGTAGTGCCTGGGTGGTTTACATGGTGTGGTTTTCTTGACTGAGCGGCACTCTGCACCAGTGGTAGACGCCAATGCCAAGGCTGATATATAATGCTATGACGACCCACGCGTGTCCAGGTGCCGCGTGTCCAGGTGCCGCGTATCCAGGTGCTGCGTGTCCAGGTGCCACGTGTCCAGGTGCCGCGTGTCCAGGTGCCACGTGTCCAGGTGCCGCGTGTCCAGGTGCTGCGTGTCCAGGTGGCGCGTGTCCAGGTGCCGCGTGTCCAGGTGCTGCGTGTCCAGGTGCCACGTGTCCAGGTGCCGCGTGTCCAGGTGCCGCGTGTCCAGGTGCTGCGTGTCCAGGTGTCGCGTGTCCAGGTGTCGCGTGTCCAGGTGTCGCGTGTCCAGGTGCCGCGTGTCCAGGTGCCGCGTGTCCAGGTGCCGCGTGTCCAGGTGCTGCGTGCCCAGGTGCCGCGTGTCCAGGTGCCGCGTGTCCAGGTGCTGCGTGTCCAGGTGCTGCGTGTCCAGGTGCCGCGTGTCCAGGTGCCGCGTGTCCAGGTGCTGCGTGTCCAGGTGCCGCGTGTCCAGGTGCCGCTCGTCCAGGTGCCGCGTGTTCAGGTGCCGCGTGTTCAGGTGCCGCATTTCCAGGTGCCTCGTGGCCAGGTGCCGCGTGTCCAGGTGCCGCGTGTCCAGGTGCCGCTTGTCCAGGCGCCACGTGCCCAGGTGCCGTGTGCCCAGGTACCGCGTGCCCAGGTGCCGCGTGCCCAGGTCCTCGTCGAGAAAGCACTGAGCGGTGCCAAGGTCTTCAGCCACGGGGACGCACTGTGTTTATTTTCGTACACTGAGTGAAGAGGTTACTGAGTCACACATGGTATTGCAAGTGTTTCCTGGTGAGTGTTCCACCTACTGTATTCTTGAATCATACACGGCTGTATCTGGGAGTATTTCCCAGCAAGTTGTTGGTTATCTCTGGCGCTCTCTTCAACCGTAAGTCGACAAGCAGTGCAGTACCTGTAGTCTAGTCCACAGGCGTCCTAGCCACGTATATTTCATTTCAGCTGTGATATAACATGGGTGTGACGGTAAGGGACCTAAGCAAACGCGTATGCGTGTACAGATATTTTCGTGCCCGTCCATAACATGAACAACGCCCTGTGTTTCACGTCGTAACACGGCCAGACAGCACAAGGACCAACCCAGGATGACACTGATTATTCGGACGAAAAGACAGGAAAGGAAGACAAATTCTTTGAAGCATCTCTGGTACCACAAACACGACCACTCAGAACCAGGGAAGTTCTCAGTTTGCGGGGCCCCTGACTCATGCTCCTCAGCACTCACCGTCCTGCTCACCTCACGTAAATAAGACACATTTGTAACAGTTGGGTACCTTTATTGGCGAAGCGTTTCACCTGCTCTGCATGCTTCTTCAGTCGCATACCGAGGTGACTAAGTACTTGAGACATCAGAAGCGGCGATGAGATGAGGCGATCAGTACCCCCCCGCGCTAGCCTTCAACCTGAAATAGGTTCGCACCCAACGACCTTCGTCACCTGTTTTCCCCCCTCTATATACTCGCTATAAACTTGAAGCCTTCATCACTCACGAAATCGAGTGGTTAACACACTGGCCTGTGAGTTGTAGAGCTCACTCGCCATGGGTTCAAACCCACCCGTTTCGTGGTTTGATAAAGCTTAATCTCAGAGCAAAACATTGTCTCACTGAAGGTTTAAATTGTCAGCGTTTTATTGTCAAGCAGATCCTGCTCACACCCAGCTCTCTCAGTAATGTACCAGGCAGGTCCTGCTCACACCCAGCTCTCTCAGTAATGTACCAACAATTCCTACCAACCCTTTTGTTCGACCCATTCTCAAAAATTCCAAATAATTTGCTTCAAATCTGTCAAGGTTGTGTACCTCAACGTACACCATCAAGGTTGTGTACCTCAACGTACACCATCAAGGTTGTGTACCTCAACGTACACCATCAAGGTTGTGTACCTCAACGTACACCATCAAGGTTGTGTACCTCAACGTACACCATCAAGGTTGTGTACCTCAACGTACACCGTCAAGGTTGTGTACCTCAACTTACACCATCAAGGTTGTGTACCTCAACGTACACCGTCAAGGTTGTGTACCTCAACTTACACCATCAAGGTTGTGTACCTCAACGTACACCGTCAAGGTTGTGTACCTCAACTTACACCATCAAGGTTGTGTACCTCAACGTACACCGTCAAGGTTGTGTACCTCAACTTACACCATCAAGGTTGTGTACCTCAACGTACACCGTCAAGGTTGTGTACCTCAACTTACACCATCAAGGTTGTGTACCTCAACGTACACCGTCAAGGTTGTGTACCTCAACTTACACCATCAAGGTTGTGTACCTCAACGTACACCGTCAAGGTTGTGTACCTCAACTTACACCATCAAGGTTGTGTACCTCAACGTACACCGTCAAGGTTGTGTACCTCAACTTACACCATCAAGGTTGTGTACCTCAACGTACACCGTCAAGGTTGTGTACCTCAACTTACACCATCAAGGTTGTGTACCTCAACGTACACCGTCAAGGTTGTGTACCTCAACTTACACCATCAAGGTTGTGTACCTCAACGTACACCGTCAAGGTTGTGTACCTCAACTTACACCATCAAGGTTGTGTACCTCAACGTACACCGTCAAGGTTGTGTACCTCAACTTACACCATCAAGGTTGTGTACCTCAACGTACACCGTCAAGGTTGTGTACCTCAACTTACACCATCAAGGTTGTGTACCTCAACTTACACCATCAAGGTTGTGTACCTCAACTTACACCATCAAGGTTGTGTACCTCAACTTACACCATCAAGGTTGTGTACCTCAACTTACACCATCAAGGTTGTGTACCTCAACTTACACCATCAAGGTTGTGTACCTCAACTTGCACCGTCAAGGTTGTGTACCTCAACTTACACCCTCAAGGTTGTGTACCTCAACTTACACCATCAAGGTTGTGTACCTCAACTTGCACCGTCAAGGTTGTGTACCTCAACTTACACCATCAAGGTTGTGTACCTCAACTTACACCATCAAGGTTGTGTACCTCAACTTGCACCGTCAAGGTTGTGTACCTCAACTTACACCATCAAGGTTGTGTACCTCAACTTGCACCGTCAAGGTTGTGTACCTCAACTTACACCATCAAGGTTGTGTACCTCAACTTGCACCGTCAAGGTTGTGTACCTCAACTTGCACCGTCAAGGTTGTGTACCTCAACTTGCACCGTCAAGGTTGTGTACCTCAACTTGCACCGTCAAGGTTGTGTACCTCAACTTACACCATCAAGGTTGTGTACCTCAACTTGCACCGTCAAGGTTGTGTACCTCAACTTGCACCGTCAAGGTTGTGTACCTCAACTTACACCATCAAGGTTGTGTACCTCAACTTGCACCGTCAAGGTTGTGTACCTCAACTTACACCATCAAGGTTGTGTACCTTAACTTGCACCGTCAAGGTTGTGTACCTCAACTTGCACCGTCAAGGTTGTGTACCTCAACTTACACCATCAAGGTTGTGTACCTCAACTTGCACCGTCAAGGTTGTGTACCTCAACTTACACCATCAAGGTTGTGTACCTTAACTTGCACCGTCAAGGTTGTGTACCTCAACTTGCACCGTCAAGGTTGTGTACCTCAACTTGCACCGTCAAGGTTGTGTACCTCAACTTACACCATCAAGGTTGTGTACCTCAACTTACACCGTCAAGGTTGTGTACCTCAACTTGCGCCGTCAAGGTTGTGTACCTCAACTTACACCATCAAGGTTGTGTACCTTAACTTGCACCGTCAAGGTTGTGTACCTCAACTTACACCATCAAGGTTGTGTACCTCAACTTGCACCGTCAAGGTTGTGTACCTCAACTTACACCATCAAGGTTGTGTACCTTAACTTGCACCGTCAAGGTTGTGTACCTCAACTTGCACCGTCAAGGTTGTGTACCTCAACTTGCACCATCAAGGTTGTGTACCTCAACTTGCACCATCAAGGTTGTGTACCTCAACTTGCACCGTCAAGGTTGTGTACCTCAACTTACACCATCAAGGTTGTGTACCTCAACTTGCACCGTCAAGGTTGTGTACCTCAACTTACACCATCAAGGTTGTGTACCTCAACTTGCACCGTCAAGGTTGTGTACCTCAACTTGCACCGTCAAGGTTGTGTACCTCAACTTACACCATCAAGGTTGTGTACCTTAACTTGCACCGTCAAGGTTGTGTACCTCAACTTGCACCGTCAAGGTTGTGTACCTCAACTTGCACCGTCAAGGTTGTGTACCTCAACTTGCACCGTCAAGGTTGTGTACCTCAACTTACACCATCAAGGTTGTGTACCTCAACTTACACCATCAAGGTTGTGTACCTCAACTTGCACCATCAAGGTTGTGTACCTCAACTTGCACCGTCAAGGTTGTGTACCTTGTTTGCTAACGTCGCTAGATATCTGTCTAGGAAGAGCTGCTAGGTATCCGAGTGTGATTTTGATCCCCGTTGATTAGAAAGAATGTAAGAACCTGTTGCACCACGCCCGGTGCACGCCTGTGCACGCCTGGTGTAGACGTGGTGTGCACCTGGAGAGAGTGATAGAACGAGAGAGTGAGAAAAGAAGCTTCAGTCGAGGAGTGTGGTAATAGTTGGGTATAGTCTCGACACACCTCAACACTAACATTCTGCTGCCTCCTAGAATTGTACCGAGACTACTCCAGTGCCTGGGAATGTCTGACATGACCAACCTCGAGGAGTAGGTGCAGTGACGTGACTTCAAGTTGATGATGGTAATGGGGTGCACCTGTTGTGCACGTCCCGGTAAGTAGGGGCTTGTGTCTTAGAGAACGAGGCAGGTAGGACACTACCACCTTGGAGGAGATATGTAGGTGTTATTACCTTGAGGGGAAGAGGTAGGTACGTGCTCTTACCCTTGGAGGAGGTGGTAAGTAGGTGTTACTACCTTGAAGGAGGAGGTAGGTAGGTGCTCTTAGCTTGGAGGTAGGTAGGTGCTAGTGCCTTGGAGGAGAAAGTAGGTAGGTGCTGCTACCTTGGACGAGGAAGTAGGTAGGTGGCACTACCTTGGAGGAGGAGGTAGGCAGGTACTCCTGCCTTGGATGAGGAGGTAGGTAGGTGCTTCTGCCTTGGAGGAGGAGGTAGGTAAGTACTTCTACCTTGGAGGAGAAGGAGGTAGGTAGGTAGGTAGGTGCTTCTACATAGGAGGAAGAAGAGAGTAAGTAGGTGCTCCTACCGTGGAGGAGGAGGTAGATAGGTAGGTAGGCAGGTAGGTAGGGAGGGAAGAGTACCTACTAGAAGCAGGAAGCAGTCAGGAAGCGCTCCTCAAACACAGGTTGTGTTTAGATATGCTTCAAGTGAAGGACTAACAACCTTACTGTGTAGGAGGTGTGTACTGCAGGTGTAGGTGTGTACTGCAGGTGTAGGTGTGTACTGCAGGTGTAGGTGTGTACTGCAGGTGTAGGTGGTGTGTACTGCAGGTGTAGGTGGTGTGTACTGCAGGTGTAGGTGGTGTGTACTGCAGGTGTAGGTGGTGTGTACTGCAGGTGTAGGTGTGTACTGCAGGTGTAGGTGGTGTGTACTGCAGGTGTAGGTGGAGTGTACTGCAGGTGTAGGTGGTGTGTACTGCAGGTGTAGGTGGTGTGTACTGCAGGTGTAGGTGGTGTGTACTGCAGGTGTAGGTGTGTACTGCAGGTGTAGGTGGTGTGTACTGCAGGTGTAGGTGGTGTGTACTGCAGGTGTAGGTGGTGTGTACTGCAGGTGTAGGTGGTGTGTACTGCAGGTGTAGTTGGTGTGTACTGCAGGTGTAGGTGTGTACTGCAGGTGTAGGTGGTGTGTACTGCAGGTGTAGGTGGTGTGTACTGCAGGTGTAGGTGGTGTGCACTGCAGGTGTAGGTGGTGTGTACTGCAGGTGTAGGTGGTGTGTACTGCAGGTGTAGGTGGTGTGTACTGCAGGTGTAGGTGGTGTGTACTGCAGGTGTAGGTGTGTACTGCAGGTGTAGGTGGTGTGTACTGCAGGTGTAGGTGTGTACTGCAGGTGTAGGTGGTGTGTACTGCAGGTGTAGGTGGTGTGTACTGCAGGTGTAGGTGGTGTGTACTGCAGGTGTAGGTGGTGTGTACTGCAGGTGTAGGTGGTGTGTACTGCAGGTGTAGGTGGTGTGTACTGCAGGTGTAGGTGTGTACTGCAGGTGTAGGTGGTGTGTACTGCAGGTGTAGGTGGTGTGTACTGCAGGTGTAGGTGGTGTGTACTGCAGGTGTAGGTGGTGTGTACTGCAGGTGTAGGTGGTGTGTACTGCAGGTGTAGGTGGTGTGTACTGCAGGTGTAGGTGGTGTGTACTGCAGGTGTAGGAGGTGTGTACTGCAGGTGTAGGTGGTGTGTACTGCAGGTGTAGGTGGTGTGTACTGCAGGTGTAGGTGGTGTGTACTGCAGGTGTAGGTGTGTACTGCAGGTGTAGGTGGTGTGTACTGCAGGTGTAGGTGGTGTGTACTGCAGGTGTAGGTGGTGTGTACTGCAGGTGTAGGTGTGTACTGCAGGTGTAGGTGGTGTGTACTGCAGGTGTAGGTGGTGTGTACTGCAGGTGTAGGTGGTGTGTACTGCAGGTGTAGGTGGTGTGTACTGCAGGTGTAGGTGGTGTGTACTGCAGGTGTAGGAGGTGTGTACTGCAGGTGTAGGTGGTGTGTACTGCAGGTGTAGGTGGTGTGTACTGCAGGTGTAGGTGGTGTGTACTGCAGGTGTAGGTGGTGTGTACTGCAGGTGTAGGTGGTGTGTACTGCAGGTGTAGGTGGTGTGTACTGCAGGTGTAGGTGTGTACTGCAGGTGTAGGAGGTGTGTACTGCAGGTGTAGGTGTGTACTGCAGGTGTAGGAGGTGTGTACTGCAGGTGTAGGTGTGTACTGCAGGTGTAGGTGGTGTGTACTGCAGGTGTAGGTGGTGTGTACTGCAGGTGTAGGTGGTGTGTACTGCAGGTGTAGGTGGTGTGTACTGCAGGTGTAGGTGTGTACTGCAGGTGTAGGTGTGTACTGCAGGTGTAGGTGTGTACTGCAGGTGTAGGTGTGTACTGCAGGTGTAGGTGGTGTGTACTGCAGGTGTAGGTGGTGTGTACTGCAGGTGTAGATGGTGTGTACTGCAGGTGTAGGTGGTGTGTACTGCAGGTGTAGGTGGTGTGTACTGCAGGTGTAGGTGGTGTGTACTGCAGGTGTAGGTGGTGTGTACTGCATTTACAGAAGGTGTTTAGACGTAGATGATATCTTTGCTCTTTGTCCGCATAACTCTAGTGTCTTCCAGTCATATGTGATCATCCTTAACAATCTTGCTGCAGCCATCACCTTCAAAGTTGAGTGAAAGTCTATATCTCACTGCTTCTTTACCATGAAGTTAGCGTCGACCGCTCTCAGACAGGCTTTTGTTTTTTGTCTAGCGGAAGCTTGTGCTCAGTGGCGCGTACATTCATTGCTCTTCTTACCGAATTCCTTCGGTCAGATGTTTTATTTTTCTCTTCCTCAGCTTCCTTCACTTCTGTGACTGTTTCCGCTTGTCGTTGCTCATTCTCTCCTCTTGGTTATCCTTCTAATATTGTAAACTCTGTCTACTCTGGATGTCGAATTTGCGTTTCGTCAAACTAATACAGTTCATAGTAATCTAGTTAATGCTTCACCTGTCACTGATGTTTCCAGTGATTGCTCTATTTCCTGTCCCTTTCAGTACGTTGGTAAAACTGGCCAATCTATTTCTGAACACAGCTGATGTGTTCGTCTTGCTGACACCAATGTTTTTATCTGTCATGTTGAAGCTCACAGCCATCCTGTTAACTGGTTATTACAACCCAGGAGTCCAAATGGCCTGTTATCCTGGGTGTAAAGGCAGCAAAATTAACACAGCAGAAAACTTTTGACTTATATTATCCTTCACCAATTTAGAACAGAAGTATGTACACTATATACACTATGTACAGTGATAGGTATTAGTGCACTCCACGGTAAGCAAGGCAGAATAGAAGCCACTAGAGAGCAGACCGTGCTTCAACCAGCTCTAGAATGGGGCGCATCATTATATTGTTAACTACGCACCTCTTGGCTTACATGCGAATACTTATTTTCTACACATACAGTAATGTCTGAGGTGAAGGCAAAGATACAACAGTATACTTCTAGTATTTTAGGAGTGAATAACTTCGCTGTACAACAGTTGACTTTCGATGGGAAAACATAAACTTGAGGAACAAAAACTTTGTTAAACTTCGTTTATCGTTCACTGTTGTTGTGAACAACTTCATACAACATGTTTTAACCAAAATGTTGCTTTTGGAAAATACTGCAAAGTGTGTATTGTGATTTGTTATATTGACACTTGTTCTAGCCTCTTCAAAATTGAATGTGAAGGCTATGACTGCTAATTCAAAATGAGATCTTCAATTCTGGTTGATGTTTTTGACAGTGGCAATCAGAGATCAGCCTCTATAAGCAACCTGGCAAGAAATTCATCATCATATAGGCACTTGGAAAAATTTTCAATTTTTTCATGGTTTAGGAAGACAAGTAAGAAAACACTAGGATACATGTCCTAGTGTTTGCCCACGTGTCTTTCAAAACCAGTTTGTCGGCGCTTATTACCAAGGTTAACGTTATTTTCATGGCTATATTATCAGCTAGGGAGAATGACCGGTTCATGTGACGATTAGATTTAGATTTTGCCACCGAAGTGGCTAGTTTATGGTGACGAGAGTTTAGTCAGTGGAAGATTCACAAGCAGATGAACTGTTCACAAAATCTATTAATTCCACTTGCACTCTCTGAGGGAGTGAGTGAACATCCAGAGTGAAGGGATATACGAATGAATTCTGAGACTTTCTTTTCAGTCTGGGAAGTAAAATCTAATTTCCTTATGCAGAAAAAAAAATGGATTCTAATTCAGCTTACACCTGGTCAATGACCGCGGGGGCGGTGACCCCCTGAACACCCTCCAGATAGACTGATGTCAGTATAAACAGTTTATCTTCAAGAACTGGGAGCAAATTCTGAAACATGTTAGGTTTTCTTGCTTGACATTTTGTTCCCACAATTCCAGTTTCATGGTAAATGCGCTAACTTTATCAATGACATCACTCAACCTTGCATCCTTTATCAATGACAACGTCAACTTTATAAACCTTATCAATGACATCAGTCAACCTTGTAAACTTTATCAGTGACATTAGTCAGCGTCGTAAACTGGCCTTGTAGTGACTTCGCGTGTTTTTAACAAGAAAACGTGTCGCTAAGGTACGCTAATTGCAACTGCGAATCCTTGCCAAAGGCATTTTTGTAGAAAATCTATGACTGTCTTGTTATCTCGAGAGAACAAAAGTCAGCCTTGCTCCTCCCTCAGAGACCTAACTCCAGCAAGTACAGTTCCCCGTGAGATCCACCGCAGTGCAGAAAAGTAGTGCATGAAACCCTTATTATTACAAACGAAAGAATCCGACTCTTAGTTCTACAAACGAGAAAATCAAACCCTTTTATTCTGCCTCTAAATCCTGAGCGACTGGCGAGCCATCATTCTTGCGTGCACGCACATTCTTGCCATATTTGGGGTGAGAATTGCTAGACAATGAGGTCATGTGATTCTTGTGTTGTTTGGTAGACGGTGCTAATTACTCTCATCGACACCATAGAATATAATACTGGAAGCTGCAAAAATTCTAAAACATTAGCATACACGATACTTAACCAGGCAAAGCTTCACCTGCCTAACAACAAAGGAATCACTTGACCGAATTGTACACATATTTTTGCATGACAGGTGCTCGTCCTCCAAGATACGTGGACTTCGGAATATTCTTTTTCGATAAGAATATACTTTGATACTCTTTTTTTTTTTTTTTGTAAGTGTGTTATTGAAACAAATCTTTCATTAAACAAAGTTGTCTCCATATTCAGGACTTTCTTTGTTTAGAAAATACCGAATATAAATAAGTAAATTCAAACTGATGAGAATAATAATACAAATTATTCAAACTCTCATTTGCGTACCCTTGAAAATCCCTCCTCGTACCCGTGGGGGTACGCGTACCCTAATTTAGGAGGCCATCATATGAATACAAGTATGTATGAGGGAGGAAGGTGATGTAGTAGTTGTAGTAGTAGAAGACGTGGTGGGGCTGGAGGTGCATTTTTATGGTAATTGTGAAGACATTTTGTCCACCAGGGAGGGACTTTAATAGTTTACGCTGAGAACAATAACAGCAACACATGGGTATGTATAAAGGATGGACAGAGGTCCTCGGGTCAGCTTCATGTGCTTCGATCGATGCGTGATCCAAGAAAGGTATACCCATATTGCGTAACCCCCAGTCCCCTGTGCCTCGATGCCCGCGACTGGAATAGTGCAGAGTGCGGCATAAGTTGATCATGCAGGGAATATTAACGTGGAGGATTTGAAGGGAATTAGAAGAGGCATTCGCAAGTCATCGTATGGAAACTAATAACCAAGTTTCTATAATAAAAGTGGTAAATTAGAACATTCACACGGACCAAGGAGACCAATATCCTAAAATACACAAGCACATTAAGCTTGAAGCCGCTCAGATGTTGCATCATCAAGGAATCACCGTGGAAGGTTTGAAGGTAATCAGATACAGCACTCAGAAATTATCACGTGAAAATCAGTATTTTATTTTTTTTTAGAATTTCTTCCAAAAAAAGCGAACTGGGATCGACACACATGAAAATCAATCCAAAGTTTTTCTAAATAAGATTAATCAACCTCTATGAAAGTAAGCTGTGTACAGCTAGAGTACAGCTAGAGTACAGCTAGAGTACATAAGATAGAAATGTTTAAGAATAGTCTTGAGTGCATACATATGTTATAAACACACACAAGAACATTAAGTTAATTTAACATAAGATAACTAAACAAAGTCAAACACTGACTTGTTTCTGATCAGAAGAAACATTCTTCAGTTATTTGACAGAAAGCAATTTGATTAATAAAACTGACAGATGATGACTTACACAAGCTGATATCAAGAGATTGTTTCCTTTGAGGAGAACACATCACCACTAAAAGTTTAACCTGAAATGTATTTTCCAGCTGCGCAAAATCCAACGAAATTTGTGCTTACACAGCCAAAATCCACGAAATCATCCATTTCATACGATACATCAGCTGAAGTATCGTTCACAATCGTTATATATAAATCAGAGGAAAGCACTAAACCTAAAGGACTCGTGTAGCACCTTTGGAATGATAGGCACTGAAATTCGGTCCAAGAAAAGGGGAAGATAAGGAGTCCTTTGGTATGGCCATGGGATGACCCCCGAGTGGTTCACCTGTCTGTGGAATATCTGGAGGAAGGAAGACTGTTTGTATCCCGGAGGTTAGCCACTCAGAACAACCTAATAAAGTCAGTGCATCATCGGGGACTGTCTTATTTCCATTGAGATCCTCTAAACTTTTCCCCAGGATGCGACCCACAACAGTCGATGAACACCCAAGTACCTACTTACTGTTAGATGAATTAGAGCAACAAGTGTAAGGAAACATGCCCAACGTTTCACCAGTGGTGGGTGGCGATACCTGGCTCCTCAGCGTGTGTGAGCTGAGGACACTGTCAACCAAGCCACGGGCGCACCTCAAGATCACTGTTGAAGAAGGAACTATCAATCGGATTCTCTTCCTAGACGTGATTGTTTTCTAGTAACATTCCCTCAGAAACAACAAGAACTAGATCTTCACTTGTTTTGTTCTTGATAATGGTGTCTTGCTACAAAACGTACAGGTGACGTCACAGGTGGTAGCACCTGCAAAATTCACCAGAATAAGAAGTTTTATGACATTCCTATTGTAACTAACACAACCTAGTGAATGAATGCTGAATTCACATACAGGAATCCACGGGCTCGATTTATGTTTGAGTCCTTCATTGGGAATCATTTGTGTGTGTGTGTGTGTGTGTGTGTGTGTGTGTGTGTGTGTGTGTGTGTGTGTGTGTGTGTGTGTATGTCGTGCCGAATAGGCAGAACTTGCGATCTTGGCTTAAATAGCAACGCTAATCTTGCCATATAAGACAAGTGAAAATTTGTGTATGCAATAATGTCGCCAAAATCATTCTGAACTTAACGAAAAAAATATATTTCACTGAGTTTGTTTAGTATTAAATTATTGTAAACAAATCTAAAATATATTTAGTTGGGTTAGGTTAAAATAAATTACTCTTGTTATAATAAGGTTAGGTAAGTTTTCTAAGATTCTTTTGGTGCAAAATTAAAATTTTTTACACTAACATTAATGAAAAAAATATATCTTTAAACGTATAAGAGAAAATTTTCGAAAGGACTTAATTTTAAATGAGTTCTTGCTAATTGACCAGTTTTACATATTCGGCACGACATATATATAATATATATATATATATATATATATATATATAAAGTAGTCGATTTTTCCACTGAGCGACTCCTTCCGGAAAAGGCCTTCCACTGAGCGACTCCTTCCGGAAAAGGCCTTCCACTGAGCGACTCCTTCCGGTTAGGACCAGCAGCTGGAGGGTCACCTTTTCACACCTAGGTATTACTTCCCGGTTTGACCTTGACCTCGCCCTCGAGACTACCTCACCCTTGACCCCCCACCCAATACCCCCACCCACGACCCCCCCCCCCCTTCGCAACCCCCATCGCACCGCGCGCCCACCCGCGCCCTTCGCGACCCCCGCCCGCGCCCGCCCGCGCGCCCGCCCGCGCCCTTTGCGACCCCCGCCCGCGCCTTCTGCTGCGTCGTCCGGATCGCCCCCGCGCCCCGAATTTTTTTCTTATGATCTCCCTGGATCCAGGTTTTTGGATTCTCCCCTATGGGGTTTCGAATTTTTTTGAATTTCATTTTCTTGTGCTCTCCACTTCCTCAGATCAAATTTTTGAGGTTCCCCCTCCCACTTTCACCCCCATCCCAAAATTTCTCGAAATCAAAGTCTCCACTTCCTTGGATCCCCCTCCCACTTTCACCCCCCAACCCCAAAAATTTCTCAATATCAAATTCTCCATCTCCTTGGATCAAGGTTTTTTGGATTGTCCCTCCTTCCACCCCCACCCCCCAATCCCAAAAATTTCTCAATATTACCAAGTTTTTTGGATTCCCCCCTCTGGGGGTTTTTCGAAATTCTTATGATCTCCTCGGATCAAATTTTCTCAATATTACCAAGTTTTTTGGATTCCCCCCTCTGGGGATTTTTCGAAATTCTTATGATCTCCTCGGATCAAGTTTTTTGGATCCCCCCTATGGGGTTTTCGAAATTCTCCATCTCCTTGGATCAAGGTTTTTTGGATTGTCCCTCCTTCCACCCCACCCCCCAATCCCAAAAATTTCTCAATATTACCAAGTTTTTGGATTCCCCCCTCTGGGGTTTTTTTCGAAATTCTCCATCTCCTTGGATCAAGGTTTTTTGGATTGTCCCTCCTTCCACCCCCCCAACCCCAAAAATTTCTCAATATTACCAAGACTCGATCTCCTCGGATCAAATTCTTCTCGAAATCAAAGTCTCCATCTCCTTGGATCAAATTTTTAAGGTTCCCCCCCTCCCACTTTCACCCCCCCCAACCCCAAAATTTCTCGATAATACAAGTTTTGGATTCCCCCCTATGGGGGTTTCGAAATTCTTATGATCTCCTCGGATCAAGTTTTTCTCGAAATCAAAGTCTCCATCTCCTTGGATCAAATTTTTGGATTACCCCTCTCACTTTCACTCCCACCCCAAAATTTCTCGATAATACCAAGACTCCATCTCCTTGGATCAAGGTTTTTTGGATTCCCCCCTCTGGGGGTAAGCATTCAAATGAACTCCTCCTATGGGGCATGGTGCTCTCTCTTACTACAGGTCTAAACAAGTGTGACGTCAGTATTCCTCTCATTAATGTGTTTACTCGACGGTCAGTGACGTCACGCGATGACCCCCACACACACAGGCTGAATCTTGTCGACCCTTTTAGTTCAATAAAGTTAATAAGGGGACATAGTAGTGACGTCACACACACAGGTTGAATCATGACGACCCTTTTAGTTCATTAAAGTTAATAAGGGGATATAGTACCTACATCATAGGGAAAACATTTTCACTCTTAACCCAGGTTAATCCAAATAATTTCACATTTTTTTTCGTTAATACCCACAACAATCCAACAATTTCTTTACAACACAAGTCTAGACATTTTTCTCGTTTTAACTATTTCATCTCAGGTCACTCCCCCACGAAGTAACCTCCTCCCCACCCTCCCGAACCCTCACACTCCAACCAACACCTCACAATTTTCACTCATAACCCCCAATTTTTCTCGTTTTAACCCTTTTAGTTCATTAAAGTTAATAAGGGGACACAGTACATCAGAAAGTCACCACAACACTTATAACCACTTTTCGATAAATTCACTAGTCACAATTTTACATATTACGAAGTTAATACGCACACACACCTCACTTTGAACACCTTCAAAACACTCTCTTAAATCATTTGAATACTCACAAAAATACCTTTATACATTTCCAAACAACACTGAAACACTTCCAAAATAACATTTTGAATACTCCCAAATAAGATTTGACAGCTCTAATTTATCTACACTTACACATTTCATTAAATTACAACTCATCCCTCCAAACTCCTCCCTCAGTCTCCAGACTTCACAACATTATCACAAAAACTAACTCAATCACTTTACTTTGAACATCACCAAAAAAAAAAACACACTGAAATACTCCAAAACATCATTCGAACACCCCCAAAATCACCTCTGAATACACCCAGAACACCTTCATAAGTACTCTTGCACATCATTTGAACACCTTCAAAACACCCTTGAACACCTTCAAAACACCCTTGAACACCTTCAAAAAACAACATTTGAACACACTCAAAACACCTTTGAACATTTCCAAAACACTATTTGAGTACTCCCAAATAAGATTTAACATCTCTAATTTATCTGCACTTACACATTTCATTAAATTACAACTCATCCCTCAGTCTCCAGACTAGGCATTTTCTCGTTTTTACCCTTTTAGTTCATTAAAGTTATTAAGGGGACACAATACATCAGAAAAAAAGTCACAAAAACTAACTCAAACACTTTACTTTGAACACCCCCAAAACACTCTCATAATCATTTGAATACTCACATAAACACCCTTGAACACCTTCAAAACACCTTTGAATATCGTTTTTAAACTAATTTCATCACAACCCACTTATATCATCTTTTTTCGGTAACTCTAATTCGACTACACTATCCTCATCAATTACCAACAAATTTTACTCGTTTTAACTAATGTCATCACTGTAACCAAGATTTTCACAAAAAAAAAACTGACACCTAACACACACGCACACACACACCCTGCTGCAGCATATGGGCGCCTGGCAAACCTGAGAACAGCATTCCGATACCTTAGTAAGGAATCATTCAAGACACTGTACACCGTGTATGTCAGGCCCATACTGGAGTATGCAGCACCTGTTTGGAACCCTCACTTGATAAAGCACGTCAAGAAACTAGAGAAAGTACAAAGGTTTGCAACAACGTTAGTTCCAGAGCTAAGGGGAATGTCCTATGAGGAAAGATTAAGGGAAATCGGCCTGACCACACTGGAGGACAGGAGGGTCAGGGGAGACATGATAACGACATATAAAATACTGCGTGGAATAGACAAGGTGGACAAAGACAGGATGTTCCAGGGAGGGGACACAGAAACAAGAGGCCACAATTGGAAGTTGAAGACACAAATGAGTCAGAGAGATAGTAGGAAGTATTTCTTCAGTCATAGAGTTGTAAGGCAGTGGAATAGCCTAGAAAATGACGTAGTGGAGGCAGGAACCATACACAGTTTTAAGACGAGGTTTGATAAAGCTCATGGAGCGGGGAGAGAGAGGGCCTAGTAGCAACCGGTGAAGAGGCGGGGCCAGGAGCTAGGACTCGACCCCTGCAACCACAAATAGGTGAGTACAAATAGGTGAGTACCCCACAACACCCACAACCCACAATTTTTCTCGTTTTAACCCTTTTAGTTCATTAAAATTAATAAGGGGACACAGTACATCAGAAAGTCACAACAACAACAACCCACAACCCACAACATCCACAACCCACAATTTTTTCTCGTTTTAGCTAATTTCATCAGAAAGTCACAACAACAACAACCCACAACCCACAATTTTTTTCTCGTTTTAACCCTTTTAGTTCATTAAAGTTAATAAGGGGACACAGTACATCAGAAAAAAAGGCACAACACCCACAACCCACAACACCCCACAACCCACAATTTTTTCTCGTTTTAACTAATTTCATCAGAAAAAGTCACATCAACAACCCACTTACAACGTCTTTTCGGTATCTCTAGTTCGACAACAACACCCACACCCCAAAACACCCACATTCCACATCCCACACACACACACAGACACACAGACACACACACACACACACACACACACACACACACACACACACACACACACACACACACACACACACACACACACCCTAACCTAGCCTAACCTAACCTAACTTATCCTAACCTAGCCTAACCTAACCTAGCCTAGCCTAACCTAACTTAACCTAACCTTTACCTAACCTTTACCTAACTTAACCTAACCTAACCTTTACCTAACCTTTACCTAACCTAATCTAACCTTGCCTAACCATTACCTAACCTAACCTAACCTTGCCTAACCATTACCTAACCTAACCTAACCTATCTTAACCTAACCCAACCTAACCTAGCCGAACCTATCCTAACCTAACCTAAAATATATTGGAACACTTCCAAAATACATTAGAGTACTCCAGAATTACTTTGAACGACTCCATTTTTGGATATTTCCAAATTAGTTTTGAAAACTTTATCGTAAAATCGAACATTATTTTCTTGTTGGTAAACACACTCAATGGTAGAAATATTTACTCGATTTCCGAATAGAAACACTTTCCTCGCTCTGAGAGACTCATTGTGGGTCACCCCTTCCCCCCCCCCCCAACACCACTGGGTAATGCGGTTCACACCCAAGGTAGATTTAAGATAATTATGAACAACTGCGTCAACTCAGGACAGACAGACGCCATGAAATGCGGGTAACATCCAAGGTAGAAAATCATCTCTTTCCAGACCAACTGTCTATCCTAACCTAACCTAACCTAACCTAACCTAACCTAATTCCTAACCTAACCTAACCTCACCTAACCGAACCTAACCTAACTCCATCAATCACCTCTATCCTAACCTAACCTAACCCAACCTAACTCCATCAAACACCTCTATCCTAACCTAACCTAACCTAACCTGACCTAACTCCATCAAACACCTCGAATACTACCTAACTTAACCTAACCTAACCTTGCCTAACCTACCGAACCTAACCTAACCTAACCTAACCTATCCTAACCTGTCCTAACCTGTCCTAACCTAACCTAACCTATCCTAACCTAACCTAACCTAACCTAACTTATCCTAAGCTAACCTAACCTAACTTATCCTAACCTAACCTAACCTAACTTATCCTAACCTAACCTAACCTAAAATAACGAACCTAACCTAACTTATCCTAATCTAATCTAACCTAACCTAACCTAACTTATCCTAACCTAACCTAACTTATCCTAACCTAACCTAACCTAACCTAACCTAAATTAACCTAACCTAACTTATCCTAACCTACTCACTTTACTTTGAACACCTTCAAAACACTCTCATACATCATTTGAGACCCCCTTTTCTCAATATCTCTCATCCACAACCTTTATCATCTCACTACAGAACAACCCCAAGATTACTTCGAACACTCTCATAAACATAAGAACATAAGAATGTAGGAACACTGCAGAAGGCCTACTGGCCCATACGAGGCAGGTCCTCACATAAACACTTTTGAACATTTCCAAACAACACTGAAGCACTTCCAAAATATCATTTTGATTACTCCCAAATAAGATTTGACAGCTCTAATTTATCTACACTTACACATTTCATTAAATTACATCTCATCCCCCCAAACTCCTCCCTCATTCTCCAGACTTTACAACATTAGCACAAAAAAAACTAACTCATACACTTATGACATGAGACATTACCATATCTAACACACTGACTAACTTTGAACCAACTCTGAACACCACTGATCTTCTTCAAAAAATGCTCTGCACATCATTTGAACACCTTCAAAAAACACCATCAAACACCTCCGAATACTCCCAAAAAACACTACTGATTACTACCAAATCACCACTGAATACTACCAATCACCGTCAAAATCACCAGAAACTAAGTTTAACATCACCATCTAACATCCTTTTTTTTTTTTATAGAAATCCCCTCAAATCACTATAACCAAGAACTCCCTCCCCATTTGGCGCATAAAAAAAAAAAGCATGAACACAAACCTAATACGCAAACACTTAGTACATGATCACCATCAACTGAAAACATATCTTGTACACACACATAATATAAGACAATCACCAACTACAATCACCCATGTTCACTTACCTCAAAATCACTAATATCACAGAAAACAATCATTTTTATAAACATTTCACACAAAAAAAAAAAAATCATATTTGACAATATCTAAGCGCACTCACCTCACTACCACCAACACACGATGTCTCACCTCACAGGACCGACGAGCTCACCTCCAGTGACGTCACACTCCCATTGTGTTACTTGGTGGTTGGTAACATCACACCTAACCCCCCTTGTTTCAACCTGTTGTACCCTACATTATCTAAGAACACTATATCCAAGACGATTACCAGATTTTATGATCCCCAACACCAAGATCACAGAAAACACACATTTTTATAATTATTCACACAAAAATCACGATCACCAATTCCATATCATGTTTACCGTCATCTATCAACACTAATCACCAAGATCACCAAAAAAAATCTAAGATCATGCATCTCAAAACTACTATGATCACTGAAAACACTTATTTTTTAAACATTCGCACAAAAATAAGACATACACAAAAATACCACAACACTTCCACCAACATCTATAACATAACATGAGCACTATAACATATCACTATCACAAAAAAAAAAAAAATAATACACAGACACCCACATATTATACATTTCAATTGCAAATTTAAGACATGAGACATACACACCAAATCTAAGACATTCACCTCCAACTAAGACATACACATCACCCCTAAAACTTCCTTATTCATTCCGTATATCTCCTAGAGCTGTTTTAACCCCGACGGATCCATCACGACGTAGGAGCCAGAGGAACCATCACCACTCCAACACCACCTACTACACTCTGGCTCCTACGTCGTGATGGATCCGTCGGGGTTAAAACAGCTCTAGGAGATATACGGAATGAATAAGGAAGGAAGTTTTAGGGGTGATGTGTATGTCTTAGTTGGAGGTGAATGTCTTAGATTTGATGTGTATGTCTCATGTCTTAAATTTGCAATTGAAATGTATAATATGTGGGTGTCTGTGTATTATTTTTTTTTTTTTTTGTGATAGTGATATGTTATAGTGCTCATGTTATGTTATAGATGTTGGTGGAAGTGTTGTGGTATTTTTGTGTATGTCTTATTTTTGTGCGAATGTTTAAAAAATAAGTGTTTTCAGTGATCATAGTAGTTTTGAGATGCATGATCTTAGATTTTTTGGTGATCTTGGTGATTAGTGTTGATAGATGACGGTAAACATGATATGGAATTGGTGATCGTGATTTTTGTGTGAATAATTATAAAAATGTGTGTTTTCTGTGATCTTGGTGTTGGGGATCATAAAATCTGGTAATCGTCTTGGATATAGTGTTCTTAGATAATGTAGGGTACAACAGGTTGAAACAAGGGGGGTTAGGTGTGATGTTACCAACCACCAAGTAACACAATGGGAGTGTGACGTCACTGGAGGTGAGCTCGTCGGTCCTGTGAGGTGAGACATCGTGTGTTGGTGGTAGTGAGGTGAGTGCGCTTAGATATTGTCAAATATGATTTTTTTTTTTTTTTTTTGTGTGTGAAATGTTTATAAAAATGATTGTTTTCTGTGATATTAGTGATTTTGAGGTAAGTGAACATAGATGATTGTAGTTGGTGATTGTCTTATATTATGTGTGTGTACAAGATATGTTTTCAGTTGATGGTGATCATGTACTAAGTGTTTGCGTATTAGGTTTGTGTTCATGCTTTTTTTTTTATGCGCCAAATGGGGAGGGAGTTCTTGGTTATAGTGATTTGAGGGGATTTCTATAAAAAAAAGGATGTTAGATGGTGATGTTAAACTTAGTTTCTGGTGATTTTGACGGTGATTGGTAGTATTCAGTGGTGATTTGGTAGTAATCAGTAGTGTTTTTTGGGAGTATTCGGAGGTGTTTGATGGTGTTTTTTGAAGGTGTTCAAATGATGTGCAGAGCATTTTTTGAAGAAGATCAGTGGTGTTCAGAGTTGGTTCAAAGTTAGTCAGTGTGTTAGATATGGTAATGTCTCATGTCATAAGTGTATGAGTTAGTTTTTTTTGTGCTAATGTTGTAAAGTCTGGAGAATGAGGGAGGAGTTTGGGGGGATGAGATGTAATTTAATGAAATGTGTAAGTGTAGATAAATTAGAGCTGTCAAATCTTATTTGGGAGTAATCAAAATGATATTTTGGAAGTGCTTCAGTGTTGTTTGGAAATGTTCAAAAGTGTTTATGTGAGGACCTGCCTCGTATGGGCCAGTAGGCCTTCTGCAGTGTTCCTACATTCTTATGTTCTTATGTTTATGAGAGTGTTCGAAGTAATCTTGGGGTTGTTCTGTAGTGAGATGATAAAGGTTGTGGATGAGAGATATTGAGAAAAGGGGGTCTCAAATGATGTATGAGAGTGTTTTGAAGGTGTTCAAAGTAAAGTGAGTAGGTTAGGATAAGTTAGGTTAGGTTAATTTAGGTTAGGTTAGGTTAGGTTAGGATAAGTTAGGTTAGGTTAGGATAAGTTAGGTTAGGTTAGATTAGATTAGGATAAGTTAGGTTAGGTTCGTTATTTTAGGTTAGGTTAGGTTAAGATAAGTTAGGTTAGGTTAGGATAAGTTAGGTTAGGTTAGCTTAGGATAAGTTAGGTTAGGTTAGGTTAGGATAGGTTAGGTTAGGACAGGTTAGGATAGGTTAGGTTAGGTTCGGTAGGTTAGGTAAGGTTAGGTTAGGTTAAGTTAGGTAGTATTCGAGGTGTTTGATGGAGTTAGGTCAGGTTAGGTTAGGTTAGGATAGAGGTGTTTGATGGAGTTAGGTTGGGTTAGGTTAGGTTAGGTTAGGATAGAGGTGATTGATGGAGTTAGGTTAGGTTCGGTTAGGTGAGGTTAGGTTAGGTTAGGAATTAGGTTAGGTTAGGTTAGGTTAGGTTAGGATAGACAGTTGGTCTGGAAAGAGATGATTTTCTACCTTGGATGTTACCCGCATTTCATGGCGTCTGTCTGTCCTGAGTTGACGCAGGTGTTCATGATTATCTTAAATCTACCTTGGGTGTGAACCGCATTACCCAGTGGTAAACCATACCCCCGGCCGGGATTGAACCCGCGGTTCAAGGGGTGACCCACAATGAGTCTCTCAGAGCGAGGAAAGTGTTTCTATTCGGAAATCGAGTAAATATTTCTACCATTGAGTGTGTTTACCAACAAGAAAATAATGTTCGATTTTACGATAAAGTTTTCAAAACTAATTTGGAAATATCCAAAAATGGAGTCGTTCAAAGTAATTCTGGAGTACTCTAATGTATTTTGGAAGTGTTCCAATATATTTTAGGTTAGGTTAGGATAGGTTCGGCTAGGTTAGGTTGGGTTAGGTTAAGATAGGTTAGGTTAGGTAATGGTTAGGCAAGGTTAGATTAGGTTAGGTAAAGGTTAGGTAAAGGTTAGGTTAGGTTAAGTTAGGTAAAGGTTAGGTTAAGTTAGGTTAGGCTAGGCTAGGTTAGGTTAGGTTAGGCTAGGTTAGGATAAGTTAGGTTAGGTTAGGCTAGGTTAGGGTGTGTGTGTGTGTGTGTGTGTGTGTGTGTGTCTGTGTGTGTGTGTGGGATGTGGAATGTGGGTGTTTTGGGATGTGGGTGTTGTTGTCGAACTAGAGATACCGAAAAGACGTTGTAAGTGGGTTGTTGATGTGACATTTTCTGATGAAATTAGTTAAAACGAGAAAAAATTGTGGGTTGTGGGGTGTTGTGGGTTGTGGGTGTTGTGCCTTTTTTTCTGATGTACTGTGTCCCCTTATTAACTTTAATGAACTAAAAGGGTTAAAACGAGAAAAAAATTGTGGATTGTGGGTTGTTGTTGTTGTGACTTTCTGATGAAATTAGCTAAAACGAGAAAAAATTGTGGGTTGTGGGTTGTGGGTGTTGTGGGTTGTTGTTGTTGTGACTTTCTGATGAAATTAGCTAAAACGAGAAAAAATTGTGGGTTGTGGATGTTGTGGGTTGTGGGTTGTTGTTGTGACTTTCTGATGTACTGTGTCCCCTTATTAATTTTAATGAACTAAAAGGGTTAAAACGAGAAAAATTGTGGGTTGTGGGTGTTGTGGGGTGTGTGTGTGCGTGTGTGTTAGGTGTCATAGAGTTTTTTTTTTTTGTGAAAATCTTGGTTACAGTGATGACATTAGTTAAAACGAGTAAAATTTGTTGGTAATTGATGAGGGTAGTGTAGTCGAATTAGAGTTACCGAAAAAAGATGATATAAGTGGGTTGTGATGAAATTAGTTTAAAAACGATATTCAAAGGTGTTTTGAAGGTGTTCAAGGGTGTTTATGTGAGTATTCAAATGATTATGAGAGTGTTTTGGGGGTGTTCAAAGTAAAGTGTTTGAGTTAGTTTTTGTGACTTTTTTTCTGATGTATTGTGTCCCCTTAATAACTTTAATGAACTAAAAGGGTAAAAACGAGAAAATGCCTAGTCTGGAGACTGAGGGATGAGTTGTAATTTAATGAAATGTGTAAGTGCAGATAAATTAGAGATGTTAAATCTTATTTGGGAGTACTCAAATAGTGTTTTGGAAATGTTCAAAGGTGTTCAAAGGTGTTTTGAGTGTGTTCAAATGTTGTTTTTTGAAGGTGTTCAAGGGTGTTTTGAAGGTGTTCAAGGGTGTTTTGAAGGTGTTCAAATGATGTGCAAGAGTACTTATGAAGGTGTTCTGGGAGTATTCAGAGGTGATTTTGGGGGTGTTCGAATGATGTTTTGGAGTATTTCAGTGTTTTTTTTTTTTTTGGTGATGTTCAAAGTAAAGTGATTGAGTTAGTTTTTGTGATAATGTTGTGAAGTCTGGAGACTGAGGGAGGAGTTTGGAGGGATGAGTTGTAATTTAATGAAATGTGTAAGTGCAGATAAATTAGAGCTGTCAAATCTTATTTGGGAGTATTCAAAATGTTATTTTGGAAGTGTTTCAGTGTTGTTTGGAAATGTATAAAGGTATTTTTGTGAGTATTCAAATGATTTAAGAGAGTGTTTTGAAGATGTTCAAAGTGAGGTGTGTGTGCGTATTGACTTCGTAATATGTAAAATTGTGACTAGTGAATTTATCGAAAAGTGGTTATAAGTGTTGTGGTGACTTTCTGATGTACTGTGTCCCCTTATTAACTTTAATGAACTAAAAGGGTTAAAACGAGAAAAGTTGGGGGTTATGAGTGAAAATTGTGAGGTGTTGGTTGGAGTGTGAGGGTTCGGGAGGGTGGGGAGGAGGTTACTTCGTGGGGGAGTGACCTGAGATGAAATAGTTAAAACGAGAAAAATGTCTAGACTTGTGTTGTAAAGAAATTGTTGGATTGTTGTGGGTATTAACGAAAAAAAATGTGAAATTATTTGGATTAACCTGGGTTAAGAGTGAAAATGTTTTCCCTATGATGTAGGTACTATATCCCCTTATTAATTTTAATGAACTAAAAGGGTCGTCATGATTCAACCTGTGTGTGTGACGTCACTACTATGTCCCCTTATTAACTTTATTGAACTAAAAGGGTCGACAAGATTCAGCCTGTGTGTGTGGGGGTCATCGCGTGACGTCACTGACCGTCGAGTAAACACATTAATGAGAGGAATACTGACGTCACACTTGTTTAGACCTGTAGTAAGAGAGAGCATCATGCCCCATAGGAGGAGTTCATTTGAATGCTTACCCCCAGAGGGGGAAATCCAAAAAACCTTGATCCAAGGAGATGGAGTCTTGGTATTATCGAGAAATTTTGGGGTGGGAGTGAAAGTGAGAGGGGTAATCCAAAAATTTGATCCAAGGAGATGGAGACTTTGATTTCGAGAAAAACTTGATTTGAGGAGATCATAAGAATTTCGAAACCTCCATAGGGGGGAATCCAAAACTTGTATTATCGAGAAATTTTGGGGTTGGGGGGGTGAAAGTGGGAGGGGGGGAACCTTAAAAATTTGATCCAAGGAGATGGAGACTTTGATTTCGAGAAGAATTTGATCCGAGGAGATCGAGTCTTGGTAATATTGAGAAATTTTTGGGGTTGGGGGGGTGGAAGGAGGGACAATCCAAAAAACCTTGATCCAAGGAGATGGAGAATTTCGAAAACCCATAGGGGGATCCAAAAAATTTGATCCGAGGAGATCATAAGAATTTCGAAAAAACCCCAGAGGGGGGAATCCAAAAAACTTGGTATTATCGAGAAAATTTGATCCGAGGAGATCATAAGAATTTCGAAAAAACCCCAGAGGGGGGAATCCAAAAAACTTGGTAATATTGAGAAATTTTTGGGATTGGGGGGTGGGGGTGGAAGGAGGGACAATCCAAAAAAACCTTGATCCAAGGAGATGGAGAATTTGATATTGAGAAATTTTTTGGGTTGGGGGGGTGAAAGTGGGAGGGGGATCCGAGGAAGTGGAGACTTTGATTTCGAGAAATTTTGGGATGGGGGGTGAAAGTGGGAGGGGGAACCTCAAAAATTTGATCTGAGGAAGTGGAGAGCACAAGAAAATGAAATTCAAAAAAAATTGAAACCCCATAGGGGAGAATCCAAAAACCTGGATCCAGGGAGATCATAAGAAAAAAATTCGGGGCGCGGGGGCGATCCGGACGACGCAGCAGAAGGCGCGGGCGGGGGTCGCGAAGGGCGCGGGCGGGCGCGCGGGAGGGCGCGGGCGGGGGTTGCGAAGGGCGTGGGTGGGCACGCGGGCGGGCGCGCGGCGCGACGGGGGTTGCGACGGGGGTTGCGAAGGGGGGGGGGTCGTGGGTGGGGGTATTGGTTGGGATGTCAAGGGTGAGGTAGTCTCGAGGGCGAGGTCAAGGTCAAACCGGAAGTAACACCTAGGTGTGAAAAGGTGACCCTCCAGCTGCTGGTCCTAGACCGGAAGGAGTCGCTCAGTGGAAGCCCTAAACCGGAAGGAGTCGCTCAGTGGAAGCCCTAAACCGGAAGGAGTCGCTCAGTGGAAAAATCGACTATATATATATATATATATATATATATATATATATATATATATATATATATATATATATATGTATATATATATAGGGAAGTACCACCTCTATAGCTGGACTGGGGACCCTCATCCTCAGAGAAGACAATAAACGTACCTCAGGGAAAACTCAAGGTTCTCCCCGGAACTGTTTGAATATTTTCTTCTCCTACCACCCCCTATATTTTATATTCTATGTGAACATTTATTAATAAACAGAATACATTTACAGAAAAACACAAACATGAATACAATGGTACAATGTATTAAAGATTATGAATTTCCTCCAGCTCCTCCGAAGCTGGACGCGAGCCAAGTATGCAGCAAGCATTTCCACTCTGGATGGCCACACTAAGGCGCTGGAACAAGAAAGTGGCTGCCCTTGGGTCCCTGGTGGTGTCGATGAGTCTGGAACCCAATTCTTTAAGGAAACGTGTGGCATTTTTACCCCATGATCCCAAGGTCTCTGATCCCACTGGGACAAATTGATACTGTTGGCTTATGTCCCTGTACTTGCTGATCTTGTACTCCTCCCTGTGGTCAGCAGCTCCTCCCTGTCGCCCCACACTGCGATGGATATAGGTGTCAGCCAGTGTGGACACACACACACACACACACACACACACACACACACACACACACACACACACACACACATATATATATATATATATATATATATATATATATATATATATATATATATATCGTGCCGAATAGGTAAAATTGGTCAATTAGCAAGAATTCTTTTAAAATTAAGTCCTTATACGTTTAAAGATATATTTTTTCCATTTATGTTAATGTAAAACAATAATTTTTTACTAAAAGAACCTTAGGAAACTTACCTAACCTTATTATAACAAGCGCAATTTAATTTAGCCTAATCCAGCTAAATATATTTTAGATCAGTTTACAATAATTTAGTAAACAATGCAATTAAATATATTTTTTTCGTTAGATTCAGAATGATTTTTGCGAAATTACTGCATACACAAATTTTCGCTTGCCTTATTCGGTAAGAAGAGAGTTGATATTATAGCTCAAATCGCAAGTTTTGCCTATTTGGCACGACATATGTGCCTAGGACAAATTGGTAACCAACACACACGCGTACGCACACACACACACACACACACACACACACACACAGAAGTAAGACACGAGAGAGAGGGTTGGGTAGATTGCGTTTTCCTAGACTGCAGGAAGGCCTTTGACACAGTTCCCCACAAGAGATTAGTGCAGAAGCTGGAGGATCAGGCACACGTAAAAGGAAGGGCACTGCAATGGATAAGGGAATACCTGACAGGGAGGCAGCAACGAGTCATGGTACGTGAAGAGGTATCACAGTGGGCGCCTGTTACGAGCGGGGTCCCACAGGGGTCAGTTCTAGGACCAGTGCTATTTTTGATATATGTGAACGACATGATGGAAGGAATAGACTCTGAAGTGTCCCTGTTCGCAGATGACGTGAAGCTGATGAGAAGAATTAAATCGGACGAGGATGAGGCAGGACTGCAAAGAGACCTGGAGAGGCTGGACATGTGGTCCAGTAACTGGCTTCTCGAATTCAATCCAGCCAAATGCAAAGTCATGAAGATTGGGGAGGGGCAAAGAAGACCGCAGACAGAGTATAGGCTAGGTGGACAAAGACTACAGACCTCACTCAGGGAGAAAGACCTTGGGGTGACCATAACACCGAGCACATCACCGGAGGCACACATCAACCAAATAACCGCTGCAGCATACGGGCGCCTGGCAAACCTGAGAATAGCGTTCCGATACCTTAATAAGGAATCGTTCAAGACACTGTACACTGTGTATGTTAGGCCCATACTGGAGTATGCAGCACCAGTCTGGAACCCACACCTGGTCAAGCACGTCAAGAAGTTAGAGAAAGTACAAAGGTTTGCAACAAGGCTAGTCCCAGAGCTCAAGGGAATGTCGTACGAGGAAAGGTTAAGGGAATTCGGACTGACGACACTGGAGGACAGAAGGGTCAGGGGAGACATGATAACGACATACAAGATACTGCGGGGAATAGACAAGGTGGACAGAGATAGGATGTTCCAGAGAGGGGACACAGGGACAAGGGGTCACAACTGGAAGCTGAAGACTCAGACGAGTCACAGGGACGTTAGGAAGTATTTCTTCAGTCATAGAGTTGTCAGCAAGTGGAATAGCCTAGCAAGTGAAGTAGTGGAGGCAGGAACCATACATAGTTTTAAGAAGAGGTATGACAAAGCTCAGGAAGCAGAGAGAGAGAGGATCCAGTAGCGATCAGTGAAGAGGCGGGGCCAGGAGCTGAGTCTCGACCCCTGCAACCACAATTAGGTGAGTACAATTAGGTGAGTACACACACACACACACACACCACAATATAGGGTGGTATAATTAATCAGAATAAGGTCAGGGAATATAATATTCTGTACATACAATTTACATATCGCATATATCATATGTATATGACTTGCATAATATAGTCATGTATGGAAGGGAGGGAGACAGCAACGGTAAGGGAAGTTATGGGGGGAGGGACGAGTGGTAGGGGGAGAGAAAGGGGTAAAGAAGTATGCTGTTAAAGGGGGGTGTATACCCTACAGTGGGTGGGTGTGCATTGCTTCGTGGAATAATGTAGGTGGGGTGTAGGGGAGGGGGTAGCGTGGA
Organism: Cherax quadricarinatus; assembly: GCF_038502225.1. Classification (NCBI taxonomy): domain Eukaryota; kingdom Metazoa; phylum Arthropoda; class Malacostraca; order Decapoda; family Parastacidae; genus Cherax; species Cherax quadricarinatus. Next base: position 4,274,513 of record NC_091324.1, read on the forward strand.
TAGGAAGGGGTGAAGGGGAGGGAACGGCATGATAAGGGAGGGGTGGAAGGGAAGGGGTAGCATGAGAGTGGTACATGTAGGTACCGCCCATTATCGTACCCAAATAGGAGAGATAGCAAGTGCACGGTGCACTCCTTGCGCGATACCCACCCCTCCCCTCCCCGTTAACCAACACAGTATCCACACAACCCACCAATGCACCCACCCTACCCACCTCAGAACCCACTCTCTCCTCCTCTCTACCCTCCCTAGCAAATATCTATGCACTCTTCTCTCCCCTCACCACCTCTCTCATCACCCCTCTCTCCTCCACTCAGCCTCACCAGTACCCAGCATTACCAGTACCAGCTCAGCCTCACCAGTATCCACCCTCACCAATACCCAGATTCACCAGTACTCAGCCTCACCAGTACCCAGCTTCACAAGTACCCAGCTTCACCAGTACCCAGGATCACCAGTACCCAGCTTCACCAGTATCCAGCATTACCAGTACCCAGCCTCACCAGTACCCAGCCTCACCAGTACCCAGCTTCACAAGTACTCAGCTTCACCAGTACCCAGTTTCACCAGTACCCAACCTCACCAGTACCCAGGTTCACCAGTACCCAGCCTCACCAGTACTCAGCCTCACCAGTACCCAGCTTCACCAGTACCTAGCTTCACCAGTGCCCAGCTTCACGAGTACCAGCTTCACTAGTACCCAGCCTCACCAGTACCCAGCCTCACCAGTACCAGCCTCACCAGTACCCAGCCTCAATAGTACCAGCTTCACCAGTACCCAGCCTCACCAGTACCCAGGTTCACAAGTACCCAGCCTCACCAGTACCCAGCTTCCCCAGTACCAGCCTCACCAGTACCCAGCCTCACCAGTACCCAGCCTCACCAATACCAGCTTCACCAGTACCCAGCCTTACCAGTACCCGGCTTTACAAGTACCCAGCCTAACCAGTGCCAAGCCTCACCAGGACCCAGGCTCACCAGTACCAGCTTCACTAGTACGCAACCTAACCAGTACCCAGCCTCACCAGTACCCAACCGTATCATGTGGGAGTTCGACGTGGATTGGGTAAAGTAATACTCACGTAGGCTGGTAGTACGTATAATTACAGATAATGTGGAGAACGCCCTTACAGCCGTTACCTATCTGCTCACTCTCGTACAACTGACTGACTGGCCGCCCACAGTACCCATATGTGAGGGGGTCTTTGAATAATGCCAGGTCAGCACAATATGAATATACAGTGACTCAGGCAGAGACGGTTGGTCGTGAGTCAACTGGCACAGTGGTTACTGGTAACTGGTTACTACTACTGAGAACCGCACCAGTACCCAGCCTCACCAGTACCCAGCCTCACCAGTACCCATCCTCACCAGTACCCAGCCTCACCAGTACCCATCATAACTAGTACCCAGCTTCACCAGTAACCAGCTTCGCCGGTACCTAGTCTCACCAGTGCCCTGCTTCACGAGTACCAGCTTCACCAGTACCCAGGATCACCAGTACCCAACTACACCAGTACCCAGCATTACCAGTACCAGCTCCACCAGTACCCAGCTTCACAAGTACTCAGCTTCACCAGTACCCAACCTCACCAGTACCCAGCTTCACCAGTACCCAGCCTCACAAGTTCCCAGCTTCACCAGTACCTAGCTTCACCAGTGCCCAGCTTCACGAGTACTCAGCTTCACCAGTACCCAGCTTCACCAGTACCCAGCTTCACCAGTACCCAGCTTCACCAGTACCTAGCTTCAACAGTGCCCAGCTTCACGAGTACCAGCTTCACTAGTACCCAGCCTCACCAGTACCCAGCCTTACCAGTACCAGCTTCACCAGTACCCAGCCTCACCGGTACCAGCTTCAGTACTCAGCCTCACCAGTACCCAGCTTCACAAGTACCCAGCCTCACCAGTACCCAGCTTCCCCAGTAACAGCTTTACTAGTACCCAGCCTCACCAGTACCCAGCCTTACCAGTACCAGCTTCACCAGTACCCAGCCTCACCAGTACCCAGCTTCACCAGTACCCAGCCTCACCAGTACCAGCTTCACCAGTACCCAGGCTTACCAGAACCCAGCTTTACAAGTACCCAGCCTAACCAGTGCAAAGCCTCACCAGGACCCAGGCTCACCAGTACCAGCTTCACTAGTACCCAGCCTCACCAGTACCCAGCCTCACCAGTACCCAACCGCACCAGTACCAAACCTAACCAGTACTCAGCTTCACCAGTACCCAGCCTCACCAGTACCCATCATAACCAGTACTCAGCTTCACCGGTACCTAGCCTCACCAGTGCCCAGCTTCACGAGTACTCAGCTTCACCAGTACCCAGCTTCACCAGTACCCAGCTTCACCAATACCCAGCTTCACCAGTACCTAGCTTCAACAGTGCCCAGCTTCACGAGTACCAGCTTCACTAGTACCCAGCCTCACCAGTACCCAGCCTTACCAGTACCAGCTTCACCAGTACCCAGCCTCACCGGTACCAGCTTCACCAGTACTCAGCCTCACCAGTACCCAGCTTCACGAGTACCCAGCCTCACCAGTACCCAGCTTCCCCAGTAACAGCTTTACTAGTACCCAGCCTCACCAGTACCAGCTTCACCAGTACCCAGCCTCACCAGTACCCAGCTTCACCAGTACCCAGCCTCACCAGTACCAGCTTCACCAGTACCCAGGCTTACCAGAACCCAGCTTTACAAGTACCCAGCCTAACCAGTGCAAAGCCTCACCAGGACCCAGGCTCACCAGTACCAGCTTCACTAGTACCCAGCCTCACCAGTACCCAGCCTCACCAGTACCCAACCGCACCAGTACCAAACCTAACCAGTACTCAGCTTCACCAGTACCCAGCCTCACCAGTACCCATCATAACCAGTACTCAGCTTCACCGGTACCTAGCCTCACCAGTGCCCTGCTTCACGAGTACCAGCTTCACTATTACCCAGCTTCAGCAGTACCCAGCTTCAGCAGTACCCTGCCTCACCAGTACCTAGCCTCACCAGTACCCAGCCTCACCAGTACCCAGCCTCACCAGTACCCAACCTCACCAGTACCCAGCCTCACCAGTACCCAACCTCACCAGTACCCAGCCTCACCAGTACCCAGCTTCACAAGTACTCAGGATCACCTGTGCCCAGCCTCAAGAGTACCAAGGCTTACCAGTACCAGCTTCACTAGTACCCAGCCTCACCAGTACCCAGCCTCACCAGTACCCACCCTCACCAGTACCAGCTTCACTAGTACCCAGCCTCATCAGTACCCAGCCTTACCAGTACCCAGCCTCACCAGTACCAGCTTCACCATTATCCAGCCTCACCTTCACCCAGCCGCACCAGTACCCAGCCTCACCAGTACCCAGCCTCACCAGTACCAGCTTCACTAATACCCAGCCTCATCAGTACCCAGCCTTACCAGTACCCAGCCTCACCAGTACCAGCTTCACAAGTACTCAGCCTCACCAGTAACCAGCCTCCAGTACACAGCCTCACCAGTAACCAGCCTCCAGTACACAGCCTCACCAGTACCAGCTTCAGCAGTATCCAGCCTCATCAATACCCAGCCTCACTAGTTTCCAGCTTCACCAGTACCCAGGCTCACCAGTACCCAGCATTACCAGTACCCATCCTCACCAGTACCCAGCTTCACCAAAACCTAACCTCACCAGTACCCAGCCTCACCAGTACCCAGCCTCACCAGTACCCAGCCTTACCATTACCCAGCCTAACCAGTATCCAGCGTCACCAGTACCCAGCCTTACCAGTAACCAGCCTAACCAGTACCCAGCTTCACCAGTACCCAACCTCACCAGTACCCAGCCCAACCAGTACCCAGCTTTACCAGTACCCAGCTTCACCAGTACCCAGCCTCACCAGTACCCAGCTTCACCAGTACCCAGCTTCACCAGTACCCAGCTTCACCAGTACCCAGCTTCACCAGTACCCAGCCTCACCAGTACCCAGCCTCACCAGTACCCAGCCTAACCAGTATCCAGCTTCACTCGTACCCAGCCTCACCAGTACCCAGCCTCACCAGTACCCAGCTTCAAAAGTACCCAGCCTCACCAGTACCCAGCCTAACCAGTATCCAGCTTCACTCGTACCCAGCCTCACCAGTACCCAGCCTCACCAGTACCCAGTCTCACCAGTACCCAGCTTCACCAGTACCCAGTCTCACCAGTACCCAGCCTCACCAGTACCAGCTTCATCAGTACCCAGCCTCACCAGTACCCAGCTTCACCAGTACCCAGCCTCACCAGCACCCAGCCTCACCAGCACCCAGCCTCACCAGTACCCAGCCTCACCAGCACCCAGCTTCACCAGTACCCAGCCTCACCAGTACCCAGCCTCACCAGTACCCAGCCTCACCAGTACCCAGCCTCACCAGCACCCAGCTTCACCAGTACCCAGCCTCACCAGTACCCAGCCTCACCAGTACCCAGCCTCACCAGCACCCAGCTTCACCAGTACCCAGCCTCACCAGTACCCAGCCTCACCAGTACCCAGCCTCACCAGTACCCAGCCTCACCAGTACCCAGCCTCACCAGTACCCAGCCTCACCAGTACCCAGCCTCACCAGTACCCAGCCTCACCAGTACCCAGCCTCACCAGCACCCAGCTTCACCAGTACCCAGCCTCACCAGTACCCAGCCTCACCAGTACCCAGCCTCACCAGTACCCAGCCTCACCAGTGTGGGAACCAGTTACGCAAATTGTCCGTTCTTTTAATGTTCTTACTGTTGTTAAAAACAGTTCTCACTGTTCTTCTGTTAACAGTTCTTATGTTACTGCTGTTAAGAACAGGTCTTAATGTTCTTACTGCTAAGAACAATTTTTAATGTTCTTACTGCTGTTAAGAACAGTTCTGCTGCTGCCGCTCCCGTTTATCACTGTTACTGTTGCTGTTGTTTTCTACTACTCAGTAGTTGTTGTTCTTCCTGTTTGCGACTATTGCTATGTTGCTGTTTCTGTTTGCGACTATTGCTACTGTTGCTGTTCCTGTTTGTGACTACCACTGTTGCTGTTCCTGTTTATGACTACTACCACTGTTCCTGTTTATGACTACTACCACTGTTGCTGTTCCTGTTTGTGACTACAACTGTTGCTGTTCCTGTTTATGACTATCACTGTTCCTGTTCCTGTTTGTGACTACTACTACCTCTGTTGTTGTTTCTTTTTGTGACTACCACTGTTGTTGTTCCTGTTTGTGACTACCACTGTTGTTGTTCCTGTTTGTGACTACCACTGTTGCTGTTCCTGTTTGTGACTACCACTGCTGCTCTTCCTGTTTGTGACTACCACTGTTACTGTTCCTGTTTGTGACTACCACTGTTGTTGTTCCTGTTTGTGACTACCACTGTTGCTGTTCCTGTTTGTGACTACCACTGTTGCTGTTCCTGTTTGTGACTACCACTGTTGCTGTTCCTGTTTGTGACTACCATTGTTGCTGTTCCTGTTTGTGACTACCACTGTTGCTGTTCCTGTTTGTGACTACCACTGTTGCTGTTCCTGTTTGTGACTACCACTGTTGCTGTTCCTGTTTGTGACTACCACTGTTGCTGTTCCTGTTTGTGACTACCACTGTTGCTGTTCCTGTTTGTGACTACCACTGTTACTGTTCCTGTTTGTGACTACCACTGTTGCTGTTCCTGTTTGTGACTACCACTGTTGTTGTTCCTGTTTGTGACTACCGCTGTTGCTGTTCCTGTTTGTGACTACCACTGTTGCTGTTCCTGTTTGTGACTACCACTGTTGCTGTTCCTGTTTGTGACTACCACTGCTGCTCTTCCTGTTTGTGACTACCACTGTTGCTGTTCCTGTTTGTGACTACCACTGTTGTTGTTCCTGTTTGTGACTACCGCTGTTGCTGTTCCTGTTTGTGACTACCACTGTTGCTGTTCCTGTTTGTGACTACCACTGTTGCTGTTCCTGTTTGTGACTACCACTGCTGCTCTTTCTGTTTGTGACTACCACTGTTACTGTTCCTGTTTGTAACTACCACTGTTGTTGTTCCTGTTTGTGACTACCGCTGTTGCTGTTCCTGTTTGTGACTACCGCTGTTGCTGTTCCTGTTTGTGACTACCGCTGTTGCTGTTCCTGTTTGTGACTACCACTGTTGCTGTTCCTGTTTGTGACTACCACTGTTGCTGTTCCTGTTTGTGACTACCACTGCTGCTCTTCCTGTTTGTGACTACCACTGTTACTGTTCCTGTTTGTAACTACCACTGTTGTTGTTCCTGTTTGTGACTACCGCTGTTGCTGTTCCTGTTTGTGACTACCACTGTTGCTGTTCCTGTTTGTGACTACCACTGTTGCTGTTCCTGTTTGTGACTACCGCTGTTGCTGTTCCTGTTTGTGACTACCGCTGTTGCTGTTCCTGTTTGTGACTACCACTGTTGCTGTTCCTGTTTGTGACTACCGCTGTTGCTGTTTCTGTTTGTGACTACCGCTGTTGCTGTTCCTGTTTGTGACTACCACTGTTGCTGTTCCTGTTTGTATTGTGTACCATTGCTGCTGTTTTTTTTCTTCTCATGAGTCCTGTTCCCGTTCGAAGCTGTGATGCTAATCCCTGTTGTTTATCCTCGTTATTAGAGCCGTTCTGTTTACTTGTCCATTATGGCACTGCTACTACAGCAGTCAATGACGTCACTGTTGCTATAACGGTAGCTGTTGTCACTGCTGCGACAACAGTCGATATGACTTCTACCACAACGGTTAACGTCACTGCTGCCACTGTTGTTACTATGGTTAATGATGTCACTGTTGCCTCAAAAGTGAACAATGTCACCGCTGCCACAGTTACCACAACGGTTAACGATGTCACTGTTGCCACAAGATTGTCACTGCTGCCACAGATGCCACAACGGTCGATGATGTCACTGCTGTCACTGTTGCCATAACGGTTAATAATGTCACTGTTGCCACAAGGTCGGTACTAACACTAGTGATAAAATTGTCGGTGTTGGCTCTCTCTCTCTCTCTCTCTCTCTCTCTCTCTCTCTCTCTCTGTCTCTCTCTGTCTCTCTGTCTCTCTGTCTCTCTGTCTGTCTGTCTGTCTGTCTGTCTGTCTGTCTCTCTCTCTCTCTCTCTCTCTCTCTCTCTCTCTCTCTCTCTCTCTCTCTCTCTCTCTCTCCAACGTTGTATTTCTCTAAATTATAGTTGAACAAGGAAGCGCTAAACCCTTAAGTCAAAACTTCTGAGAGGACAACAACCGCCAGGAACAAGTCTGACGTGCCTGGGTTGACATGCCTAATAAGTCTGACATGCCAGTGCCAGCAACAGTGACGGAGCCTAAGACAGTGCCAGAAGTAGTTACAGAGCCTAAGACAATGCCAGCAGCAGTGACGGAACCTTAGGCAGTGCCATCAGCAGTGACGGAGCCTAAGACAGTGCCACCAGCAGTGATGTCACAGTTTGCAGGAAAGCGGCAAAAAATAGTGAGTCAGCGACAGGTTCAACGGTTGTCTGCCGTCCCTCCTGTCTGTCGTCCCTCCTGTCTGCCGTCCCTCCTGTCTGCCACCCACCTGTCTGCCACCCTCCTGACTGCCATCCATCTGTCTGCCACCCTCCTGTCTGCCGTCCCTCCTGTCTGCCTCCCAACTGTCTGCCACCATCTTGTCTGCCACCCTCCTGTCTCCTATAGCTCCTCTCTGCCATCCTCCTGTCTACCGTCCATCCTGTCTGCCACCCTCCTATCTTCCGTCCCTTCTGTCTGCCGTCCCTCCTGTCTGCCACCCTCCTATCTTCCGTCCCTTTTGTCTGCCATCCCTCCTGTCTGCCACCCTCCTGTCTGCCACCCTCCTGTCTGCCACCCTCCTGTCTGCCGTCCCTTCTGTCTGCCGTCCCTTCTGTCTACCGTCCATCCTGTCTGCCATCCCTCTTGTCTGCCATACTTCTTGTCTGCCATCCCTTCTTTAGTTTTATCCAAGGAACTGGAGTTTTTTCCATTTCCTCGGATCAAACCTGAATTCCCCGTACATTGTAAAACCCCATTCCTTAAATATAATAATAATAATAATAATAATTAATGATAAAGAAAATGATAATTCAGACATTCGCGTTTCAAACTTGTTCATAAAGTGTACCACAGTGTGGTACACGGTACATGACGGTACACTGGGTTGTAGTGCACCTAGACGGAGGTACATGACGGTACACTGGACGGGGGTGCATCTAGACGGAGGTACATGACGGTACACTGGACGGGGGTGCATCTAGACGGAGGTACATGACGTTACACTGGACGGCGGTGCACCTAGAGGGAGGTACACGACGGTACACTGGACGGGGGTGCACCTAGACGGAGGTACATGACGGTACACTGGACGAGGGTGCACCTAGACGGAGGTACATGACGGTACACTGGACGGCGGTGCATCTAGACGGAGGTACATGACGGTACACTGGACGGCGGTGCACCTAGACGAAGGTACATGACGTTACACTGGACGACGGTGCATCTAGACGGAGGTACATGCCGGTACACTGGACAGCGGTGCATCTAGACGGAGTTACATGACGATACACTGGACGGCGGTGCACCTAGACGGAGGTACATGACGGTACACTGGACGGGGGTGCACCTAGACGGAGGTACATGACGGTACACTGGACAGGGGTGCACCTAGACGGAGGTACATGACTGTACACTGGACGGCGGTGCATCTAGACGGAGGTACATGACAGTACACTGTACGGCGGTGCATCTAGACGGAGGTACATGATGGTACACTGGACGGCGGTGCATCTAGACGGAGGTACATGACGGTACACTGGACGGGGTGCACCTAGACGGAGGTACTTGATGGTACACTGGACGGCGGTGCACCTAGACGGAGATACATGACGGTACACAGGGTGGTAGTGCACCTAGACGAAGGTACATGACGGTACACTGGACGGGGGTGCACCTAGACGGAGGTACATGACGGTACACTGGACGGGGGTGCACCAAGACGGAGGTACATGACGGTACACTGGACGGCGGTGCACCTAGACGGAGGCACATGACGGTACACTGGACGGGGGTGCACCTAGACGGAGGTACATGACGGTACACTGGACGGCGGTGCACCTAGACGGAGGCACATGACGGTACACTGGACGGGGGTGCACCTAAACGGAGGTACATGACGGTACACTGGACGGGGGTGCACCTAGACGGAGGCACATGACGGTACACTGGACGGGGGTGCACCAAGACGGAGGTACATGACGGTACACTGTACGGCGGTGCACCAAGACGGAGGTACATGACGGTACACTGGACGGCCGTGCATCTAGACGGAGGTACATGACGGTACACTGGACGGGGGTGCACCTAGACGGAGGTACATGACGGTACACTGGACGGGGGTGCACCTAGACGGAGGTACATAACGCTACACTGGTCGGGGGTGCACCTAGACGGAGGTACATGACGGTACACTGGACGGCGGTGCATCTAGACGGAGGTACATGGCGGTACACTGGACGGGGGTGCACCTAGACGGAGGTACATGACGGTACACTGGACGGGGGTGCACCTAGACGGAGGTACATGACGGTACACTGGACGGGGGTGCACCTAGACGGAGGTACATGACGGTACACTGGACTGCGGTGCATCTAGACGGAGGTACATGACGGTACACTGGACGGAGGTGCACCTAGACGGAGGTACATGACGGTACACTGGACGGCGGTGCATCTAGACGGAAGTACATGGCGGTACACTGGACGAGGTGCACCTAGACGGAGGTACATGACGGTACACTGGACGGCGGTGCACCTAGACGGAGGTGCATGACGGTACACTGGACGGCGGTGCATCTAGACGGAGGTACATGACGGTACTCTGGACGGGGGTGCACCTAGAATTAGGTTCATGACGGTACACTGGACGGCGGTGCATCTAGACGGAGGTACATGACGGTACACTGGACGGGGGTGCACCTAGACGGAGGTACATGACGGTACACTGGACGGGGGTGCACCTAGACGGAGGTACATAACGGTACACTGTATGGCGGTGCACCTAGACGGAGGTACATGACGGTACACTGGGTGGAGGCTGGGTAGCATAGGCCTAACTGGGGGTAGAAGCGCTGGGGGTCCGCGCCACCAAAGGGTTTAAATAGCTGCGTGGGTAGGCCGGGGTAGGCCGGAGGAACACCTCCCTAGCACCATCCACAACCTACCCCAAACACACCTACAACACACACACATACAGCACTCACACCTACAGCATTCACACCTACAGCACTCACACATAGAGCACTCACACCTCCAGCACTCATCTCCAACACTCACACCTCCACTACTCACACCACCAACACTTCCACCTCCGACACTCACACCTCCAACACTCACACCTCCGACACTCACACCTCCAACACTCACACCTCCAACACTCACACCTCCAACACTCACACCTCCAACACTCACACCACCAACACTCACACTTCCGACACTCACACCTCCGACACTCACACCTCCGACACTCACACCTCCGACACTCACACCTATAACATACACCTCCAGCACTAGCACCTCCAGCATTACCACCTCTAGCACTCACACCTCCAGCATTAACACCTCAAATACTCACACCTCCAACACTCAAACCTACAACACGCACCTCCAATACCCACACCTCCAGCATTCACTCCTCCACCACTCGCTCCTCCACCACTCACTCCTCCACCACTCACTCCTCCACCGCTCACACCTCCACCATTCACACCAACACTCACACCACCAATATTCACGCCTACAACACTCACACCTACAACACTCACACCTCCAGCATTCACACCTACAACACTCACACCTACAACATTCACACCTACAACATTCACACTTACAACACTCACACCTACAACACCCACACCTACAACATTCACACCTACAACACTCGTACCTCCAAAACTCACACCTCCAACACTCACACCACCAAAACTCACACCTCCATCACTCACACCTACAACACTAGTACCTACAACACTCGTACCTACACCATTCACACCTACAACACTTGTACCTACAACACTCATACCTACAACACTCACACCTACAACACTCGTACCTACAACATTCACACCTACAACACTCACACCTCCAACACTCACACCTCCAACACTCGTACCTACAACACTCACACCTACAACACTCACACCTACAACACTCGTACCTACAACATTCACATCTCCAACACTCGTACCTACAACACTCACACCTACAACTCACACCTACAACACTCACACCTACAACACTCACACCTACAACACTCACACCTACAACATTCACACCTCCAACACTCGTACATACAACACTCACACCTACAACACTCACACCTACAACACTCACACCTACAACACTCACACCTGCAACACTCACACCTACAACACTCACACCTACAACATTCACACCTCCAACACTCGTACATACAACACTCACACCTACAACACTCACACCTACAACACTCACACCTACAACACTCACACCTACAACACTCACACCTACAACACTCACACCTACAACACTCACACCTACAACACTCACACCTACAACACTCACACCTACAACACACACCTACAACACTCACACCTACAACACTTTCTAAACACTACTTTTTATAAACCAATGCCGCAATTTAATGCAGTGCAAGGCGCGTGTGTGTATGAAGTGTACTCATTTTTGTTTGCAGAGGTCGAGTCATACCTCCTGGCCCCGTTTGTGTGTGTGTGTGTGTGTGTGTGTGTGTGTGTGTGTGTGTGTGTGTGTGTGTGTGTGTGTGTGTGTATGTGTGTGTGTGTGTGTCCCTAGCTAACCATCCCGGCTCTCTGATTGGTTAAGCCCTCCGTTGCATCACCCCCTCATAGGTAAGTGACGTCAATCCGTGAAAAGTCCAATCAGCGAGCGCCCTGCCCCGGCTCGCCATTCATTGGCTGCTAAACACAACGTTGGTTGTGCAAGGCCCTCGGTGACGTCACGCGCGGTTGCACCAATCAGCTTCGGGGCTACGGGAGCTCCGCCTACCATTGGCCTACGGCAGTGACGTTGGCAGTGACGGCGGCAGTGAAGGGTTGGTGTAGGCCCAGCGCCACAGCAAGGGTTAATGTTGAAGTGCGTGTAGCAGGATAACAAGTGGAAAGTTGTGTACTGTGTAGTGTGCGCCGCCGCAGCTCTCATGTGCGAGTGTCAGCAGTGACGGTGCTATCACGGTGCTACCACAGTGTTTTAACAGTGTTATAACGGTGCTACCACAGTGCTATAACGCTGCCACGGTGGGGGGGGGTTGTGGCAGCCACATATTGCAGCTGCAAATGCTACTACAACACACGGATTAAATGTTTATAGGTGGGTAATGTAGTGGTGTTGCATGGGGGGGTGGTGGCAAGGGGAAGGAAGGGGAAAGGGGGAGCTGGCAGTGGGTGTGTGCGTGCGGTGGTGGTGGTGGGGGGGAAGGGGGAGGGGGTGCGCCGTGTGGGCCTGCGGCCTGCCAGGCAGACCCGCGCTCTAGGCTCAGTCAGCCTCGTAAGCCTAGACGAGCCGACCGCAACCGCGCCGGTTGCAAAGAATTGTGTGATATCTTGTTGCAGTGTTGCGGCGCGGTTGGTGATGCTGGTGAGCGCAAGGGCGCACGTGCACCAGCAGAGGACGGCGTCGTGAGGTCGCCTGGTGGTATGACAAGGTAACAGCAGCAGCTGCAGGGGGGTGTCCGCCTGCAGCAGGAGCAGCAGCAGTGTGCAGGCTACCCCGCCACTCTCCTGCCCCCCCCTCGGTCCCCCGCCGCCTCCTGAAGCCTCTTTTCACACTTCTGAAGCCTCCTGCTGGCTGCTCCCGCGGCTGAAGGCTGGTGCCTGAAGCCTCGTACAGGCCGGGCAGCCAGGAACCAGTGCAGGGGCTGCCTGCACCCCTGCTGACCTGCATGCAGGCCGGTCCACCCCCTGCAACATTACTAGATATGTGGTCATGTGAGTTAAACTAAGGTGTTAGTATGTTATGTAGCACATGATGTAGCATGTGTCTCGTGTGTCAGTCTCTCACCCTAGCAAACACCATGAGTCTGACCATCAACACACTACTGCTTTTTTAAACTGGCTAACCTAACACTCCAACACAGGACGCAAACTTTTAGTGTAAAGTGTTATATATATATATATATATATATATATATATATATATATATATATATATATATATATATATATATATATATATATATTAAAATTGAGGGACCCATAACCTGGGGAAGTGGATAAAAAAATTTCAAGGAAAAATATTTCGATGTCTTCCTGATTTCCAGTTTCCCTACCACCTCATCTTTTAAAATTAAGTACTTTCTAAAATTTTCTCTTATAGTTTAAAGATATATTTTTTTCATTTATGTTAATGTGAAAATAAATAATTTTGTACCAAAAGAACCTTAGAAAACTTACCTAACCTTATAACAAGCGCAATTTAATTTTGCCTAATCCAACTAAATATATTTTAGTTAAGTTTACAATAATTTAATAAACAAACACAAGGAAATATTTTTTCGTTAGGTTCAGAATTTCTGCGAAATTATTGCATATACAAATGCATATAATGTGGGTGCATGTGTGTATGTATGTATATAATATGGCTGTATGTATGTGTGTATCGTATATAAATTATATTAAAATATATAGCATACCAACGAAATTTAAGCGCAGTATGAGGAAAGCTGCATTAACATTGTTAAAAAATTCGTAATGAGCACATGTAGGGGACTCGAACCGGGGTGGGGCAGAGGGGGGGTCATATAGTTTATAATATACTCATATAGTGGGCGGGGGATTATGGAATTCGGAGGGTCATTTCAGTTGTGATGTCCGCGCACTTCTGGCAAGACAGCTATTGAATGAATGATGGTGAATTTTTTTTTTAGAGGTAAGGGAGGGGGTGGTTGGATTCCCCTACCTCGGTGAGGACACGACCAGTGGTAAAACATGGGGAAATGAAGAACAGGTATGAAGGGAACAGCAAGAGCAACACCTTGGGTAACACGAGGCTCATGCTATTTATAAATACTGAGTCTCACTCTTGTTTCCATCCTGTGTCTCCGCCTTATGTCACCACCCTGTGTCACCACCCTGTGTCACCACCCTGTGCTCAAAACTCTACAGGGTATTTACACCAACGAGGCCAGTAAAGAGCTCGTTCCTCTCTGAGCATATTTCTGAACCTAGGCTCACTAAATTATTTTCTAAATCTAATATTTTATAATTTTAATCCATGATTCAGGTTCTCTCACGTGTTGACATTTTTATTTTAATATTTATTGATGTAGAGATGTCATTCAACTCTCTCTCTTTTTGCATCTGTTATCGCTCGTTTGCGATTATTGCATATATATATATATATATATATATATATATATATATATATATATATATATATATATATATATATATATATATTTATATATATATATATATATATATATATATATATATATATATATATTAATAATAATAATAATGTGTGTGTGTGTATGTGTCGTGCAGACTATGTAAAACTGGTCAATTAGCAAGAACTCATTTAAAATTAAGTCCTTTCTGAAATTTTCTCTTATACGTTTAAAGATATATTTTTTCATTAATGTTAATGTAAAAAATTTTAATTTTGCACCAAAAGAATCTTAGAAAACTTACCTAACCTTATTATAACAAGAGCAATTAATTTTAGCCTAACCCAACTAAATATATTTTAGATTTGTTTACAGTAATTTAATACTAAACAAACACAGTGAAATATTTTTTTTTCGTTAGGTTCAGAATGATTTTGGCGAAATTTTCGCTTCTCCTATATGGCAAGATGAGCGTTGCTATTTAAGCCAAGATCGCAAGTTCTGCCTATTCGGCACGACATTATATATATATATATATATATATATATATATATATATATATATATATATATATATATAAACAGAAATATATAATACAGAATATATATAATATATATATATATATATATATATATATATATATATATATATATATATATATATATATATATATATATATATATATATATATATATATATTTCTGTTTATTGTATTTTGTGTATGCAGTGATCTGGGGAAAAAAATCAAAATCCAGATATAAATTATAAGGTTGTTGCCACTGTTAGCACTAGGCGCTCTCATGCACAGTGTTTTCTAACCTAGTCTATTTTAAAGCCTATCAACTGCACATAGCTCTAGTTAATTTTAAAGCCGTGGTCCTACTTCGCTAATTTTAAAGGAAGTCTTAAACCCTTTCAACTGAATTTAAGGTCCTGTTATGATGTACATTTATACTCAAGAACTCTAATCCTTAAAAAAAGGGAACGAAGTATACTGTCAGTGTACATAGAGAAAAAACATTCTCAGTGTGTATGTACACGGGGATGTGTATGTACACTGGGATGTGTATGTACATAGATGTGTATGTACACGGGGATGTGTATGTACACAGGGATGTGTATGTACACAGATGTGTATGTACACGGGGATGTGTATGTACACATGGATGTGTATGTACACAGGGATGTGTATGTACACAGGGATATGTATGTACACATGGATGTGTATGTACACAGGGATGTGTATCAGTGTATATACAATGACGGTATATAATTTTTCCTTCACTAAATAAACCCAACTCATTTCTTTATTACCTTAAGTGGATATAAAGCTGTGATATCGAAATTGTTACTTGATATATATAGATATTTTATTGAAATTAAAATTTCATTTCGGTCTTCCATAAAGTGATACAATTAAAAATAATTGTCATTGGGCCCTTGACCGAATGCAATGAAGAAAGAC
Organism: Cherax quadricarinatus; assembly: GCF_038502225.1. Lineage (NCBI taxonomy): Eukaryota > Metazoa > Arthropoda > Malacostraca > Decapoda > Parastacidae > Cherax > Cherax quadricarinatus. The sequence goes on from NC_091324.1 coordinate 4,290,330, forward strand.
CAAAGGCGGATAAATATGTTAGGTTTTTGGTCTGCTCACATTCCCTTCATGGAGAGGGAAAGGAGTGTACCTTGATGCTATTGAAGGGCTCTTGATCCAAGGAACCTGAGCTACAATACTCTTTAATAATAATACTAGTAAATTTTCTAAGACACTAGTTGCATAGTTAGCCGTTATTATAGACTACAGTAATATAGGCTATAATTGACTATTATGGAGCCTATTTATATTCTGCCAGTCTTTCCAGCAGAGAGCTTCGGAATATTTTATTGTATTATTGTTTATGTGGCGGCTGTCTTGTAGCTATATGTGTTACACCTACGTTTTCTAACAGTAATAAGTCTTACCTAGAATTTCTTTGTAAGAACTACCTTAATTAGATGATACAAATTATTTAAAGAAATTACGGAAATCATATACATATACGTATATATATATATATATATATATATATATATATATATATATATATATATATATATATATATATATACTATATATTACTAGCCATGGAGTCGAATCCATGCTATTTTGGCCCGCCTCATGATGAGAGAAAACGCATGACGCTTTAGACCACCAGATTACACTAAGGATAGTGTGGTCTAGTTTTCTCTCACCATGAGGCGGTCCAAAACAGCATGGGTTAGACTCCTTGGCTAGTGCAGTGTTATTGTTGATTAATACCATTCGTTTCGTGGGTACAATAATATATATATATATATATATATATATATATATATATATATATATATATATATATATGAAGGAGGGGTGTTAATGTTGCAGTTTAAAAACTGTAGTGTAAAGCACCCTTCTGGCAAGACAGTGATGGAGTGAATGATGGTGAAAGTTTTTCTTTTTCGGGCCACCCTGCCTTGGTGGGAATCGGCCAGTGTGATAATATATATATATATATATATATATATATATATATATATATATATATATATATATATATATATATATATATATATACACACAGTGGACCCCCGCCTTACGATCAGCTCCCAACTCGACCAGTTATGTAAGTGTATTTTTGTAAGTGCTTTTGTACGTGTATTTTTGGGGGTCTGAAACGGACTAATCTAATTCACAATATTCCTTATGGGAACATATATATATATATATATAATTTCTCATGCCGAATAGGTGAAATTTGCGATTTTGGCTTGAATAGCAATTCTCTTCTTGCCGAGTAAGGCAAGCGAAAATTTGTCTATGTAATAATTCCGCAAAAGTCATTCTGAACCTAAAGAAAAAAATATATTTCGTTGTGTTTATCATTAAATTATTGGATACTTACCTAAAATATATTTAGTTGGATTGGGCTAAATTAAATTGCAATTGTTATAATAAGGTTTAGTAAGTTTTCTAAGGTTCTTTTGGTACAAAATTATTAATTTTTACATTAACATTAATGAAAAAATAAATATTTAAATGTATGAGAGAAAATTTTAGAAAAGACTTAATTTTAAATGATTTTTTGCTAAGTGACCAATTTTACCTATTCGGCAACTGCTGCAGCAAGGAGGCGGCTGGAGGCAGTGTCCTGTCTAAGGGAAAAATGTATGGTGTAAATATTATGCAGAGAATTCGGAGTGTGGAAATTAGGAGGAGGTGTGGAGTTAATAAAAAGTATTAGTCAGAGGGCTGAAGAGGGGTTGTTGAGGTGGTTTGGTCATTTAGAGGCAGTGGATCAAAGTAGAATGACTTGGAGAGCATGTAAATCTGTAGTGGAAGGAAGGCAGGGTAGGGGTCGCCCTCGAAAAGGGTGGACGGAGGGGGTAAAGGAGGTTTTGTGGGCGAGGGGCTTGGACTTACAGCAATCATGTGTGAGCGTGTTAGATAGGAGTGAATGGAGACGAATGGTTTTTGGGACCTGACGAGCTGTTGGAGAGTGAGCAGGGTAATATTTTGTGAAGGGATTCAGGGAAACCGGTTAGCCGGACTTGAGTCCTGGAAATGGGAAGTACAATGCCTGCACTTTAAAGGAGAGGTTTGGGATATTGGCAGTTTGGAAGGACTTATGAACTGTCATATCTGAGAGCCTCTGCAAAGACAGTGATTATGTATGAGTGAGGTGAAAGTGTTGAATGATGAAAGTATTTTTCTTTTTGGAGATTTTCTTTCTTTTTGGGTCACCCTGCCTCGGTGGGAGACGACCGACGTGTTGAAATATATATATATATATATATATATATATATATATATATATATATATATATATATATATATATATATGTCGTGCCGAATAGGTAGAACTTACGATCTTGGCTTAAATAGCAACGCTCATCTTGCCATATAGGAGAAGCGAAAATTTGTGTATGTAATAATTTCGCCAAAATCATTCTGAACCTAACGAAAAAAACTATATCACTGTGTTTATTTAATATTAAATTATTGTTAACAAATCTAAAATATATTTAGTTGGGTTAGGCTAAAATAAATTGTTCTTGTTATAATAAGGTTAGGTAAGTTTTCTAAGATTCTTCTGGAGCAAAATTCAAATTTTTTACATTAACATTAATGAAAAAAATATATCTTTAAACGTATAAGAGAAAATTTTAGAAAGGACTTAATTTTAAATGAGTTCTTGCTAATTGACCAGTTTTACATATTTGGCACGATATATTTATATATATATATATATATATATATATATATATATATATATATATATATATATATATATATTATAGGTAGTAGGTTGGTAGACAGCAACCGCCCAGGGAGGTACTACCGTCCTGCCAAGTGAGTGTAAAACGAAAGCCTGTAATTGTTTTACATGATGGTAGGATTGCTGGTGTCCTTTTTTCTGTCTCATGAACATGCAAGATTTCAGGTACGTCTTGCTACTTCTACTTACACTTAGGTCACACTACACATACATGTACAAGCACATATATACACACCCCTCTGGGTTTTCTTCTATTTTCTTTCTAGTTCTTATTC
>NC_091324.1:4303281-4323281 GCF_038502225.1 Cherax quadricarinatus
GTGATCACCCCTGCACCTTGGTCCCAGACCAGGCCGCATCAGGGTGATGACCCTGTACCTCGGTCCCAGACCAGGCCGCATCAGGGTGATGACCCTGTACCTTGGTCCCAGACCAGGCCGCATCAGGGTGATGACCCTGTACCTTGGTCCCAGGCCAGGCCGCATCAGGGTGATGACCCTGCACCTCGGTCCCAGGCCAGGCCGCATCAGGGTGATGACCCTGCACCTTGGTCCCAGGCCAGGCCGCATCAGGGTGATGACCCTGCACCTTGGTCCCAGGCCAGGCCGCATCAGGGTGATGACCCTGCACCTTGGTCCCAGGCCAGGCCGCATCAGGGTGATGACCCTGTACCTTGGTCCCAGGCCAGGCCGCATCAGGGTGATGACCCTGCACCTTGGTCCCAGGCCAGGCCGCATCAGGGTGATGACCCTGCACCTTGGTCCCAGGCCAGGCCGCATCAGGGTGATGACCCTGCACCTTGGTCCCAGGCCAGGCCGCATCAGGGTGATGACCCTGTACCTTGGTCCCAGGCCAGGCCGCATCAGGGTGATGACCCTGTACCTCGGTCCCAGGCCAGGCCGCATCAGGGTGATGACCCTGTACCTCGGTCCCAGACCAGGCCGCATCAGGGTGATGACCCTGTACCTTGGTCCCAGGCCAGGCCGCATCAGGGTGATGACCCTGTACCTTGGTCCCAGACCAGGCCGCATCAGGGTGATGACCCTGTACCTTGGTCCCAGGCCAGGCCGCATCAGGGTGATGACCCTGCACCTCGGTCCCAGGCCAGGCCGCATCAGGGTGATGACCCTGCACCTTGGTCCCAGGCCAGGCCGCATCAGGGTGATGACCCTGCACCTTGGTCCCAGACCAGGCCGCATCAGGGTGATGACCCTGTACCTCGGTCCCAGACCAGGCCGCATCAGGGTGATGACCCTGTACCTTGGTCCCAGGCCAGGCCACATCAGGTTGATGACCCTGTACCTTGGTCCCAGGCCAGGCCGCATCAGGGTGATGACCCTGTACCTTGGTCCCAGGCCAGGCCGCATCAGGGTGATGACCCTGTACCTCGGTCCCAGGCCAGGCCGCATCAAACCCACTGGGAATCACCAACGACAAAATTGAGACGGTAGAAAATTGCAAAGAGGACGTTTCAAGACTTTCCCGTTATCTTATGTACTGCTGAAGCGTTGAAAAAAAAAAATCAGTAACCCTTCTAGAGTGCAAAGTATTTAACAGGCTTCCGTTCACACTTGTGTTGCAAGCCAGCAGTAACTCCTCTGTATGATAGCGTGTCTGAATGCCCCTCTTTTACTGATATATTCACAAACTCTGCGAATTCTGAACACACACACACACACACTATATATATATATATATATATATATATATATATATATATATATATATATATATATATATATATATATATATATATATTTATATATATATATATATATATATATATATATATATAGTATAAAATTACCTTTAACTATGTTGTAATTGAAACCCATCCCTCTTCCAATCCATCCCCTCCCCCACCTCCCCTCCCCTCCCCTCCCCTCCCCTCCCCTCCCCTCCCCTCCCCTCCCCTCCCCCCTCCTTCACTTCCCCTCCCTCTCTCCCACCCAGCCATCACCAATCCTCTTGAGGTAACGTGTAATCATTCTTGCTCTCAAATTTGCAAATACAACCTGTGTTTTCCTCAGTTGGATGTTCACCAGTGGCGTAAACACTAAGTTCACTGGCTCCTCTAGCACGCTACACCGTGTGTGTGTGTGTGTGTGTGTGTGTGTGTGTGTGTGTGTGTGTGTGTGTGTGTGTGTGTGTGTGTGTGTGTGTGTGTGTGTGTTCAATCAACTCACCTGCATCAATCATACACCTGTACAACCGGAATCAACATGGTTAAGATGCAGATCAATGTGTGAGAGTAAGAGAGGGGGCGGAGAGCGAAAGAGGGCGGAGGTCGTAAGGAATTTATTTATTATGTCTTACACTCCAAGCACTCGGAAGATCACACACTTCACTGTACGTGTTGCAAGCACTGAACCATGTACACACGTCTCAGCTTGAAGCTTTGATTCTGATTCTCAGTTGTCTAGTAGTGTCCTCAACTCGGCGAGTCTTAAGTGTAACAACCTTGAATCTGAGCCAGCCACAGGTTATCATAACCCAGTGATGTTTAATGGGTTTAGAGACCAAGTGCCGCATCAGCCAGGCTGTGATGTAGTCCAAGTACTTACTGCCATAACAACATACTGGAGTAAGGAATATGGGAGAAAATGAAAAGAACGGGCGCTGTGGACACAATAAGAAAACACTGTATCAACATCCGTGATACAAGACTGTTCAACACTGTCACAAGATGTCAGAAACACTAAAGGGACGAGTGTAGAAGTTTTCAAGAGATCTTGACAAGTACTTCTATCAAGTGCCAGATCAACCAAGCTGTGATGAACATGAGGGCCAGCGGGCCGTCGGCAGTAATAGCCTGGTTGACCAAAAAAACAGACAAGCTTGGCCCAGGGCCCAGCTAGAACAATTCCCATTCATTAACGAACTTCAACGTTCATGAGACCGTCTTGGACCATTGTCAAAAGAATCTATATCTAGATCTGTCTGAGTTGTTCCACCTAGGTTAAATTATTTCTAATTTTCCTATAGCCCGCGTGACTACAGCAGTGTACTACCCGTGTGACTAACAGTATCGTACTGCCCGTGACTTAACAGTATCGCACTGCCCGTGTGAATGTGGCGTGCTGCCCGTGTGACTACAGTAGTTTACTGCTCGTGTGACTACAGAAAACAAGTGTTTTGACGAAAAAGATGACAGATGTTACCGACAAGTGTGGTAAACCCAGAGTAGGAACCGAGCAGAGCTTTAATAGAGCATCGATACACTACGACCGACTTGACAAAGCTCTAGACAGAGCAACAGGTCGTCTCTAAGAGAGTCGTGCATCAAGGATCTCTCTGCCGCGTCAGTATTAAAATATTATACAATGCCGACAGGTTGGTAAGACACACGTGCAACAGTCAGGTATCTTTATTCCGAAACGTTTCGTCTACACAGTAGGCTTCTTCTGTCGAGTACAGAGGAGCTAGCACATGCGTCTTACTGTTGCGCATGTGTCTTACTCTTGCACATGTGTCTTACTTTTGCACATGTCTTACTCTTGCTCATGTCTTACTGTTGCACATGTGTCTTACTCTTGCACATGTCTTACTCTTGCTCATGTCTTACTGTTGCACATGTCTTACTCTTGCACATGTCTTACTCTTGCTCATGTCTTACTCTTGCTCATGTCTTACTCTTGCTCATGTCTTACTCTTGCTCATGTCTTACTCTTGCACATGTCTTACTCTTGCTCATGTCTTACTCTTGCTCATGTCTTACTCTTGCACATGCGTCTTACTCTTGCACATGTCTTACTGTTGCACGTCTTACTGTTGCACATGTATCTTACTGTTACACGTGTGTTTTACTGTTGCACACGTGTTCTACTGCTGCACATGTCTTATCAACCTCTCTACTTCCCTTGAGACAAGAGTTGGACTATAACCGCAGAGTAGGAAATTTGAAGAATAATATGCGTAGCTTTCAAAATATCTTAGACATAGAAATCACTGGGGAAAAAACTTTGCGTAAGGATGATACACATGTGTAGTAGCTGGATACTTAGGATGTCTAATATATGTGTCTGATTTACATATGTGTGGGTCTTGTACACCTTGTGTCATACACTGGAGAGGTCAGGTGAAAGTCAGGCCTGCCTAGGCCAGTAGGCCTACAGCCGTGTTCCTGTGTACATAATGAGATTGAAGGCTGTACAAAAAGTGTCTTTGTAATCGACAGCAGTAGGCCTAAGACAAGGATCCTTCACCCTTTTTTTTTATATATATTTCCTGGTGCCTATATAAGCAGTCTACCCTCTGTTTCCCCTCCTTCCTTCCCTCCCCCCTCCTTCCCTCCCTCCCCCCTCCTTCTTCCCTCTCACCCCCTCCTCCTTCCCCTCCTCCCGCCTTCCCACAAAAACTCCATTCCCTCTCCTCCCCCTCCAGTACTACTTATTCCCTCTCCATTTTAGGCCCAACAAGCTGTTAGCCAGGACAACCATAAATTAGAGAACGTTTCGTTCAGAGTGAAAAGTTATCCCAGAATAAACAAATATTTTCTTTACATAATTGTGCCTTTGTTCACAAACCTTTCGAAGATGGTGTTAAAGAACTAAACGAAAGAGAAGACTGAAGCTCGAACCGTGGTGCTGGCATAGAGCACACTACAGTGCCAGTCCCAGTCCAGCCCTGTCTCAGTCCCAGTTTAGTCGCAGTCCAGTCCCAGTCCCAGTCCCAGTTCATTCCAAGTCCAGTCCCAGTTCATTTCCAGTCCAGTCCCAGTTCATTACCAGTCCAGTCCCAGTTCATTACCAGTCCAGTCCCAGTTCATTACCAGTCCAGTCCCAGTTGAGTCCCAGTCGCCTTAGTTATTACTTCTCTTATCTTAAAGATGTTGAATATTACTAGACTGTGTTGCTGGATGGTGCTAATTGCACTGTTACTGGTTGTTAGTGTTACTTTGTTTCAGTGGTTAATGTTCCTTCCACTGTTACCAGTTACTGTTGTTCCTTTACACTGTTACCAGTTGCTGGTGTTCCGGGTTACTTTAAGCACCAGATAGAGCTCCATCGCCTGAGCTCTATGCTTGTCAATAAAGATTTACCATGAAATTTACCAGATTTAGATTGTGCCACCGAAGTGGCTAATTTGTTGTGCACCTTCACCATTATATTAGCAAAACTCAAAGAATTCTTTATTGTGCACTACGGGTAAGACGGTGGATATTGTGCACTACGGGTAAGACGGTGGATATTGTGCACTACGGGTAAGACGGTGGATATTGTGCACTACGGGTAAGACGGTGGATATTGTGCACTACGGGTAAGACGGTGGATATTGTGCACTACGGGTAAGACGGTGGATATTGTGAATATATGAACTGCGGTTCGTGTCCCCCCGCGTCCATCCTTCTGTTTATTCATCGACAGTTGTTTATAACAACAGTAAAAGTGGGAGAAACACCTGAGCGCTGTCATGTGTTTACACACATGACAGCGCTAAGATGTTTCTCCTATTTTCACTATGGTGTTTTTATATATTTGCAATCACACGTTTGTGATCTCTCACACACACACACACACACACACACACACACACACACACACACACATACACACATTTATAAATTGATCTTACTGTAATAGATGCTTATTGTCTATTAGACGCCAAGAATACAAATGTACTTCTGCGTTCCAGCAGTGAGCTGAATTCAGTGAAATATGGCTGGCTGGCTGGCTGGCTGGCTGGCTGGCTGGCTGGCTGGCTGGCTGGCTGACTGGCTGGCTCTCTGACTGGCTGTCAGACAAACGGACCCTCCTGGATACAGCTTCATCCTGGCTTGGACCTACACCTTATCACTGTCCCGGGGTGTTATCTAGCACTCTGCTCCACTAACACCTGCATCTTTCGTCTTCATCTCCGTTTATGAGTCAAAGTGAGGGGATCAGTCCCCTCAGAGACCAGGGTCAACTGAGGGATACCTGCAAGTGGTCCAGACACATGTTGCAACACGACCACTGGCTGCAAGTGTGCAGGAAGAGGAGCCGAATGACGTGCAACAGTAGTGTATTGGTACCTATCTCTGTGTGATAGTTACACAGTGGCAACACTAGCAGTGTGTTGCTACACTACTGTGATAGTTACACAGTGGCAACACTAGCAGTGTGTTGCTACACTACTGTGATAGTTACACAGTGGCAACACTAGCAGTGTGTTGCGACACTACTGTGATAGTTACACAGTGGCAACACTAGCAGTGTGTTGCTACACTACTGTGATAGTTACACAGTGGCAACACTAGCAGTGTGTTGCTACACTACTGTGATAGTTACACAGTGGCAACACTAGCAGTGTGTTGCTACACTACTGTGATAGTTACACAGTGGCAACACTAGCAGTGTGTTGCGACACTACTGTGATAGTTACACAGTGGCAACACTAGCAGTGTGTTGCGACACTACTGTGATAGTTACACAGTGGCAACACTAGCAGTGTGTTGCTACACTACTGTGATAGTTACACAGTGGCAACACTAGCAGTGTGTTGCTGCACTACTGTGATAGTTACACAGTGGCAACACTAGCAGTGTGTTGCTACACTACTGTGATAGTTACACAGTGGCAACACTAGCAGTGTGTTGCTACACTACTGTGATAGTTACACAGTGGCAACACTAGCAGTGTGTTGCTACACTACTGTGATAGTTACACAGTGGCAACACTAGCAGTGTGTTGCTACACTACTGTGATAGTTACACAGTGGCAACACTAGCAGTGTGTTGCTACACTACTGTGATAGTTACACAGTGGCAACACTAGCAGTGTGTTGCTACACTACTGTGATAGTTACACAGTGGCAACACTAGCAGTGTGTTGCGACACTGTAGTGTGTTACAGTGAGAGAAAAACTTGTAAAACTCGGGTGAAGGAGGCACTAGGATGGGGAGGAGGTACTAGGAGGAGGCAATAGGAGGGGGATTGCCTAGTGCCACGTATATTGGGTGTGTGGCACCGGAAGTCAGTATCATGAAGACTGGTTATGCATTATACGCCCTCGGTGCCCGCGCACATACACTAATATATATATATATATATATATATATATATATTTTTTTTTTTTTTTTTTTTTTTTTTTTTTTTTTCTTTTTTTCAACAAACCGGCCGTATCCCACCAAGGCAGGGTGGCCCAAAAAGAAAAACGAAAGTTTCTCTTTTTAAATTTAGTAATTTATACGGGAGAAGGGGTTACTAGCCCCTTGCTCCTGGCATTTTAGTCGCCTCTTACAACACGCATGGCTTACGGAGGAAGAATTCTGTTCCACTTCCCCATGGAGATAAGAGGAAATAAACAACAACAAGAACTAGAAAGAAAATAGAAGAAAACCCAGAGGGATGTGTATATATACATATATATGCTTGTACATGCATGTGTAGTGTGACCTAAGTGTAAGTAGAAGTAGCAAGACGTACCTGAAATCTTGCATGTTTATGAGACAGAAAAAAAGGACACCAGCAATCCTACCATCATGTAAAACAATTACAGGCTTTCGTTTTACACTCACTTGGCAGGACGGTAGTACCTCCCTGGGCGGTTGCTGTCTACCAACCTACTACCTAGATATATATATATATATATATATATATATATATATATATATATATATATATATATATATATATATGGAGACCTGATAACGTACAAGATAATCTCAGGAGACCAGAAGCTGGAATGTATAAATGTAGAAGTGAATGAAGTCAACATCCCTAGAAAATGTATTAATATGCTAGGAACAGAAAAGTATAACTAGAGGGGGTGTCGGAGATGAACTCCCCCGCGGCCCGGTCCGTGGTGAGAACGAGTGTGATGTGTAGACCACTCCAGGAGGTGTTATAACCTGGTGATGTGTAGACCACTGCAGGAGACATGATGTTCCCTCCTGGTGATGTACAGACCACTCCAACATTGATTCTGCCTAAGAGTTAGAAAAAACACTTTACAGAATAATTAAGAAACTTAATGACTCGCTTAATAATCAACAAATATGACAACAGAGACGAGAAAACTGCAAATACAGTGTGGACCACTGTCACCAGACGTGCAACCTGCAGGTCGGCAGACTGCAAGTCGCAAACCTCTTGCAGTACTGGACCTCAGTTCAAGGGAGAGTGAGACACATGACAAAGAAATGACAGGTATCCCGGAAGAAGACTGCGAGTGTTAGGTTAAAAGATACGTGTATAACTAATGTGACAGCAGTGTTCTCTCTCTCTCTCTCTCTCTCTCTCTCTCTCTCTCTCTCTCTCTCTCTCTCACACACACACACACACACACACACACACACACACACACACACACACACATACACACACAGATACCACTACCAAAATCACTACCACCATCACTAACCACCACCAATATCAGCACACCACCAACGCTACCCACCACCTCCACAACCCACCACCAGCACTACCCACCACTTCCACAACCCACAACCTCCACAACCCACCACCAGCACTACCCACCATCACCACAACTCACAACCATCACTACCCACCACAACTCACCCCACCACCTCCACAACCCACCACCATCACCACCACCAGCACTACCAACTACCACCACCACCACTACTACCCACCACCACAACCCACCACCAGCACTACCCACCACAAGCACTGCCCACCACCACCACAGCCCACCAACAGCACTACCCACCACCACAACCCACCAGCAGCAGCACTACCCACCACCACAACCCACCAGCAGCAGCACTACCCACCACTAACACTGTCCACCAACAGCACTACCCACCACCAGCACAACCCACCACCAGCATCACCACTACTACCACCACCTCAACCACTACCCACCGCCACCAGCATTACCCACCACCAGCACTTCCCACCACCAGCACTTCCCACCACCACCACCACCACTACCCACCACCAGCACTTCCCACCACCACCACCACTACCCACCACCAGCACTTCCCACCACCAGTACTTCCCACCACCAGTACTACCCACCACCAGTACTTCCCACCACCAGTACTACCTACCACCAGTACTACCTACCACCAGTACTACCCACCTCCAGTACTACCCACCTCCAGTACTACCCACCACCAGTACTACCCACCACCACCAGTATTACCCACCACCACCAGTGCTACCCACCACCACCAGTGCTACCCACCACGACCACTACCCACCACCACCACTACCCATCACCAGTACTACCCATAACCAGTACTACCCACCACCAGTACTACCCACCACCACCACTACCACCCACCACCAGTACTACCTACCACCTCCACTACCCATCACCAGTACTACCCACCACCACCACTACCCACCACCAGTACTACCCACCACCACCACTACCCACCACCACTACTTACCACCAGCACAACGCACCACCTCTACTACCCACCACCAGCACAACTCACCAGCACCACCACCACCACTACCCACCACCACCACTACCCACCACCACCACTACCCACCACTACTACCAACCACAACTCACCACCACTACTACCCACCACAACTCACCACCACCACTACCTACCACCAGTACTACCCACCACCACCACCACTACCCACCACAACTCACCACCACCACTACCCACCACCTCCACAACCCACCACCAGCACTACCCACCACCTCCACAACCCACCACCAGCACTACCCACCACCTCCACAACTCACCACCAGCACTGCCCACCACCTCCACAACCCACCACCAGCACAACCCACCACCAGCACAACTCACCACCACCACTACCTACCACCAGTACTACCCACCATCACTACCCACCACCACCAGTACTACCCACCACGACCACTACCCACGACCACTACCCACCACGACCACTACCCACCACGACCACCACTACCCATCACCAGTACTACCCACCACCAGTACTACCCATCACCAGTACTACGTACCACCGCCACTACCTACCACCGCCACTACCCATCACCAGTACTACCCACCACAACCACTACCCACCACCAGCATTTCCCACCACCAGCATTTCCCACCACCAGCATTTCCCACCACCAGCACTTCCCACCACCAGCACTTACCACCACTACCCACCACCACCACTACCCAACACCAGTACTACCCACTACCCAACACAAGTACTACCCACCACCACCACTACCCACCACCACCAGTACTACCCACCACCAGTACTACCCACCACCAGTACTACCCACCATCACCACTACCCATACCCACCACCACCAGTACTACCCACCACGACCACTACCCACCACCAGTACTACCCATCACCAGTACTAACCACCACCACCACTACCCACCACCACTACTTACCACCAGCACAACGCACCACCACCACTGCCCACCACCACCACTACCTACCACCACCACTACCCACCATCACCACTACCCAACACCAGTACTACCCAACACAAGTACTACCCACCACCACCACTACCCACCACCACCACCCATCACCAGTACTACCCACTAACCAGTACTACCCACCACCAGTACAAGTATTACCTACCACCACCACTACCCACCACCACCAGTACTACCTAACACCAGTACTACCCATCACCAGTACTAACACCAGTACTACCCATCACCAGTACTACCCACCACGACCACTACCCACCACCACCACTACCCACCACCAGTACTACCCACCACCAGTACTACCCACCACCACCACCCATCACCAGTACTACCCACCACCACCACTACCCACCACCACCACCCATCACCAGTACTACCCACCACCACTACTTACCACCAACACAACCCACCACCACTACTACCCACCACCAGCACAACTCGCCACCAGCACAACTCGCCACCACCACTACCCACCACCACCACCACTACCCACCATCACCACTACCCACCACCACTACCCATCACCAGTACTACCCACCACCACTACCCATCACCAGTACTACCCACCACCAGTACTACCCACCACCAGTACTACCCACCACCACCACTACCCACCACCACTACCCATCACCAGTACTACCCACCACCACTACTTACCACCAGCACAACGCACCACCACTACTTACCACCACCAGCACAACTCACCACCAGTAATACCCACCACCACCACTACCCACCACAACTCACCCCACCACCTCCACAACTCACCACCAGTAATACCCACCACAACTCACCCCACCACCTCCACAACCCACCATCACCACAACCAGCACTACCCAACACCAGCACTAACCAACACCAGCACTATCCAACACCAGCACTACCCAACACCAGCACTACCCACCACAAGCACTACCTACTACCACCACCACCCACCACCACTACTACCCACCACCACAACAACCCACCACCACAACAACCCACCACCAGCACTACCCACCACCAGCACTACCCACCACAAGCACTACCTACTACCACCACCACCCACCACTTCTACCCACCACCACAACAACCCACCACCAGTACTACCCACCACAAGCACTGCCCACCACAACCCACCAGCAGCACTACCCACCACCACAACCCTCCAGCAGCAGCACTACCCACCACCAGCACAACCCACCACCAGCACAACCCACCACCAACACAACCCACCACCAGCACAACCCACCACCACCATCACCACTACTACCACCACCATAACCACTACCCACCGCCACCAGTATTACCCACCACCAGCATTACCCACCACCAGCACTTCCCACCACCACCACTACCACCACCACCACCACTACCCACAACCACTACCACTACCCACAACCACCACCACTACCCACAACCACCACCACCACCCACCACCACTACCCATCACCAGCACTACCCACCACCACTACCACCACCCACTACCAGCACTACCCACCACCACCACTTCCCACCACCAGTACTACCCACCATCACCACTACCCACCACCATTAGTACTACCCACCACGACCACTTCCCACCACCACTACCCATCACCAGTACTACCCATCACCAGTACTACCCACCACCAGTACTACCTACCACCACCACTACCCACCACCACCACAACCCATCACCAGTACTACCCACCACCACTACTTACCACCAGCACAACGCACCACCACTACTACCCACCACCAGCACAACTCACCACCGCTACTACCCACCACCACTACCCACCACCACTACTACCCACCACCAGCACAACTCACCACCGCTACTACGCACCACCAGCACAACTCGCCACCGCTACTACCCACCACCACTACCCACCACCACTACCCACCACCAGCACAACTCACCACCACCACTACCTACCACCAGTACTACCCACCACCACTACCCACCACCACCACCCACCACCACCACCTCTACCCACCACCACCACCACTAGTACCCACCACCACTAGTACCCACCACCACTAGTACCCACCACCACCACCACCACTAGTACCCACCACCACTAGTACCCACCACCACTAGTACCCACCACCACTAGTACCCACCACCACTAGTACCCACCACCACTAGTACCCACCACCACCACTAGTACCCACCACCCACCACCACCACCACCACTACCCACCACCACCACCCACCACCACCACCACTACCCACTACCACCAGTACCCACCACCACCACCACCACCCACCACCACTACCCACTACCACCAGTACCCACCACCAGTACTACCAAGCAGCAGTTAACGGTAAGTCACTGGTCTTTGGTCTGCGAGTGTAGACTCGCCAGTATTACCACCTCAACCCTTTCAACCATGGTCAGTCCAGTCAGCATAGGCCTATTCTCCCAACCGGGATAGGCCTTTACATTATGCTTGCCTGACAGCATTCCTATAGACCTTCTGGTCTTGAGGGAAAATAAAGACCAAACTGTCATTAGGTCTGAAAATACTCAAATTATTATAAGCAAATGATATTATTATTACTGTTATCATTTATTATTGTCATGGGGAGCGCTAAACCCTTAAGGGGTGATCAGGTTTGATCCGAGATAGGGGAAAGTGGCTCTAGTTCCTGAGATCAAGAGCCTCTTACCAGCATCAGATTATATCGGATACAACGTGACACCACCTGAGATCAGCTGACACAAGTTGACACCGCCTGAGATCTGGTGGTGGGGAGACAGATGTTGGTGGTGGTGGGGATACAAGTGTTGGTGGTGGGGAGACAGGTATTGGCGGTGGGGAGACAGTGGTGGTGGTGGGAAGTGGTGATGGGGGGGACAGGTGGTTGTGAGACGGGTGGTGGTGGTGAGACAGATGTTGGTGGTGGGGAGACAGGTGTTGTTGGTGGTGGGGAGACAGATGTTGGTGTTGGTGGTGGGGAGACAAGTATGGGGAGAGATACTGGGGGGACAGGTGATGGGGAGACGGGTGGTGGTGGTGAGACAGGCGGTGGTGGGGAGACAATTGGTAGAGGTGGGGAGACTGGTGGTGGGGAGACAATTGTTGGTTGTGGGGAGACAGTTGTTGGTGGTGGGGAGACAGTTGTTGGTGGTGGGAGACAGATGATAGTAATGGTGAGACTGGTGGGGAGACAGTTGGTGGTGGTGGGGAGGCAAGTGTTGGATTGAAGTTGATTAACTACTACTAATACTAATAATAATAAACATGGGTGTGTGTGTGTGTGTGTGTGTGTGTGAGAGAGAGAGAGAGAGAGAGAGAGAGAGAGAGAGAGAGAGAGAGAGAGAGCCGCACCAGGAACCACAAAAGCTACTTGTTACGTCTGCTGTTGTGTTATTGTTATAACTGGTACAATCGTCAGTGTCACAGGTTAACGTAACACTGTTATATTGTCACAGAGTAACGTTACAGTCACAGTTTCAGTCGTCAGTGACACAGTAACGTAACATTCACTGTTACAGTCGTCAGTGCAACAGACTAACGTAACAGTCACTGTTACAGTCGTAAGTGCAACAGAGTAACGTAACCGTCACAGTCGTCAGTCACACAATAACGTAAGTCACTTTTGCAGTTGTCAGTGACACAGTAACGCAACAGTCACTGTTACAGTCGTAAGTGCAACAGACTAAAGTCACTGTTACAGTCGTAAGAGCAACAGTGTAACGTAACAGTCACTATTGCAGTCGAAAGTGCAACAGAGTAACGTAACAGTCACTGTTACAGTCACTGTAACAATCAACTTGTTACTCCCATAAACTACAGGTTCTTGCACCTCTTGTAACATGTCATTACCCTTCCCCTCACCTCTGTCCCCCTACCCACTATCCATCCAAGCTCTCCTCTATCCCTCCTTCCCCTCTAAATCTCTTTCCCACGTATTTCTAGCCCTCTTTTTTTTTCTTCCTCCCCTCTATCCTATATCTTTCTTCACCCCACCTACCCCTCCCTCCCTTCCCCCGCCCCCTCCCTCCCCTCCCACAGAGGCTGTCTACGGAGGCGTATCACTCCCCCTCCCATGTATCTCTCCAGGTTGATGACCTATAGTTGCTGGCGTCAGGATCCTTGCCATGGTCTCTCTTCTTCCTAACTCACGTGATGTTCTTCCTTCCCCCTTGTCTGCCAAGAAAGGCTAAGCCCGCCACGCTTATTTGTCAGAGGGTAGGCTGAGACAGTCACAGTTTCGCTCCCTTGTCTGCCAGAGATGCCTAAGACTTGATGTTTCGCTCCCAAGATTGTCAAGGAAACTGTGTTAACACAAGAACCAACACAGTACGTGGCGTCCGTGGCCATGCCACCAGGCTGTCATACCAAGCTTTGACACCATGCTGTCACACCAGGCTGTCACACCAGTGAAGAGCACCGATGGTGTTCTTCATCAACTCCAAGGCTGAGGGACTGATTACCTCTTCATTCGTATATAGCTCTACAGTCTTCACATTATGTCCTTGTATTGATAAAGCCACTGGACGGCGGGACGTCTACAAATAAAGTTACCCAGATATTGCACATATCTAATTCTTCATGTCGTCGGTATTATATACCATTCATGAACCACTTAGTCAAGATCGTGGATTGTAGTCGAACGAAATCAATGTGAGACTGGCCGGACTGACGCTTGTTTACCTTAAATTCTCGCCTATGTTTGACAGGAACACACTGATATGTCCCTAGCACCGCTGCCTTCACAACGCTATCAGAGAAATCTACACCACTCAAACCAGACGTGGACTCTGTGCTTTACCATACACCGCTGATGAGCCACTGTTCGAATGACCATCACAGCGTTTGAGCCTTCTCGAAAGGCTCGAGGCTCTGAATCAGAGAAATTAGGTACCAGAGACACCGACTTCTGTACACTAAAATTATCACCACCAATACGCCGAAATTGTCTCCTCTCTTCTCTGTCATATTCCTCCTTTGCAAAGGCAGGCTGATCCCTAGTTTGCTCAAGACTGCTAACTCGGAGTACTAGCGAGGCTGAGACAAACTTGATTAGCCAGTCGTTTCCACGGGTGGCAGGTCGTCCTGCATGTGTTCAAGATTTTCATAGCAATACGCCGGGAGCGACGCTTTGCTGAAGCACTCGGTTGGAATGCCATACTGTATGATTCGGATTTTAGCTTGTTGCATATACACTCGCGAAGCTGTGCAGCAGTAAGTGTACGTTGATACTCTATGCCAATAGAACGAGAAATTTACCAGCAGCGCTGTAGAGGTAGTCTGGGCAAATTACACCTAACACGCGCAGGTGGCATAACCAACAACACTATACAAAGCAATAACTTGTAGAATTACGCTCAACACAAACAACTTGTAACAGCAGCATGCAACAGTTTAAGCAGGCTTGCAGCGCAACAAATTATGCAGGCTCGTATTGTAGAGACAATACAAAGGACAATGGTTTCAGGACAAGCACCCCATATTACGACCACAGTTGATGTCGAGCGGCCGGTTGGCACCTGTTTGTGAGTCAGTGAAATACTCAAGTTAGTGTAAGTAGACAGTGAAAGTCTCAGTAGTAGTTACCAGTTACCAGTAACCTGTCCGTTGACTCAAGACGGTTGGTCGTTGAGTCAACGGACAGGTTACTGGTAACTGGTAACTACTACTGAATACCAGTTACCAGTAACCTGTCCGTTGACTCAACGACCAACCGTCTTGAGTCACGGACAGGTTACTGGTAACTGGTAACTACTACTGAGAAAAGACAGCACAGATGAACTTCTTAATCTGTGTATTATGTCACATTATATATATATATATATATATATATATATATATATATATATATATATATATATATATATATATATATATATATATATATATATATATATATATTCTAAAATTTTCTTTAGTACGTTTAAAGATATATTTTTTTCATTTATGTCTAAGTAAAAATTAATAATTTTGTACCAAAAGAACCTTAGAAAACTTACCTGGCCTTATAACAAGAGTAATTTAATTTAGCCTAATTCAACTAAATATATTTCAGATATGTTTACAATAATCTAATAATAAACAAACACAGTGAAATATATTTTTTTTGTTAGGTTCAGAATGATTTTTGCGAAATTATTGTATACCCAAATTTTCGGCACGACATACATATATATACACACATACACAAGTATATACAGCGAGTATTTGCGGCAAGAAATTCGCAAGCACGCGAGACGGTGAGAATTGTTTTCTACCACTCTGGTACCTACCTACCTCCAGGTAGGTAGGTATCTCCAGGTATGTAGGTACCTCCAGGTAGGTAGTTACTAGAGTGGAAGGAAGCTTTTTCGTGACTGGCTGATGAACCAGCAATTGGCATACCAGTGGAGCCTCGACTGCTATACTCTTTACTGCTGGTTCACAGGTCGGGAGAACAGGCAGCCATGGACGTCAATTGCTGGTTCACAGGTCGGGAGAACAGGCAGCCATGGACGTCAGTTGCTGGTTCACAGGTCGGGAGAACAGGCAGCCATGGACGTCAATTGCTGGTTCACAGGTCGGGAGAACAGGCAGCCATGGACGTCAGTTGCTGGTTCACAGGTCGGGAGGACAGGCAGCCATGGACGTCAATTGCTGGTTTACAGGTCGGGAGAACAGGCAGCGATGGACGTCAGTTGCTGGTTCACAGGTCGGGAGAACAGGCAGCCATGGACGTCATTTGCTGGTTTACAGGTCGGGAGAACAGGCAGCCATGGGCGTCAATTGCTGGTTCACAAGTCAATTGCTGGTTCACAAGTCGGGAGGAAAGGCAGCCATGGACGTCAGTTGCTGGTTCACAGGTCGGGAGAACAGGCAGCGATGGACGTCAGTTGCTGGTTCACAGGTCGGGAGAACAGGCAAGGTCGGGAGAACAGGCAGCCATGGACGTCAGTTGCTGGTTCACAGGTCGGGAGAACAGGCAACCATGGACGTCAGTTGCTGGTTCATAGGTCGGGAGAACAGGCAACCATGGACGTCAGTTGCTGGTTCACAGGTCGGGAGAACAGGCAGCCATGGACGTCAGTTGCTGGTTCACAGGTCGGGAGAACAGGCAGCCATGGACGTCAGTTGCTGGTTCACAGGTCGGGAGAACAGGCAGCCATGGACGTCAGTTGCTGGTTCAGAGGTCGGGAGAACAGGCAGCCATGGACGTCAGTTGCTGGTTCACAGGTCGGGAGAACAGGCAGCCATGGACGTCAGTTGCTGGTTCACAGGTCGGGAGAACAGGCAGCCATGGACGTCAATTGCTGGTTCACAGGTCGGGAGGACAGGCAGCCATGGACGTCAATTGCTGGTTTACAGGTCGGGAGAACAGGCAGCCATGGACGTCAATTGCTGGTTTACAGGTCGGGAGAACAGGCAGCCATGGGCGTCAATTGCTGGTTCACAAGTCGGGAGGAAAGGCAGCCATGGACGTCAGTTGCTGGTTCACAGGTCGGGAGAACAGGCAGCCATGGACGTCAGTTGCTGGTTCACAGGTCGGGAGAACAGGCAGCCATGGACGTCAATTGCTGGTTTACAGGTCGGGAGAACAGGCAGCCATGGGCGTCAATTGCTGGTTCACAAGTCGGGAGGAAAGGCAGCCATGGACGTCAGTTGCTGGTTCATAGGTCGGGAGAACAGGCAGCCATGGACGTCAGTTGCTGGTTCACAGGTCGGGAGAACAGGCACCCATGGACGTCAGTTGCTGGTTCACAGGTCGGGAGAACAGGCAGCCATGGACGTTAGTTGCTGGTTCACAGGTCGGGAGAACAGGCAGCCATGGACGTCAGTTGCTGGTTCACAGGTCGGGAGAACAGGCAGCCATGGACGTCAGTTGCTGGTTCACAGGTCGGGAGAACAGGCAGCCATGGACGTCAGTTGCTGGTTCACAGGTCGGGAGAACAGGCAGCCATGGACGTCAGTTGCTGGTTCACAGGTCGGGATAACAGGCAGCCATGGACGTCAGTTGCTGGTTCACAGGTCGGGATAACAGGCAGCCATGGACGTCAGTTGCTGGTTCACAGGTCGGGAGAACAGGCAGCCATGGACGTCAGTTGCTGGTTCACAGGTCGGGAGAACAGGCAGCCATGGACGTCAGTTGCTGGTTCACAGGTCGGGATAACAGGCAGCCATGGACGTCTAACATACCTCGAAAATTGTTTTAACATACTGTTCACGTGCCCCAAGCGCAGTGGTGGAGGTGCAGTGGTGGAGGTGCAGTGGTGGAGGTGCAGGGATGATGCAGTGGTGGTGATGCAGTGGTGGAGGTGCAGGGATGATGCAGTGGTGGTGATGCAGTGGTATGTTGCATTGGCGGAGATGCAGTGGTGATGCAGTAGTATCGCAATGGTGGTGTTGCAGTGATGGAGGTGCAGTGGAGGTTCCTGCCTCACTTCCGGCCACGACAACACTCGGGTACCTGACTGGTGACTGACAATCTGGACCGGAAGTAGCCAGTGCCTCAGCTGGTGGGGAAATCTACTTCTTACCACCAGCTGTGACAGGTGGTTTGTTGTGTCTCTCCCACTCCCTCTTTTGTTGGTGTGACCTGCTTCACTGACTGCTGGTGTCTATCTGGAGGTTATTCCGGGGATCAACGCCCCCGTGGCCCGGTCCATGACCAGGCCTCCCGGTGGATCAGGACCTGATCAACCAGGCTGTTACTGCTGCCCGCACGCAGTCCAACTTACGAACCACAGCCCGGCTGATCCGGCACTGACTTGTATCTGTCCAGCTCTTTCTTGACGGCAGTCAGGGGTTTATTGGTAATTCCCCTTATGTTTGGTGGGAGGCTGTTGAACAGTCTTGGGTCCCGGACACTTATGGTGTTTTCTCTTAGTGTACCAATGGCGCCCCTACTTTTTATTGGGGGCATTTTGCATCGCCTGCCCGGTCTTTTACTTTCGTAGGGAGTGATTTCTGTGTGCAGATTTGGGACCATTCCTTCCAAGATTTTCCAGGTGTAGATTATGATATATCTCTCCCTCCTGCGTTCCAACGAGTACAAGTCAAGTGCTTCCAAGCGTTCCCAGTAATTAAGGTGCTTGACAGAACTTATACGTGCAGTAAAGGATCTCTGTACACTCTCTAGATCTGCGATTTCACCTGCTTTGAATGGAGATGTTAATGTACAGCAGTATTCCAGCCTAGAGAGAACAAGTGATTTGAAAAGGATCATCATTGGCTTGGCATCTCGTTTTGAACGTTCTCACTGCCTCACTGACTGCTGGTGTGACCTGCCTCACTGCTGGTGTAACTTCACTGATTGCTGGTGTAATCACTGACTACTAGTGTGATCTGCCTCACTGTTGGTATGACCTGCCTTACTGCTGGTGTGACCTGCCTTACTGTTGATGTGACCTGTCTCACTGCTGGTGTGACCTGCCTCACTGCTGGTGTAACTTTCTTCACTGATTGCTGGTGTGATCACTGACTACTAGTGTGATCTGCCTCACTGTTGGTATGACCTGCCTTACTGCTGGTGTGACCTGCCTTACTGTTGATGTGACTGTTGGTGTGATGCCTCACTGCTGGTGTAACTTTCTTCACTGATTGCTGGTGTGATCACTGACTACTAGTGTGATCTGCCTCACTGTTGGTATGACCTGCCTTACTGCTGGTGTGACCTGCCTTACTGTTGATGTGACCTGTCTCACTGCTGGTGTGACCTGCCTCACTGCTGGTGTGACCTGCCTTAATGACTGCTGGTGCGACCTGCCTTTCTGATTGCTAGTGTGACCTGCCTGAGTGACTGCTGGTACTGGCTGCAGCTCTGGGTCCTCCCTGCCATGACTCACTACCAATATACATCTCCGTATACTTCATCATGTAAACAATAGCAGTCTGTATATAACTGAGTACCAGCGAGGGCTGCCACGTGTAAATGTTATACTCCCTGAGAGCACCTTCAGCTCACCCTGACGTGTGGAGCTTCATCGAGCTTCAGAAAGCTCTAAATAGCTTTAGGAAAGACCTGGAGACCTTCAGAATGCCCTTGAGAGGTTTGTGTGTGTGTGT
>NC_091324.1:4333281-4348281 GCF_038502225.1 Cherax quadricarinatus
ACTGCTGGTGTTCCCACTGTGTAACTCATATAGAACAGTGTAGTAGCACACTACTGGTGTTCCCACTGTGTAACTATCATATAGAACAGTGTAGCAGCACACTGCTGGTGTTCCCACTGTGTAACTATCATATACAACAGTGTAGCAGCACACTGCTGGTGTTCCCACTGTGTAACTATCATATACAACAGTGTAGCAGCACACTGCTGGTGTTCCCACTGTGTAACTATCATATACAACAGTATAGCAGCACACTGCTGGTGTTCCCACTGTGTAACTAGCATATAGAACAGTGTAGCAGCACACTGCTGGTGTTCCCACTGTGTAACTATCATATAGAACAGTGTAGCAGCACACTGCTGGTGTTCCCACTGTGTAACTAGCATATAGAACAGTGTAGCAGGACACTGCTGGTGTTCCCACTGTGTAACTATCATATAGAACACTGTAGCAGCACACTACTGGTGTTCCCACTGTGTAACTAGCATATAGAAGTGTAGCGGGACACTGCTGGTGTTCCCACTGTGTAACTATCATATAGAACAGTGTAGCGGGACACTGCTGGTGTTCCCACTGTGTAACTATCATATAGAACAGTGTAGCAGCACACTGCTGGTGTTTCCGCTGTGTAACTATCATATAGAACAGTGTAGCAGCACACTGCTGGTGTTTCCACTGTGTAACTATCATATACAACAGTGTAGCAGCACACTGCTGGTGTTCCCACTGTGTAACTATCATATACAACAGTGTAGCAGCACACTGCTGGTGTTCCCACTGTGTAACTATCATATACAACAGTGTATCCAACTTACTGCTGGTGTTCCCACTGTGTAACTATCATATAGAACAGTGTAGCAGCACACTGCTGGTGTTCCCACTGTGCAACTATCATATAGAACAGTGTAGCAGCACACTGCTGGTGTTCCCTCTGTAACTATCATATAGAACAGTGTAGCAGCACACTGCTGGTGTTCCCACTGTGTAACTATCATGCAGAACAGTGTAGCAGCACACTGCTGGTGTTACCACTGTGTAAATATCATATAGAACAGTGTCGCAGCACACTACTGGTGTTCCCACTGTGTAACTATCATATAAAACAGTGTAGCAGCACACTGCTGGTGTTCCCACTGTGTAACTATCATATAGAACAGTGTAGCAGCACACTACGGGTGTTCCCACTGTGTAACTATCATATACAACAGTGTAGCAGCACACTGCTGGTGTTCCCACTGTGTAACTAGCATATAGAAGTGTAGCGGGACACTGCTGGTGTTCTCACTGTGTAACTATCATATAGAACAGTGTAGCAGCACACTGCTGGTGTTTCCACTGTGTAACTATCATATAGAACAGTGTAGCAGCACACTGCTGGTGTTCCCACTGTGTAACTAGCATATAGAAGTGTAGCGGGACACTGCTGGTGTTCTCACTGTGTAACTATCATATAGAACAGTGTAGCAGCACACTGCTGGTGTTCCCACTGTGTAACTATCATATAGAACAGTGTAGCGGGACATTGCTGGTGTTCCCACTGTGTAACTATCATATAGAACAGTGTAGCAGCACACTGCTGGTGTTCCCACTGTGTAACTATCATATACAACAGTGTAGCGGGACACTGCTGGTGTTCCCACTGTGTAACTATCATATAGAACAGTGTAGCGGGACACTGCTGGTGTTCCCACTGTGTAACTATCATATAGAACAGTGTAGCAGCACACTGCTGGTGTTCCCACTGTGTAACCATCATATAGAACAGTGTAGCAGCACACTGCTGGTGTTCCCACTGTGCAACTATCATATAGAACAGTGTAGCAGCACACTGCTGGTGTTCCCACTGCGTAACTATCATATACAACAGTGTAACAGCACACTGCTGGTGTTCCCACTGTGTAACTATCATATAGAACAGTGTAGCAGCACACTGCTGGTGTTCCCACTGTGCAACTATCATATAGAACAGTGTAGCAGCACACTGCTCGTGTTCCCACTGCGTAACTATCATATACAACAGTGTAGCAGCACACTACTGGTGTTCCCACTGTGTAACTATCATATACAACAGTGCAGCAGCACACTGCTGGTGTTCCCACTGTGTAACTATCATATAGAACAGTGTAGCAGCACACTGCTGGTGTTCCCACTGTGCAACTATCATATACAACAGTGTAACAGCACACTGCTGGTGTTCCCACTGCGTAACTATCATATACAACAGTGTAGCAGCACACTGCTGGTGTTCCCACTGTGTAACTATCATATACAACAGTGTAGCAGCACACTGCTGGTGTTCCCACTGTGCAACTATCATATACAATAGTGTATCCAACTTTTAGAAAAATCCTTCCCTCCCTCGTTTCTTCTCCCTTCTTTCATTTTCCTTCCTTCCCTTCCTTGTCATTTTTGTCTCTCTCCCTCCCACACCGACACGTCCTCCCACACTCCGTCTCTCCCAGTGTGGTCTAGTTTGGCACCATGTGACTGACCCCTCTTCAAAGTTTATTCAAAGTTTATTCTGCCATCTACTTCCCAAGACTGTCAGGCTGTGAGTATTTAATAAGACAGTGCCAGGCTGTGGTGTTCCCCAAGTCAGTGCCAGGCTGTGAGGTGTTTTCCAAGACAGTTCCAGGCTGTGAGTGTTTTCCAAGACAGGGCCAGGCTGTGAGTGTTTTCCAAGACAGTCCCAGGCTGTGAGTGTTCATGACAGTGGCAGACTGTGAGTGTTCACCAAGACAGTGCCAGGCTGTGAGTGTTCACCAGAACAGTGCCAGGTTGTGAGTGTTCACCAAGACAGTGCCAGGTTGTGAGTGCTCACCAAGACAGTACCAGGTTGTGAGTGTTTCCCAAGACAGTGCCAAACTGTGAGTGTTTTCCAAGACAGTGCCAGGCTGTGAGTGTTTTCCAAGACAGTGCCAGGCTGTGAGTGTTTTCTAAGACAGTCCCAGGCTGTGAATGTTCAAGACAGTGCCAGGCTGTAAGTGTTCACCAAGAGAGTGCCGGCTGTATCACGAGCGCAAGTACTTTCATTGGGCCTGCAGTACCTGGATGTGCTACGAAGCAGATGATAGCACCACAGTCAGTGCCTGGCTGTGCTACCTAGCACCACAGTCAGTGCCTGGCTGTGCTACGTAGCACCACAGTCAGTGCCTGGCTGTGCTACGTAGCACCGCAGTCAGTGCCTGGCTGTGCTACCTAGCACCACAGTCAGTGCCTGGCTGTGCTACGTAGCACCGCAGTCAGTGCCTGGCTGTGCTACCTAGCACCACAGTCAGTGCCTGGCTGTGCTACCTAGCACCACAGTCAGTGCCTGGCTGTGCTACCTAGCACCACAGTCAGTGCCTGGCTGTGCTACCTAGCATCGCAGTCAGTGCCTGGTTGTGCTACCTAGCACCACAGTCAGTGCCTGACTGTGGTGCTATATAGCACCACAGTCAGTGCCTGGCTGTGCTACCTAGCGCCACAGTCAGTGCCTGGCTGTGCTACCTAGCACCACAGTCAGTGCCTGGCTGTGCTACCTAGCACCACAGTCAGTGCCTGGCTGTGCTACCTAGCACCACAGTCAGTGCCTGGCTGTGCTACCTAGCACCACAGTGCCTGGCTGTGCTACCTAGCATCACAGTCAGTGCCTGGCTCTGCTACCTAGCACCACAGTCAGTGCCTGGCTGTGCTACGTAGCACCACATTCAGTGCCTGGCTGTGCTGCCTAGCACCACAGTCAGTGCCTGGCTGTGCTACCTAGCACCACAGTCAGTGCCTGACTGTGCTACCTAGCACCACAGTCAGTGCCTGGCTGTGCTACCTAGCGCCACAGTCAGTGCCGGGCTGTGCTACCCAGCGCCACAGTCAGTGCCTGGCTGTGCTACCTAGCACCACAGCCGGTGCCTGGCTATGCTACCTAGCACCGCATTCAGGGCCTAGCTTTGCTACCTAGCACCACAGACAGTGCCTGGCTGTGCTACCTAGCACCACAGACAGTGCCTGGCTGTGCTACCTAGCACCGCAGTCAGTACCTGGCTGAGGTACCTAGCACCGCAGTCAGTGCCATTGCTGTGCTACCTAGCACTACAGTCAGTGCCTGGCTGTGCTACCTAGCACCACAGTCAGTGTCTGGCTGTTCTACGTAGCACCACAGTCAGTGCCTGGCTATGGTACCTAGCACCACAGTCAGTGCCTGGCTCTGCTACCTAGCGCCACAGTCAGTGCCTGGCTCTGCTACCTAGAACCACAGTCAGTGCCTGGCTCTGCTACCTAGCACCACACTCAGTGCCTGGCTCTGCTACCTAGCACCACAGTCAGTGCCTGGCTCTGCTACCTAGCACCACAGTACCTGGCTGTGCTACCTAGCACCACAGTCAGTGCCTGGCTCTGCTACCTAGCACCACAGTCAGTGCCTATCTGTGTTACCTAGCACCACAGTCAGTGCCTGGCTGTGCTACCTAGCACCGCAGTCAGTGCTTGGCTGTGCTACCTAGCACCGCAGTCAGTGCTTGGCTGTGTTACCTAGCACCGCAGTCAGTGCTTGGCTGTGCTACCTAGCACCACAGCCAGTGCCTGTCTGTGCTACCTAGCATCGCAGTCAGTGCCTGGCTGTGCTACCTAGCATCGCAGTCAGTGCCTGGCTGTGCTACTTAGCACCGCAGTCAGTGCCTGGCTGCGCTACCTAGCACCACAGTGCCTGGCTGCGCTACCTAGCACCGCAGTCAGTGCTTGGCTGTGCTACCTAGCATCGCAGTCAGTGCTTGGCTGTACTACCTAGCACCACAGTCAGTGCCTGGCTGTCCTACGTAGCACCACAGTGCCTGGCTGTGCTACCTAGCACCACAGTCAGTGCCTAGCTGTGCTACCTACCACCACAGTACCTGGCTGTGCTACCTAGCACCACTGTCAGTGCCTGGCTCTGCTACCTAGCACCAGAGTCAGTGCCTGGCTCTGCTACCTAGCACCAGAGTCAGTGCCTGGCTCTGCTACCTAGCACCACAGTCAGTGCCTGGTTCTGCTACCTAGCACCACAGTGCCTGGCTCTGCTACCTAGCACCACAGTGCCTGGCTCTGCTACCTAGCACCACAGTCAGTGCCTGGCTTTGCTACCTAGCACCACAGTCAGTGCCTGGCTCTGCTACCTAGCACCACAGTCAGTGCCTGGCTCTGCTACCTAGCACCACAGTCAGTGCCTGGCTCTGCTACCTAGCACCACAGTCAGTGCCTGGCTCTGCTACCTAGCACCACAGTCAGTGCCTGGCTCTGCTACCTAGCACCACAGTCAGTGCCTGGCTCTGCTACCTAGCACCACAGTCAGTGCCTGGCTGTGCTACGTAGCACCGCAGTCAGTGCCTGGCTGTGCTACCTAGCACCACAGTCAGTGCCTGGCTGTGCTACGTAGCACCGCAGTCAGTGCCTGGCTGTGCTACCTAGCACCACAGTCAGTGCCTGGCTGTGCTACCTAGCACCACAGTCAGTGCCTGGCTGTGCTACCTAGCATCGCAGTCAGTGCCTGGTTGTGCTACCTAGCACCACAGTCAGTGCCTGGCTGTGCTATATAGCACCACAGTCAGTGCCTGGCTGTGCTACCTAGCGCCACAGTCAGTGCCTGGCTGTGCTACCTAGCACCACAGTCAGTGCCTGACTGTGCTACCTAGCACCACAATCAGTGCCTGGCTGTGCTACCTAGCACCACAGTCAGTGCCTGGCTGTGCTACCTAGCACCACAGTGCCTGGCTGTGCTACCTAGCATCACAGTCAGTGCCTGGCTCTGCTACCTAGCACCACAGTCAGTGCCTGGCTGTGCTACGTAGCACCACATTCAGTGCCTGGCTGTGCTGCCTAGCACCACAGTCAGTGCCTGGCTGTGCTACCTAGCACCACAGTCAGTGCCTGACTGTGCTACCTAGCACCACAGTCAGTGCCTGGCTGTGCTACCTAGCGCCACAGTCAGTGCCGGGCTGTGCTACCCAGCGCCACAGTCAGTGCCTGGCTATGCTACCTAGCACCACAGCCGGTGCCTGGCTATGCTACCTAGCACCGCATTCAGGGCCTAGCTTTGCTACCTAGCACCACAGACAGTGCCTGGCTGTGCTACCTAGCACCACAGACAGTGCCTGGCTGTGCTACCTAGCACCGCAGTCAGTACCTGGCTGAGGTACCTAGCACCGCAGTCAGTGCCATTGCTGTGCTACCTAGCACTACAGTCAGTGCCTGGCTGTGCTACCTAGCACCACAGTCAGTGTCTGGCTGTTCTACGTAGCACCACAGTCAGTGCCTGGCTATGGTACCTAGCACCACAGTCAGTGCCTGGCTCTGCTACCTAGCGCCACAGTCAGTGCCTGGCTCTGCTACCTAGAACCACAGTCAGTGCTTGGCTCTGCTACCTAGCACCACACTCAGTGCCTGGCTCTGCTACCTAGCACCACAGTCAGTGCCTGGCTCTGCTACCTAGCACCACAGTACCTGGCTGTGCTACCTAGCACCACAGTCAGTGCCTATCTGTGTTACCTAGCACCACAGTCAGTGCCTGGCTGTGCTACCTAGCACCGCAGTCAGTGCCTGGCTGTGCTACCTAGCACCGCAGTCAGTGCTTGGCTGTGCTACCTAGCACCGCAGTCAGTGCTTGGCTGTGTTACCTAGCACCGCAGCCAGTGCCTGGCTGTGCTACCTAGCATCGCAGTCAGTGGCTGGCTGTGCTACCTAGCATCGCAGTCAGTGCCTGGCTGTGCTACTTAGCACCGCAGTCAGTGCCTGGCTGTGCTACTTAGCACCGCAGTCAGTGCCTGGCTGCGCTACCTAGCACCACAGTGCCTGGCTGCGCTACCTAACACCGCAGTCAGTGCTTGGCTGTGCTACCTAGCATCGCAGTCAGTGCTTGGCTGTACTACCTAGCACCACAGTCAGTGCCTGGCTGTGCTACGTAGCACCACAGTGCCTGGCTGTGCTACCTAGCACCACAGTCAGTGCCTAGCTGTGCTACCTACCACCACAGTACCTGGCTGTGCTACCTAGCACCACTGTCAGTGCCTGGCTCTGCTACCTAGCACCAGAGTCAGTGCCTGGCTCTGCTACCTAGCACCAGAGTCAGTGCCTGGCTCTGCTACCTAGCACCACAGTCAGTGCCTGGTTCTGCTACCTAGCACCACAGTGCCTGGCTCTGCTACCTAGCACCACAGTGCCTGGCTCTGCTACCTAGCACCACAGTCAGTGCCTGGCTTTGCTACCTAGCACCACAGTCAGTGCCTGGCTCTGCTACCTAGCACCACAGTCAGTGCCTGGCTCTGCTACCTAGCACCACAGTCAGTGCCTGGCTCTGCTACCTAGCACCACAGTCAGTGCCTGGCTCTGCTACCTAGCACCACAGTCAGTGCCTGGCTCTGCTACCTAGCACCACAGTCAGTGCCTGGCTCTGCTACCTAGCACCACAGTCAGTGCCTGGCTCTGCTACCTAGCACCACAGTCAGTGCCTGGCTCTGCTACCTAGCACCACAGTCAGTGCCTGACTGTGCTACCTAGCACCACAGTCAGTGCCTGACTGTGCTACCTAGCACCACAGTGCCTGGCTGTGCTACCTAGCACCACAGTGCCTGGCTGTGCTACCTAGCACCACAGTGCCTGGCTGTGCTACCTTGCACCACAGTCAGTGCCTGGCTGTGCTACCTAGCACCACAGTCAGTGCCTGGCTGTGCTACCTTGCACCACAGTCAGTGCCTGGCTGTGCTACCTAGCACCACAGTCAGTGTCTGGCTGTGCTACCTAGCACCACAGTCAGTGCCTGGCTGTGCTACCTAGCACCACAGTCAGTGCCTGGCTGTGCTACCTAGCACCACAGTCAGTGCCTGGCTGTGCTACCTAGCACCACAGTCAGTGCCTGGCTGTGCTACCTAGCACCACAGTCAGTGCCTGGCTGTGCTACGTAGCACCACAGTCAGTCCCTGGCTGTGCTACGTAGCACCACAGTCAGTCCCTGGCTGTGCTACCTAGCACCACAGTCAGTGCCTGGCTGTGCTTCCTAGCACCACAGTCAGTGCCTGCCTGTGCTACCTAGCACCTCAGTCAGTGCCTGGCTGTGCTACCTAGCACCTCAGTCAGTGTCTGGCTGTGCTACCTAGCACCACAGTCAGTGCCTGGCTGTGCTACCTAGCACCTCAGTCAGTGTCTGGCTGTGCTACCTAGCACCTCAGTCAGTGCCTGGCTGTGCTACCTAGCACCTCAGTCAGTGTCTGGCTGTGCTACCTAGCACCTCAGTCAGTGCCTGGCTGTGCTACCTAGCACCACAGTCAGTGCCTGCCTGTGCTACCTAGCACCACAGTCAGTGCCTGGCTGTGCTACCTAGCACCTCAGTCAGTGTCTGGCTGTGCTACCTAGCACCTCAGTCAGTGCCTGGCTGTGCTACCTAGCACCACAGTCAGTGCCTGGCTGTGCTACCTAGCACCACAGTCAGTGCCTGGCTGTGCTACCTAGCACCACAGTCAGTGCCTGGCTGTGCTACCTAGCACCACAGTCAGTCCCTGGCTGTGCTACCTAGCACCACAGTCAGTCCCTGGCTGTGCTACCTAGCACCACAATCAGTGCCTGGCTGTGCTACCTAGCAACACAGTCAGTGCCTGGCTGTGCTACCTAGCACCACAGTCAGTGTCTGGCTGTGCTACCTAGCACCACAGTCAGTGCCTGGCTATGCTACCTAGCACCACAGTCAGTGCCTGGCTCTGCTACCTAGCACCACAGTCAGTGCTTGGCTGTGCTACCTAGCACCACAGTCAGTGCCTGGCTGTGCTACCTAGCACCACAGTCAGTGCCTGGCTGTGCTACGTAGCACCACAGTCAGTCCCTGGCTGTGCTACCTAGCACCACAGTCAGTGCCTGGCTGTGCTACCTAGCACCACAGTGCCTGGCTGTGCTACCTAGCACCACAGTCAGTGCCTGGCTGTGCTACCTAGCACCACAGTCAGTGCCTGGCTGTGCTACCTAGCACCACAGTCAGTGCCTGGCTGTGCTACCTAGCACCACAATCAGTGCCTGGCTGTGCTACCTAGCACCACAGTCAGTGCCTGGCTGTGCTACCTAGCACCACAGTCAGTGCCTGGCTGTGCTACCTAGCACCACAGTCAGTGCCTGGCTGTGCTACCTAGCACACAGTCAGTGCCTGGCTGTGCTACCTAGCACCACAGTCAGTGCCTGGCTGTGCTACCTAGCACCACAGTCAGTGCCTGGCTGTGCTACCTAGCACCACAGTCAGTGCCTGGCTGTGCTACCTAGCACCACAGTCAGTGCCTGGCTGTGCTACCTAGCACCACAGTCAGTGCCTGGCTGTGCTACCTAGCACCACAGTCAGTGCCTGGCTGTGCTACCTAGCACCACAGTCAGTGCCTGGCTGTGCTACCTAGCACCACAGTCAGTGCCTGGCTGTGCTACCTAGCACCACAGTCAGTGCCTGGCTGTGCTACCTAGCACCACAGTGCCTGGCTGTGCTACCTAGCACCACAGTCAGTGCCTGGCTGTGCTACCTAGCACCACAGTCAGTGCCTGGCTGTGCTACGTAGCACCACAGTGCCTGGCTGTGCTACCTAGCACCACAGTCAGTACCTGGCTGTGCCACCTAGCACCACAGTGCCTGGCTGTGCTACCTAGCACCACAGTCAGTACCTGGCTGTGCCACCTAGCACCACAGTGCCTGGCTGTGCTACCTAGCACCACAGTCAGTACCTGGCTGTGCCACCTAGCACCACAGTGCCTGGCTGTGCTACCTAGCACCACAGTCAGTAGGGTAATCAGAAACGATGCAAAAAATATACATCACAAGATATATTTTGGTGTAACATGTATATCCACTGCCGGAACAGGCATACAATAATATACACCATATATACTGTACAGGGACCAGTTAAACCCAGTGATAAACAGAGGTATAGCACAGTAAAGGAAAACATAGGCACAGAACACTAATGAAGAAAGAAATTGCAGAGTGCTACCAGCCCGGGGCAAGAGAGAGAAGCTTTGCCATTCTTCAGTGCTCCGTAGCACGGCAGGATGCTGGATAAGATAAGATTTGTTCGGATTTTTAACCCGGGAGAGGGTTAGCCACCCACGATAACCAGAGAAAGTTAGTGTTAGCCACCCAGGATAACCAGAGAAAGTCAGTGAGTCATCGAGGACTGTCTTATTTCCATTGAGCTCCTTCAATCTTGTCCCCCAGGATGCCACCCATACCAGCCAACTAACAGCCACGTAGTTGCTTACTGCTAGGTGAACAGGAACAGCAGGTGCGAGGAAACATGCCCAACGTTTCCACCCGTGCCGGGGAGTGAACCATGGAATCTAAATATATGAGGCGAGTGCGTTGCCAGCCGAGCCACGGGACACCCAACTGGAAGCCCATTGTAAGTACTTTTTCTCGTGATATGGGGTGGCTGTTCTGACTTTGTCGATGGTCATACTGTCTAGTTGTTGGGTGATGCTTTGGTGGCACCAGTCTAGCCTGCCCTACCTGATCCATCATGATAACGGTGTTGGCACATTGCTCACTCTATTCCCACTGAGTACCAACATTGTTCGACAACTAGACCTACCTGGAGTTCATTACCTTTGTAAATTGTGAGTTCATTACCTCTGTAACTTGCTCAGCTATCAAAACTTTGGAGTCCAGTCCCTGGACCAATTATGTACCTGGAGTTTACCTGGAGAGAGTTCCGGGGGTCAACGCCCCCGCGGCCCGGTCTGTGACCAGGCCTCCTGGTGGATCAGAGCCTGATCAACCAGGCTGTTACTGTTGGCTGCACGCAAACCAACGTACGAGCCACAGCCCGGCTGGTCAGGAACCGACTTTAGGTGCTTGTCCAGTGCCAGCTTGAAGACTGCCAGGGGTCTGTTGGTAATCCCCCTTATGTATGCTGGGAGGCAGTTGAACAGTCTCGGGCCCCTGACACCTCTGTAATCTTTTGACTACCGCCCACAGGATGGGTTTGGGGTGCATAATAAACATATTAAACTAACTAACAGCTGCGCAGCTGCGTGTGACTTAACAGGCAACAAGTTAATGTTTGATACATCACTTAGGACACGTGTATCCCTGTGTGTTGTATCTGAAGGTATGTCACCCCTCTGTTCGCCTGTATCTTTGATTGTAATAAAGTTGGTAGCATCCAGCATCTAGCATCCAGCCTGTTACTGGGTTTTCGTAACAAGTAGTCAGTATCCTTGTCCAATTATCCATTAGAATTCAGTATGATTCAATAGTGCTTCAGGATTACAACTGGTAGGCTACTAACTAGAGAAATTAAAATTTAATAAATTTATTAAGTCTAGAGGTATATTATCAAATTAATTAAATTAATCACAGTAATCAAAATAATATCACTTCTTTCAAGTACAATATTATTGTGCTGAAAGCACATATCACATTTATAATTCTTAAGTACCGTCTGGTACATTAACATTTAATAAGATATTACAAATATGTACAAGTAAGTTTGTGTATGTGTGTAAGTGCTCTAAGTAGTTCACTATGTCTCACGACTCGACTAGACTTAAACAAGTGACTGACAAAGTCCTCAAATAAACTAACTTCTTGACCAACTGGCAGTCAGAACAGTCTGCTTGAACAATAAAAAGAATGCTAATCCCAATAGCAATATAACAAGCAACTGTGACACAGAATCAGGAACAAGGAGATAATATAACGACACTAAGTAGGGACCATCTGCAGATCCTCCACAAAATTCACAAAACTCCCATACTACTGAATCTAAGTTCAGCATAAGAAAATCCCCGACTGTGATAATACACAGATACCAGTACAAATTAGGTGAGAAGCTACAGCTCAGGACCTGAGATGCTCAGAGTGTATGTGACACACAGCCTCAGTACAACGTCGAAAATCACTAAGTCTATACAATGTTCTCTGAACAGAGTTCTACAGAACTAACAAGAATAATGAGACAGACAATCTGTCCAACCACCAAGAGAGTCTAGACCAGACTGAATACTTCAGGCGAGGTGAGGACAACCCCCCCCTCGATCACGTGATAGCTCCATGGACAGCTGCAGCTCAGTAACAACGAGAAGCCGGCAGTCTAACGAGCCACAAGCGATAATTACAGTAGACAATCAAGACTTGAACTGAGCACATAATATGTTACATCCTACCTAACAACATAACAGTCAAATAATAATATAAAGCAATACATTTACGATTTAGCTATTATCGCAAATATAAGCAATATAAAATTATATGAAAAGGTGATAATTATATATATATATATACATTATATTCATAATCATAATATACATTATATATATTGCAACCCATTCAGGGGTTGCAACAGTGACACACCAGGAGGTGGCAGACCAGGAGGTGACACACCAGGAGGTGACACACCAGGAGGTGACACACCAGGAGGTGGCAGCACAGGAGGTGGTAGACCAGAAGGTTACACACCAGGAGGTGGCAGGCCAGGAGGTGGTAGACCAGGAGGTGACGCACCAGGAGGTGGCAGACCAGGAGGTGGCAGACCAGGAGGTGACAGGCCAGGAGGTGACAGGCCAGGAGGTGACAGGCCAGGAGGTGACAGACCAGGAGGTTACAGGCCAGGAGGTGACAGGCCAGGAGATGACAGGCCAGGAGGTGACAGGCCAGGAGGTGACAGACCAGGAGGTTACAGGCCAGGAGGTGACAGGCCAGGAGATGACAAGCCAGGAGGTGACGCACCAGGAGGTGGCAGAGCAGGAGGTGACAGGCCAGGAGGTGACAGGCCAGGAGGTGACAGGCCAGGAGGTGACAGACCAGGAGGTTACAGGCCAGGAGGTGACAGGCCAGGAGATGACAAGCCAGGAGGTGACAGACCAGGAGGTGACAGGCCAGGAGGTGACAGACCAGGAGGTTACAGACCAGGAGGTTACAGACCAGGAGGTGACAGGCCAGGAGATGACAAGCCAGGAGGCGACAGACCAGGAGGTGACAGGCCAGGAGGTGACAGACCAGGAGGTTACAGACCAGGAGGTGACAGGCCAGGAGGTGACAGACCAGGAGGTGACAGACCAGGAGGTTACAGACCAGGAGGTTACAGACCAGGAGGTGACAGGCCAGGAGATGACAAGCCAGGAGGTGACAGACCAGGAGGTGACAGGCCAGGAGGTGACAGACCAGGAGGTTACAGACCAGGAGGTGACAGGCCAGGAGATGACAAGCCAGGAGGCGACAGACCAGGAGGTGACAGGCCAGGAGTTGACAGACCAGGTGACACACCAGGAGGTGGCAGGCCAAGAGGTAACAGACCAGGAGGTGGCAGACCAGAAGGTTACACACCAGGTGGCAGGCCAGGAGGTGGTAGACCAGGAGGTGAAAAGCCGGGAGGTGGCAAATCAGGAGGTGGCAGACCAGGAAGTGGCAGACCAGGAGGTGGCAGGCCAGGAGGTTACTGACCAGGAGGTGACAGGACAGGAAGTGACAGACCAGGAGGTTACAGACCAGGAGGTGACAGGCAAGGAGGTGACAGACCAGGAGGTTACAGACCAGGAGGTGACAGGCCAGGAGATGACAAGCCAGGAGACGACAGACCAGGAGGTGACAGGCCAGGAGTTGATAGACCAGGTGACACACCAGGAGGTGACAGGCCAGGAGGTGGTAGGCCAGGAGGTGGTAGGCCAGGAGGTGGTAGGCCAGGAGGTGGTAGGCCAGGAGGTGGAAGGCCTGGAGGTGGCAGAACAGGAGGTGACACACCAGTAGGTGGCAGACCAGGAGGTGGTAGGCAAGGAGGTGACAGGCCAGGGGGTGGCAGACCAGGTGACAGGCCAAGAGGTGACAGGCCAGGATTTGACAGATCAGAAAGTGACACACCAGGAGGTGGCAGATCAGGAGGGGGCAGACCAGAAGGTGACACACCAGGATTTGGCAGACCAGGAGGTGGCAGACCAGGAGGTGACACACCAGGAGGTGGCAGACCAGGAGGTGACACACCAGGAGGTGGCAGACCAGGAGGTGACACACCAGGAGGTAGCAGACCAGGAAGTGATACACCAGGTGACAGGCCAGGAGGTGGCAGACCAGGAGGTTAAACGCCAGGAGGTGGCAGAGCAGGAGGTGGCAGACCCAGGGTGAACCTGCTGTGCTCCTGCGTACTAATCACCTAAACACACTATAAAACAGACCAGTGAACAACGTCCTTTGTACCAGGGAGGAGCACCATGGCTCAGTTGTTCCCAGTGTTCATTCTTGAACTCTTCAAGGATGAAAATACCATACCATTCGTTCCACGTTATTGTGAGCGCGAGATGGGACAGTTTTTGTTCCAAAGTCGAGTATTAAGCTGGAGCTTTGTAGCGGCTGAGTGAGCACTGTGCCTCAGGAGAGTGCCATGACGCGAGTGCCACCTGCAAATGGGTTTTCTCTGGCATCTCAGCGGAGGTCGACCATTTAGCGCCCCTGGGAGGGTGGGCATGGATGGGCAGGGGTAAGTGTTTCTCGTGTTGCATGAATAGAGAGTTCAATTTCGCCAACTTTTTATACGTGGAGGTCTGGAGGTAGTGTTGGGAGGTCTGGAGGTAACTTTTGGAGGTCTGGAGGTAGCGTTGGAAGGTTTGGAGGTAGTGTTAGGTCTGGAGGTAGCGTTGGGAGGTTTGGAGGTAGCGTTAGGTCTGGACGTAGCGTTGGAAGGTTTGGAGGTAGCGTTAGGTCTGGAGGTAGCGTTGGGAAGCCTGGAGGTAGCGTTGGGAGGCCTGGAGGTAGTGTTGGGGGGTCTGGAGGTAGCGTTGGGAGGTTTGGAGGTAGTGTTGGGAGGTCTGGAAGTAGCGTTGGGAGGTTTGGAGGTAGCGTGGGTCACACCTGCACGTGGTAATGTGTGTGGTGATGGTCCTCCTGCTGCTGCTGTTGCTACCGAAGCTGTTGCTACTTTTGCTGCTACCTAAGCTGTTGCTTCTGCTGCTGCTCTTGCTACTGCTGCTGCTACTGTTGCTGTTGCTACCGAAGCTGTTATTGCTGTTGCTACTGCTGCTGCTGTTGTTGCTACTGCTGCTATT
>NC_091324.1:4353281-4393281 GCF_038502225.1 Cherax quadricarinatus
AAGTGCCTAGAAAAAATAGCCCAACAGATAATGTACAAGAGAGCTAACGGGTCTCTGTGAAAAGTTTGCTCTGAATCAACAGACAACATGGCCACTAGAAACGAAAGTAAACTAGGCTTGAATTTCACGAGCAACGAAGAACTTATTAAAGCTATGAGAGTGTTAAAGACAATAACACTCCGAACACAACCTTACTGAAATTAAAGAAAAAAATAAGGTATAAATTCAGGCAGAGTAAACTCCAGAAACAGCCACCAAGAAGGAATTTCCAGTAAATGTAACTTCAACGATCAGAGAACTGACCGAGACAAAATAATTAAGAAACTATTAAACATTCCCTGGAAAACAGTCCCAAACACACTAAATCCACATCAGTTTATGGAAAAGTTAAAGATAGAAGTAGACAAAGTCTGTGTACAATATGTACCGTTAAGAAAGCATACAAGAAGATATACTGATTGAGAACATAGAGGGATGTAAAGAAGGAGAAATAAAGTTTACTGGATTGATTAGAAACAAGAATATCACACTGAAGGCAAGGCAAAGCTACATCTTGAGATCAACATAGAACAGATACTGAAACATTCAGAAAAAGATGGAAGACGAGCAAAGAGGATAAAATGCCGTATACGAAATTAAAAAAAATATCCCAACTATTTCTACATATAGGCGAAATCCAAATGATGAATGGCTTCTATAAATTGCCCATTACTGATGTGAGATTCATATACTGATAGCGAAAAATAAAATTAGCGAAATTTTGAAAGATCAATATATATATATGTTCGACATCCACCAAATGAAAAACGCAGTGGAAGATCCAGATAGTCATTTCATTATCTCTGCCCACTCTATGAATCAAATATCTGACGTAAGCACAATTTCAGAATTCGAGAAAGACCTGGAAACCTTGCCCTCCACTCACTGTACCTGGGCCAGCTTCATGGAGGTCTTTATGAAGATGTGCGAAATACCACTAGCACAAGCACTCCAGTATTCTTTGGAGAAAAAGCTTCGATCCACTTAAAATACCAAAAATCTTAGCGCTGACGCAGTTCCTCTGTACAAATGAGGCAGTAAAGCGTCGGCAAAAAATTACAGACCAGCAGTAAAGTAATAAAGAAAGTAACAGTCTAGCCTAGCAAAGTAAATAGTCTACCTCCTCATGGAGGGGTCCTGGTACCTTCACTATGTCTCGAGCTTATAGCAGACATAGATGAAAACACAAGCCATAGTTTCGTATCATCCTTCTTGGACGATACAAAAGTAAGTATGAAAGTCGCCATGGGAAAAGACACGGAAAATTTTCAGGACAAAGAGTTTCAGTGGGCAGTAGAAAATATGATGTTTGATGGTAACACACAATTGCTCAGATATGGAAAGAAAAAACTCAAAACGACCACTGTATATTGAACACAGGAGGACCATTTCAGAACGAAAGGGACATGTAAAAGAATTGGATACAACATTAGTTGACGTACCATTTAGAGAACATAATGAGGTAAATTCTGCAAAAACTAGGAAATGACAGGATGGATAATAGTGACACTATTCAGATCACTTATTCTCTCTCTTCTAGAGTATTATTCTGTGTTGACAGCTCCATTCAGGGCAACAGAGGTTATCAAAGCTGGAACAGGCACAGAGATCATTTATACTCCACATAGAGCTATTAATGCATTTAAACTACTGGAAACGCTATACAGTACAGGAAATATATTCTTTCAGCACGCACACACACACACACACACACACACACACACACACACACACACACACACACACACACACACACACACACAGAGGTGATATGATACATACTAAGAACGTACAGGAAGTCCTTGTATCAAACCTAGACACTTTCTGTAAGGAGGTACTGGAGTGAGAGATGTGGGGGACTGTCAAATAAACTCAGTGAAAAGCAAGAGTGCTTCATCCCTCTTCTCCTTCATTTCTTCTACCCTGCATCCCTCTTCTGCATCCGTTTTCCCCTGCATCCTTCTTCCCCTGCATCCTTCTTCCCCTGCATCCTTCTTCCCCTGCATCCTTCTTCCCCTGCATCCCTCCTCCAACTCTCCTCCTTTACATTCACCTTCCCTTTCTACGCTCCCCATTTTGCCACCGTCATCCATCCTATATGCTC
This sequence comes from Cherax quadricarinatus, assembly GCF_038502225.1. Classification (NCBI taxonomy): domain Eukaryota; kingdom Metazoa; phylum Arthropoda; class Malacostraca; order Decapoda; family Parastacidae; genus Cherax; species Cherax quadricarinatus. The sequence goes on from NC_091324.1 coordinate 4,355,425, forward strand.
AAGTTCTATATTCTCTCTCCAACTGGTTCTCCCCATCACCCCTGCTCTAACCCCAATCCCACCCTCTTCTTCCCCAATCCCGCCCCTCCTTTTCTCCAATCTCAACCCCTCCTATTCCCCAGCCCCACCTTTCCTCTACCCAAATCCCACCCGTCCTCTACCCCAATCCCACCCCTCCTCTACCCCAATCCCACCCCTCCTCTAATCTCGCCCCCCAGCAGTATACCATCTTTTCCTCATCCCATCTTCATCCTTCCTCTATCTCTTCCCAATCACTCCACCCCCACTACCCCCTTACTCCCGTCCTCACGGCCACCACAGAGAACTATTTTTACAAGTTCAGAGTGGTAGAAATGATGGTTCAGAGTGGTACGAATGGTGGTCCAGAGTGGCAGGAATAGTGGTTCAGAGTGGCAGGAATGGCAGTTCAGAGTGGCAGGAATGGCGGTTCAGAGTGGCAGAAATGGCGGTTCAGAGTGGCAGGAATGGCGGTTCAGAGTGGCAGGAATGGTGGTTCAGAGTGCCAGGAAAGTTTCAGAGTGCCGTGAATGGTGGTTCAGAGTGCCAGGAATGGTATTCGGGAATAATATTGAAGGGTATTTCAAGGTCTGCCGTGGAAGTGAGGGAAGGAGTGTGGAGTGGAGGAGGGGTTATGTAAGGGTGAGGGAGGGCGATGTAAGGGTGAAAGAGAAGTGAGGGAGGGAGGGAAGGGTAGTGGAGTGTGATGATTGACGTGTGTAGGTGGACCTTTAATTAGTGCAGGTAGACAGGTGAGTCACAAATATTATGTTTGTCTGCCAGTGAGCACCACCTCCACTACCTCTACTACCTCCACTACCTCTACTACCTCCACTACCTCTACTACGTCCACTACCTCTACTACCTCCACTACCTCTACTACCTCTACTACCTCTACTACCTCCACTACCTCTACTACCTCCACTACCTCTACTACCTCCACTACCTCTACTACCTCCACTACCTCTACTACCTCCACTACCTCTACTACCTCCACTACCTCTACTACGTCCACTACCTCTACTACCTCCACTACCTCTACTACCTCCACTACCTCCACTACCTCTACTACCTCCACTACCTCTACTACGTCCACTACCTCTACTACCTCCACTACCTCTACTACCTCTACTACCTCCACTACCTCTACTACCTCCACTACCTCCACTACCTCTACTACCTCCACTACCTCTACTACCTCCACTACCTCTACTACCTCCACTACCTCTACTACCTCCACTACCTCTACTACCTCCACTACCTCTACTACCTCCACTACCTCTACTACCTCCACTACCTCTACTACCTCCACTACCTCTACTACCTCTACTACCTCCACTACCTCTACTACCTCCACTACCTCTACTACCTCCACTACCTCTACTACCTCCACTACCTCTACTACCTCCACTACCTCTACTACCTCCACTACCTCTACTACCTCTACTACCTCCACTACCTCTACTACCTCCACTACCTCTACTACCTCCACTACCTCTACTACGTCCACTACCTCTACTACCTCTACTACCTCCACTACCTCTACTACCTCCACTGCCTCCACTACCTCTACTACCTCTACTACCTCTACTACCTCCACTACCTCCACTACCTCTACTACGTCCACTACCTCTACTACGTCCACTACCTCTACTACCTCCACTACCTCTACTACCTCTACTACCTCCACTACCTCTACTACCTCCACTACCTCTACTACCTCCACTACCTCTACTACCTCCACTACCTCTACTACCTCCACTACCTCCACTACCTCCACTACCTCTACTACCTCCACTACCTCTACTACCTCCACTACCTCTACTACCTCCACTACCTCTATTACCTCCACTACCTCTGTTACCTCTACTGTCTCTACTACCTCCACCACCTCTACTACCTCCACCACCTCTACTACCTCCACCACCTCTACTACCTCCACTACCTACTACCTCCACCACCTCTACTACCTCCACCACCTCTTCTACCTGCACCACCTCTACTACCTCCACTACCTCTACTACCTCCACTACCTCTACTACCTCCACCACCTCTACTACCTCCACCACCTCTTCTACCTGCACTACCTCTACTACCTCCACCACCTCTACTACCTCCACCACCTCTTCTACCTGCACTACCTCTACTACCTCCACCACTTCTACTACCTCCACCACCTCTTCTACCTGCACTACCTCTACTACCTGCACTACCTCTACTACCTCCACCACCTCCACTACCTCTACCACCTCCACTACCTTCATTACCTCCACTACCTTCATTACCTCCACTACCTTCATTACCTCCACTACCTCCATTACCTCCACTACCTCCATTACCTCCACTACCTCCATTACCTCCAACACCTCCATTACCTCCAACACCTCCACTGCATTAACTCCCTCCACTGCCTCCACTACCTTCACCTGTACTGTCTGTACCACCACTACTTCCTCTACCACAACCTCCACTACCTCGACCACTCCACCACACCACCTCCGCCACACCTCCTCCACCACACCTCCTCCACCACACCTCCTCCACCACACCACCTCCGCCACACCACCTTCACCACACTACCTCCACCACACTACCTCCACCACACCACCACCACCTCACCATCTCCGCCACACCACATCCACCACACTACCTCCACCACACTACCTCCACCACACCACACCACCTCCACCACAACATCATCACCACACCACCGCCACCACCACCACCACCACCACCACCACCACCACCATCACCTCCACCACCATCACCACCACCACCACCATCACCTCCACCACACTACATCCACCACACCACCTCCACCACACTACACCCACCACCACCACACTACCTCCACCACACCACCTCCACCACAACATAATCACCACACCACCGCCACCACCACACCACCACCACCACACCACCACCACCACTACCACCACCGCCACCACACCACCTCTACCACACTACATCCACCACACCACCTCCGCCACACCTCCTCCACCACACCACCTCCGCCACACCTTCACCACACTACCTCCACCACACAACCTCCACCACCACACTACCTCCACCACACCACCACCACACCACCTCCACCACAACATCATCACCACACCACTGCCACCACCACACCACCACCACACCACCACCACCACCACCACCACCACCACCACCACACCACCTCTACCACACTACATCCACCACACTATCTCCACCACACTACATTCACCACACCACCACACCACCACCACCACCACACTCCATCCACCACACCACCACCACACTACATCCACCACACCACCACCACCACACTACCACCACACTACATCCGCCGCACTACATCCATCGCACCACCACCACCACATCACCACCACCACCACCTCCACCACAACCACCACCACACCACCTCCACCACACTACGCAACCAAACGGTTGCTAGCACTGAGAAAGTGGTGTCACTTGTGAATCCTCTTCCCTCTGCCACCACTACTGACACCCCTGGTCTTCCACCACTACTGACACCCCTGGTCTGCCACCACTACTGACACCCCTGGTCTGCCACCACTACTGACACCCCTGGTCTGCCACCACTACTGACACCCCTGGTCTGCCACCACTCCTGACACCCCTGGTTTGCCACCACTCCTGACACCCCTGGTCTGCCACCACTACTGACACCCCTGGTCTGCCACCACTACTGACACCCCTGGTCTGCCACCACTACTGACACCCCTGGTCTGCCACCACTACTGACACCCCTGGTCTGCCATCACTACTGACACCCCTGGTCTGCCACCACTACTGACACCCCTGGTCTGCCACCACTACTGACACCCCTGGTCTGCCACCATTACTGAAATCCCTGGTCTGCCACCACTACTGACGCTCCTGGTTTGCCACCACTACTGACACCCCTGGTTTGCCACCACTACTGACACCCCTGGTCTGTCACCACTGCTGACACCCGTGTTCTGCCACCACTACTGACACCCCTGGTCTGCCACCACTACTGACTTCCCTGGTCTGCCACCACTACTGACACCCCTGGTCTGCCACCACTACTGAGATCAGTGTTGCCACCACTACTGAGATCAGTGTTGCCATCACTGAGATCAGTGTTGCCATCATTACTGAGATCAGTGTTGTCACCACTACTGAGATCAGTGTTGCCATCACTACTGAGATCACTGATGCTACCACTACTGAGATCACTGTTGCTACCAATACTGAGATCAGTGTTGCCACCACTACTGAGATGACTGTTGCTACCACTACTGAGATCAGTGTTGCCATCACTACTGAGATCAGTGTTGCTATCACTACTGAGATTACTGTTGCCACCACTACTGAGATCAGTGTTATCACTGTTGCCACCACTACTGAGATCACTGTTGCCATCACTACTGAGATCAGTGTTGCCATCACTACTGAGATCACTGTTGCCACCACTACTGAGATCAGTGTTGCCACCACTACTGAGATCATTGTTGCCACCACTACTGAGATCAGTGTTGCCACCACTACTGAGATCAGTGTTGCCACCACTACTGAGATCAGTGTTGCCAACACCTGAGGATGTATTATAGTAAAATAAGTATGACAGTCGCGTCTAACTCTGTTTAGTGCAGTCGAGAAGGGGGTGAGGGATGGGGAGGGGAGGGGAGGGGACGAAGGGGTTGGCAGGGGAGGGGAAGAAGGGGTTGAATGGGAGAGGAGGGGAAGAAGGGGTTGGCAGGGGAGGGGACGAAGGGGTTGGCAGGGGAGGGGAAGAAGGGGTTGAATGGGAGAGGAGGGGAAGAAGGGGTTGAATAGGAGAGGAGGGGAAGATATTGAATGGGAGGGAAGGGAAAGAAGAGGTTGGGAGGGGAGGGGAAGAAGAGATTGGGAGGGGAGGGGAAGAAGAGGTTGGGAGGGGAGGGGAAGAAGAGATTGGGAGGGGAGGGGAAGAAGAGGTTGGGAGGGGAGAGGAGGAAAGGCGCCGTGTTTAGGCACTATTATGAGGGTCAAGGGGAGAGAGAGAGAGGCTCCTCCCTCTCACAGGCTGAGGAATATGTTAGCATGAAGGAGAGGGGGAAAGAGGGGAGAAGGGAAGAAGAAAAGGGGGTAAGGGAGGATGAGTAGGAGGAAGAGAGGACAAGGGTGGTGGTACATTGTCCATGGTGCTTATTTTACCACTAAACCAAGTTTACCTGGAGTTTACCTGGAGAGGGTGTCGTGGGTCAACGCCCCCGGGGCTCGGTCTGAAACCAGGCCTCGTGGTGGATCAGGGTCTAATCAACCAGGCTGTTACTGCTGGCCGCACACAAACTGACGTACGAACTACAGCCTGGTTGGTCAGGTACTGACTTCAGGTGCTTGTCCAGTGCCTTCTTGAAGGCAGTCAGGGGTCTATTAGTAATTCCCCTTATGTAGGCTGGGAGGCAGTTGAGCAGTCTTGGGCCCCGGACACTTATCGTTTAGTCTCTGTGTCTCTGTTACGAAATATAACAGTATCAGAGATAATAAATTCGGAGTACAACCTAACTGAAGTTCAGACTTGTATAAACAGAGCTCCTGACCAGCAAAGCGAGATCACTTATGAGGGTGCCTTCATCAAATTCAACTTAAATAACAAAAACATCAATGTGATGAAATTAACCACGTCCTAAACGGAACATGCTGGGAAGTTATCTTAAACAACAGGAATCAGAACCAGTGCCTAGAAAGGATTAACTCTGACACTCGAGGTATGCTCAAGGCACATTCCACCTAAGGAAAAAGAAGAAAAGATGTAAACGAGAAAGAGGGAGACGCTCCCCATACAAGAGAAGGCGAAGAATCAAAGAGCTTCTCCAAGGGGCCAGTCTATATGGAATATGGAAGGAGGCACTAGCTAGAGAAATAGAATGTATTGAGCTTAAGTTAAAGGAAACATATAGGACCCAGGGAAAAACAGAAAGAACTTAAAGCAATAAATTAAATTGAAAAAAAATCCCAAATATTTGTTACATGCCACATCTAGGGCAAAACCCACATCCAGTATTGGGCTCCTGTTTAAACAAGACAGGAGTTACACCGATGACAGCAATGAAATGAGTGATATACTTTAGTCTCAGTATGACTCAGTGTTTAGTGAGCCGTTAATCAGACTTAATGTCGACAATCTAAATTATTTTTTTATGACCGAAACTCAAAATTTTGTTATTTCCAGATTTTTTTTTTATATAACCTTAACACCACTGGACTTTGAAAAAGCAATTAACGACATGCCCATACACTCTGCCCAGGCCCTGACTCGTGGACCTCTGTGTTCATCAAGAATTGTAACAAATTTCTTATCATTTGCCTAAATATTTTATGGAGAGGGAGCCTAGATACAGCGGTCATCCCACAGTCACATAAATCAACGGATATAGCCCCACTCCACAAAGGTGGCAGTAAAACAGTTGTAAATAATTATAGACCAATGACACTAACCTCCCACATAATAAAAACTGACAGGGTTCTAAGAAGCAAGATCGCCAATCACATGGATACCCAACAACTGCACAACCCAGGGCAGCATGGGCTTAGAGCAGGTTGCTCCTGTCTCTCACAACTACTGGACCACTATGGCATGGTCATGGACACTCTGGAGGACCAACAGAATGTAGATATATTATACACAAATTTTCTAACCAACACAACATAATAATAGTAAACAGAGTAAAGTTAGAGGAGGCTACAGTGAAAAGCTGTTCCACGGGGTACAGTACTATCACCCACCCTCTTTCTCATCTTCGTATCTGACATAGACAGAGATGTATATTATAGCACCGTGTTATCCTTTGCTGACGATGCTAGAATTTTCATTCAAAAACATTGACATACACCTGAAGTCGGTACCTGACCAGCCGGGCTGTGGTTCGTACGTTGGATTGCGTGCAGCCAGCAGTAACAGCCTGGTTGATCAGGCCCTGATCCACCATGAGGCCTGGTCACAGACCGGGCCGCAGGGACGTTGACCCCCGGAAGTCTCTCCAGGTAAACTCCAGGAGGATACTGCAAATTTCCAAGCGGATATAAACCAAGTCTTCAAATGGGCCGCACAAAACAATATGAAGTTCAATGAGGACAAATTTCAATTACTCTGTTATGGAAAAACTTGGAGAAATAAAAGCCAGATCGGGGTATAAAACAAATTCTAGCCACACAATGAGCGAAAAACTAATGTGAAGAACATGGAAGTGATAATGCCAGAGGATCTCACTTTCAAAGATCACAACAATGTCATTATCACATCAGCGAGGACAAATGACAGGATAGATAATGAGAATCTTCCAAACAAGGGATGCCAAGCCGATGAAGTCTCTTTAAAATGCCTTGTTTTCTCGAGGTTGGAATACCGCCAGTGTTAACTTGGGATTCTTGGTGTGAAAGACAAACTCATTTCAAATATTTATTCCTTCAATAGTTAACCTGTTTTAAACTTTGTATCCAATTTGTTATAAAGAGAAGTAATTGTTAACCTACTTAATAATAGTTAAGTAAATTATCTAACGTGTTTTGAAATAGTTTCCTGTAAGTTAACTGTGGTTGGTTAATCTAGATGGCCTCCGCAGCTCGGTCCCAGACCTTCCTAAAACAGTTAACTACGAAATATTGTATCTATTAAAGTAGAAGAGTTTAAAATATCTACCAACTTCTCGTAAGCTTGTTAAGGTTTATTAGTTCAGAGTGTGAAAGGTAATTCGTTGCAGTGCTGCAGAGGACAGTTGGCTTGCTGACTCTTCAGTTACGACTTGACCCATGGAGGTCACGGGTTAGACCACAGCTCTACACACTGTTATCACACGCTGGAGTGAGGACGATATGGGGAGAAATGTGAAATAGACTCGGTGAAAAGTAAAGGCACCATGTAAAACACTGTTAACACGAGAGTTCCAAGACTGTTCAACTTGCTAGTAGCAGGTGTGAGAAGTCTTGCTGGAATAAGTGTACACGTGGAGGAGACTGGATCATTACCATGAGCGCGCACACACACACACACACACACACACACACACACACACACACACACACACACACACACACACACTATGGGCCCCTGGCACTCTCGACCGAGCACTTCCTAAATTATGCACATCGCCCTCCTCAACATGCAAACTTTTAGGCAGCAGAGCTACTTGCCCCTTCATTGTTCCCTTCACTAGTCCCTTCACTGTTCCCTTCACTAGTCCCTTCACTGTTCCCTTCGCTCTTTCTTTCAATGTTCCCTTCACTGTTAACTTCAATGTTCCCTTCACTGTTTCCTTCACTAGTCCCTTCACTGTTTCCTTCAATGTTCCCTTCACTAGTCCCTTCACTGTTTTTTTCAATGTCCCCTTCACTGTTTACTTCAATGTTCCCTTCACTGTTTCCTTCAATGTTCCCTTCACTAGTCCCTTCAATGATCCCTTCACTGTTTCCTTCAGTGTTCCCTTCACTGTTTCCTTCCATGTTCCCTTCATTGTTTCCTTCACTGTTTCCTTCACTGTTTCCTCCAGTGTTCCCTTCACTGTTTCCTTCCATGTTCCCTTCACTGTTTCCTCCACTGTTTCCTTCAATGTTCCCTTCACTGTTTCCTTCCATGTTCCCTTCACTGTTTCCTTCAATGTTCCCTTCACTGTTTCCTTCCATGTTCCCTTCACTGTTTCCTTCAATGTTCCCTTCACTGTTTCCTTCCATGTTCCCTTCACTGTTTCCTTCCATGTTCCCTTCACTGTTTCCTTCAATGTTCCCTTCATTGTTTCCTTCCATGTTCCCTTCACTGTTTCCTTCAATGTTCCCTTCACTGTTTCCTTCCATGTTCCCTTCACTGTTTCCTTCAATGTTCCCTTCACTGTTTCCTTCCATGTTCCCTTCATTGTTTCCTTCACTGTTTCCTTCCATGTTCCCTTCATTGTTTCCTTCCATGTTCCCTTCATTGTTTCCTTCTATGTTCCCTTCATTGTTTCCTTCCATGTTCCCTTCATTGTTTCCTTCCATGTTCCCTTCATTGTTTCCTTCCATGTTCCCTTCACTGTTTCCTTCAATGTTCCCTTCATTGTTTCCTTCACTGTTTCCTTCCATGTTCCCTTCATTGTTTCCTTCCATGTTCCCTTCATTGTTTCCTTCCATGTTCCCTTCATTGTTTCCTTCCATGTTCCCTTCACTGTTTCCTTCAATGTTCCCTTCATTGTTTCCTTCACTGTTTCCTTCCATGTTCCCTTCATTGTTTCCTTCCATGTTCCCTTCATTGTTTCCTTCCATGTTCCCTTCATTGTTTCCTTCCATGTTCCCTTCACTGTTTCCTTCAATGTTCCCTTCATTGTTTCCTTCACTGTTTCCTTCCATGTTCCCTTCATTGTTTCCTTCCATGTTCCCTTCATTGTTTCCTTCCATGTTCCCTTCATTGTTTCCTTCCATGTTCCCTTCATTGTTTCCTTCCATGTTCCCTTCACAGCAGTAAAGGTACACTAGCACAGTTCTACATAAAACTTGAGAGTACTGTTTAGCCCACCCTGGGTCACACCTTACTGACCACCCTGGGTCACACCTTACCACCCTGGGTCACACCTTACTGACCACCCTGGGTCACACCTTACTGACCACCCTGGGTCACACCTTACTGACCACCCTGGGTCACACCTTACCACCCTGGGTCACACCTTACTGACCACCCTGGGTCACACCTTACTGACCACCCTGGGCCACACCTTACTGACCACCCTGGGTCACACCTTACTGACCGCCCTGGGTCACACCTTACTGACCACCCTGGGTCACACCTTACTGACCACCCTGGGCCACACCTTACTGACCACCCTGGGTCACACCTTACTGACCACCCTGGGTCACACCTTACTGACCACCCTGGGTCACACCTTACTGACCACCCTGGGTCACACCTTACTGACCACCCTGGGTCACACCTTACTGACCACCCTGGGTCACACCTTACTGACCACCCTGGGTCACACCTTACTGACCACCCTGGGTCACACCTTACTGACCACCCTGGGTCACACCTTACTGACCACCCTGGGCCACACCTTACTGACCACCCTGGGCCACACCTTACTGACCACCCTGGGTCACACCTTACTGACCGCCCTGGGGTCACACCTTACCACCGTATATACACCCACCATTGTATATCTCAGTGTATATACACCGAGAAGTGGGTTTCTCTCAATGTATATTCAACAAATGTATGTTTTTTTATATATATATATATATATATATATATATATATATATATATATATATATATACATTGACCAGTGTCTCTCTCACTGTATGTAGACTGACAGTGTATATATGTTGACAGTATATATAGACTGATAGGTACATGTCTCTACATATTCTTGCGTATGTGTACATTCTAGTTCCTCCATTTAGATTATTCCTTCTTCAACAACTAGTTTCCTTCACAACTGTTCTCCCTAACCTAGAGTGTCCCTCCCTCCCCTCCATCTTGGGTGTCCTTCCTCCCCTCCATCTTGGGTGTCCCTCCCTCCCCTCCATCTTGGGTGTCCTTCCTCCCCTCCATCTTGGGTGTCCTTCCTCCCCTCCATCTTGGGTGTCCCTCCCTCCCCTCCATCTTGGGTGTCCTTCCTCCCCTCCATCTTGGGTGTCCTTCCTCCCCTCCATCTTGGGTGTCCCTCCCTCCCCTCCATCTTGGGTGTCCTTCCTCCCCTCCATCTTGGGTGTCCTTCCTCCCCTCCATCTTGGGTGTCCTTCCTCCCCTCCATCTTGGGTGTCCTTCCTCCCCTCCATCTTGGGTGTCCTTCCTCCCCTCCATCTTGGGTGTCCTCCCTCCCCTCCATCTTGGGTGTCCCTCCCTCCCCTCCATCTTGGGTGTCCTTCCTCCCCTCCATCTTGGGTGTCCTTCCTCCCCTCCATCTTGGGTGTCCTCCATCCCCTCCATCTTGGGTGTCCCTCCCTCCCCTCCATCTTGGGTGTCCTTCCTCCCCTCCATCTTGGGTGTCCTTCCTCCCCTCCATCTTGGGTGTCCTCCCTCCCCTCCATCTTGGGTGTCCCTCCCTCCCCTCCATCTTGGGTGTCCTTCCTCCCCTCCATCTTAGGTGTCCTTCCTCCCCTCCATCTTGGGTGTCCTCCCTCCCCTCCATCTTGGGTGTCCTCCCTCCCCTCCATCGTGGGTGTCCTTCCTCCCCTCCATCTTGGGTGTCCCTCCCTCCCCTCCATCTTGGGTGTCCTTCCTCCCCTCCATCTTGGGTGTCCTTCCTCCCCTCCATCTTGGGTGTCCCTCCCTCCCCTCCATCTTGGGTGTCCCTCCCTCCCCTCCATCTTGGGTGTCCTTCCTCCCCTCCATCTTGGGTGTCCTCCCTCCCCTCCATCTTGGGTGTCCTTCCTCCCCTCCATCTTGGGTGTCCTCCCTCCCCTCCATCTTGGGTGTCCTCCCTCCCCTCCATCTTGGGTGTCCTTCCTCCCCTCCATCTTGGGTGTCCCTCCCTCCCCTCCATCTTGGGTGTCCCTCCCTCCCCTCCATCTTGGGTGTCCTTCCTCCCCTCCATCTTGGGTGTCCTCCCTCCCCTCCATCTTGGGTGTCCTTCCTCCCCTCCATCTTGGGTGTCCTCCCTCCCCTCCATCTTGGGTGTCCTCCCTCCCCTCCATCTTGGGTGTCCTTCCTCCCCTCCATCTTGGGTGTCCTCCCTCCCCTCCATCTTGGGTCTCCCCCCTCCCCTCCATCTTGGGTCTCCTCCCTCCCCTCCATCTTGGGTGTCCCTCCCTCCCCTCCATCTTGGGTGTCCCTCCCTCCCCTCCATCTTGGGTGTCCTTCCTCCCCTCCATCTTGGGTGTCCTTCCTCCCCTCCATCTTGGGTGTCCTTCCTCCCCTCCATCTTGGGTGTCCCTCCCTCCCCTCCATCTTGGGTGTCCCTCCCTCCCCTCCATCTTGGGTGTCCCTCCCTCCCCTCCATCTTGGGTGGCCCTCCCTCCCCTCCATCTTGGGTGTCCCTCCCTCCCCTCCATCTTGGGTGTCCCTCCCTCCCCTCCATCTTGGGTGTCCCTCCCTCCCCTCCATCTTGGGTGTCCTTCCTCCCCTCCATCTTGGGTGTCCCTCCCTCCCCTCCATCTTGGGTGTCCCTCCCTCCCCTCCATCTTGGGTGTCCTTCCTCCCCTCCATCTTGGGTGTCCTTCCTCCCCTCCATCTTGGGTGTCCTTCCTCCCCTCCATCTTGGGTGTCCCTCCCTCCCCTCCATCTTGGGTGTCCCTCCCTCCCCTCCATCTTGGGTGTCCTTCCTCCCCTCCATCTTGGGTGTCCTTCCTCCCCTCCATCTTGGGTGTCCCTCCCTCCCCTCCATCTTGGGTGTCCCTCCCTCCCCTCCATCTTGGGTGTCCCCTCTCCTCCATCTTGGGTTTCCCTCTCTCTCCTCCATCTTGGGTGTCCCCTCTCCTCCATCTTGGGTGTCCCTCCCTCCCTTACATTTTGGGTGTCCCTCCCTCCCCTCTACCTTGGGTGTCTCTCCCCTCCATCTTGGGCGTCCTTCCCTCCCCTCCATCTTGGGTGCCCCTCCCTCCCCTCCATCTTGGGTGTCCCTCCCTCCCCTCCATTTTGGGTGTCCCTCTCCTCCGTGTTGGGTGTCCCTCCTCCTCCATGTTGGGTGTCCCTCCCTCCCATGTTGGGTGTCTCTCCTTCCCCTCCATGTTGGGTGTCCCTCCCTCCCCTCCATCTTGGGTGTCCCTCCCTCTCCTCCGTGTTGGGTATCCCTACCCTGCATGTTGGGTGTTCCTACCTCTCCTCCATGTTGGGTGTCCCTACCCTCCAAGTTGAGTGTCCCTCCCTCTCCTCCATGTTGGGTGTCCCTCCCTCCCTTCCATGTTGGGTGTCCCTCCTTCCCCTCCATCTTGGGTGTCTCCCCTCCATCGTGGGTGTCCCCCTCCCCTCCATCTTGGGGTTTCCCCCTCCCTCCATCTTGAGTGTCCCTCCTTCCCCTCCATCTTGGGTGTCCCTCCTTCCCCTCCATCTTGGGTGTCCCTCCCTCCCCTCCATCTTGGGTGTCCCTCCCTCCCCTCCATCTTGGGTGTCCCCCTCCCCTCCATCTTGGGTGTCCCTCCTTCCCCTCCATCTTGGGTGTCCCTCCCTCCCCTCCATCTTGGGTGTCCCCCTACCCCTCCATCTTGGGTGTCCCTCCCTCCCCTCCATCTTTGGTGTCCCCCTCCCCTCCATGTTGGGTGTCCCTCCCCTCCATCTTGGGTGTCCCTCCCTCCTCTCCATCTTGGGTGTCCCTCCCTCCCCTCCATCTTGGGTGTCCTTCCTCCCCTCCATCTTGGGTGTCCTTCCCTCCCCTCCATCTTGGGTGTCCCTCCCTCCCCTCCATCTTGGGTCTCCCCCCGCCCCTCCATCTTTGGTGTCCCTCCCTCCCCTCCATCTTTGGTGTCCCCCTCCCCTCCATGTTGGGTGTCCCTCCCCTCCATCTTGGGTGTCCCTCCCCTCCATCTGGGGTGTCCCTCCCTCCCCTCCATCTTGGGTGTCCCTCCCTCCCCTCCATCTTGGGTGTCCTTCCTCCCCTCCATCTTGGGTGTCCTTCCCTCCCCTCCATCTTGGGTGTCCCTCCCTCCCCTCCATCTTGGGTCTCCCCCCTCCCCTCCATCTTGGGTGTCCCTCCCTCCCCTCCATCTTTGGTGTCCCCCTCCCCTCCATCTTGGGTGTCCCTCCCCTCCATCTTGGGTGTCCCTCCCTCCCCTCCATCTTGGGTGTCCCTCCCTCCCCTCCATCTTGGGTGTCCTCCCTCCCCTCCATCTTGGGTGTCCCTCCCTCCCCTCCATCTTGGGTCTCCCCCCTCCCCTCCATCTTGGGTGTCCCTCTCCTCCATCTAACATATTTCCTATTTTTTCCTGGCCTTCCCCTCTTTTCTTCTCGATATTCCCTGTTTCTTCCCCAGACATTCCTTCTTTTCCTAAGACATTCCTTCTTTTCCCCAGACATTCCTTCTTTTCTCCAGACTTTCCCTATTTTTTCGACTTTCTCTTTTTTTCCCAGATTTTCCCTGTTTTCCGTTTCTTTCCCCCAGACTTTCCCTCTTTTGCCCCAGATTTTCCCCTCTTTTACCTAGACATTTCATTTTTTTCCTTTACATTTAATTTTTTTCCTTTACATTTAATTTTTTTCCTTTACATTTCATATTTTTCCCTGAACATAACGTATTTTTTTTGTCCCCACATATCCTCTTTTTTCCCCAGCCTTTCCCTCTTTCCTCTTAGCTTTCTCTTCTTTCCACCCTGGCTTTCCCTTCTTTTCCTCTAATCTTTTCTTGTTTCCTCTAGCCTTCTCTTTTTTCTCCCTGGTCGTTTATTCTTTTCCACCCTCGCTTTCTCTTCCTTCCACTTAGGCTTCTCTTTTTCCTCTATCCTTCCCTTCTTTTCCCCAGTCTTCTTTCTCCCCTAGTCTTGCCCTGCTAGTGTGGCCAGTGTTACGCCTTATGGGCGTTGCATGGCTGGCTGTGTTGCCTCTGGATCAATATGTAGGGACCAGCCAGCCTGCATTCCCACCTACACCGCCACCACCTACGCCGCCACCACCTACGCCGCCACCACCTACGCCACCACCACCACCTACGCCACCACCACCACCTCTGCACCACCACTTGTACACAACCAGTAGAACCACCAGCATATCATCACCACTACTACGAGTACGATTAATTTTCAATGTATCAACTTATAAGACAATCAGAAGGGAATGTAAACACAAGGAATGAACTGCATACACTAGAAAAGTGGGTTCGTGATATTCCTGCTACCAGAATGTATGTACAGTAATGTACGTTATGTACAACGTGTAGGGACTGGTTAAGCCCAAGTATGAATGGAGTTTGTAGTATAAGAACACTCGTTGCTACAGCTATTAGCATACTCATGCAGAAAGATCTGGTATGGTGCTAGCCAGCACGAGGTGCGATAGAATCTGACTGTCTGGAATGTTTCTATATGCGAGGCAACTGAACACAGACTGTCCACCCTCACTCTGCAACATTAGACAGCCCCAGCATCTATTTGGCTGTCCTGTACAAGGATAGTACACACATCCTGACAGTGACTAGTTGTGCCTAGGCCAGCCAACATGGATGTATGGTCAATGCAAGGCGACTGACCCTTAACTGAGGGGTTAAACCAGCTGAAGTAGCACCTACCACCATGACTTCTGCCACCACCTCTGCCACCACCATGACTTCTGCCACCACCATGACTTCTGCCACCACCTCTACCACCACCACCACCTCTACCACTGCTCTGTTTCTGTGACCTGCTTTCAGTCTTTCTCAGTGAGTTAAACACACAAGCTTCATTAAATACTCCCTGGCTTACCAGGAAGTGTTACCTTCTTGACTTCATCACACTGGATGAGGGAAAGAATATGTGGGTATGTTGCGAGGCATGGTTTGTATATGGGTCATGGGTAGATAGGCAGGGAGTTTTATCTAGGGAGTAAGAGGTTTAGCAAGGGAGGGAGAGTTTTTGGCAGGAGAGGGAGTGGGGTTCACATGTTGATGAGACGTGCTGGGTAGGTAAGGTGTGTAATAAAGTAAGTGAGAGGGGGAGAGAGTGTATGTAAGAGCTGTAGTGAAAGGCGAGGTACTGTAGTGAAAGACGAGGTACTGTAGTGAAAGACGAGGTACTGTAGTGAAAGACGAGGTACTGTAGTGAAAGACGAGGTACTGTAGTGAAAGACGAGGTACTGTAGTGAAAGACAAGGTACTGTAGTGAAAGACGAGGTACTGTAGTGAAAGACAAGGTACTGTAGTGAAAGGTGAGGTACTGTACTGAGGGGCGAGATACCACAAGGAAGAATGAGGTACTGTAATAAGAGGGGAAGTTACCATAGAGTAGCGTGAGGTACCAACGTTCCTCACAATTACTAGTCTTGCCCTTATGACAAAAAAAAAAAATTCTGTGTACTGACTTATATGTACTCACCTGTTGGAGGTTGCAGGGGTCGAGTTTCAGCTCCTGGGCCCCCATTTCCCTGCTGGCCGCTACTGGGTTCTCTCTCACGTTGCTTCGTGAGCCCCATCATTCCTACTCTTGAAGCTCTGTATGGTTCCTGCCTCGACCACTTCGCTGTCCACTTCCTGACCACTCCAAGACTGGAGAAAGTTTTCCTAGCATTCTTGTGACTCATCTGTGTTTTCAACTTCCTCTTTCCTGTCTCTCCTCTTTCCCTATTCACTCTCTCAATTTTCTCAGTATTTCGTACATCGTTATCAAGTCTCCCCCTATCATGTTCAATTCCTTTAGCCTCTTATCACAGCTTATTTCTTAGCTCCGGAATTACTCTATTAAATCTCTGAACTTTCGCCAGTTTCTTCTTTATCAGGTGTGGGTTCCTTACTGGTGCTGCGTACTCCAGTATATGCCTGGTATATGACTCCTTGTTAAGGTTGCTGAATGCTGCTCTTAAATTAACGAGAAGGTCATTTGCTGCTAAGGTGCCTTTGGCGATATGCTCGGTGCTATAAACACCCCGAGGTCCTGTGTGTGTGTGTGTGTGTGTGTGTGGGTGTGGGTGTGTGTGCGCATGTTCCATTTCTTTTTTTTTCCTTCTCTGATATAAGGGCGGTCAGTCTTTGATGTTTGGGCGGTGACCCTGTGTATGAACCTTCTATATGACACCTCCCCCACTTCCCTACAACCCCTTCCTCTTCACTCCTTCCTTCTTCCCCTCCCTTATTACCCCTCCCTTCCCCATCCACGCCATACGCTTCTGGCTGTCAAAGTGAGCGTATTAAGTTTTTTGTGACTGAGGTGTAGGTGTTAATGTGTGTGTGTGTGTGTGTGTCTGTGTGTGTGTGTGTGTGTGTGTGTTTGTACGTACGTGCGTGGGCGTGTCCGTAGCTGACCAGTATAGCTGGGGTTGCGATCAATGACCATAGCTTATCCTCCTTCCCTGTGTCTGCGTCGTTTTCCGTGTTTCGTGTCCGTGTCCGTGTTCCATCCTCCGTCCTCTATCTTGACAGCCAAGTACTGAGACAGCTCTCACCTTCGTTGTACACCTTCCCTGTGTTGTACACCTTCCCTGTGTTGTACACCTTCCCTGTGTTGCACACCTCCCCTGTGTTGTACACCTTCCCTGTGTTGTACACCTTCCCTGTGTTGTCCCTGTGTACACCTTCCCTGTGTACACCTCCCCTGTGTTGTACACCTTCCCTGTGTTGTACACCTCCCCTGTGTTGTACACCTTCCCTGTGTTGTACACCTCCCCTGTGTTGTACACCTTCCCTGTGTTGCACACCTCCCCTGTGTTGTACACCTTCCCTGTGTTGTACACCTCCCCTGTGTTGTACACCTCCCCTGTGTTGTACACCTCCCCTGTGTTGTACACCTTCCCTGTGTTGTACACCTCTCCTGTGTTGTACACCTTCCCTGTGTTGTACACCTTCCCTGTGTTGCACACCTCCCCTGTGTTGTACACCTTCCCTGTGTTGTACACCTCCCCTGTGTTGTACACCTTCCCTGTGTTGTACACCTTCCCTGTGTTGCACACCTCCCCTGTGTTGTACACCTTCCCTGTGTTGTACACCTTCCCTGTGTTGTACACCTTCCCTGTGTTGTACACCTTCCCTGTGTTGTACACCTTCCCTGTGTTGTACACCTTCCCTGTGTTGTACACCTTCCCTGTGTTGTACACCTCCCCTGTGTTGTACACCTTCCCTGTGTTGTACACCTTCCCTGTGTTGTACACCTTCCCTGTGTTGTGCACCTTCCCTGTATTGTACACCTTCCCTGTGTTGTTCCCTGTGTTGTACACCTGTGTTGTACGCCTTCCCTGTGTTGTACACCTTCCCTGTGTTGTACACCCCCTGTGTTGTACACCTGTGTTTACACCTTCCCTGCGTTGTACACCTCCCCTGTGTTGTACACCTTCCCTGTGTTGTACACCTTCCCTGTGTTGTACACCTTCCCTGTGTTGTACACCTTCCCTGTGTTGTACGCCTTCCCTGTGTTGTACACCTTCCCTGTGTTGTACACCTTCCCTGTGTTGTACACCTTCCCTGTGTTGTACACCTTCCCTGTGTTGTACACCTTCCCTGTGTTGTACACCTTCCCTGTGTTGTAAACCTCCCCTGTGTTGTACGCCTTCCCTGTGTTGTACACCTTCCCTGTGTTGTAAACCTCCCCTGTGTTGTACACCTTCCCTGTGTTGTACACCTTCCCTGTGTTGTACACCTTCCCTGTGTTGTACACCTTCTCTGTGTTGTACACCTTCTCTGTGTTGTACACCTTCCCTGTGTTGTACACCTTCCCTGTGTTGTACACCTTCTCTGTGTTGTACACCTTCCCTGTGTTGTACACCTTCCCTGTGTTGTACACCTTCCCTGTGTTGTACACCTTCTCTGTGTTGTACACCTTCCCTGTGTTGTACACCTTCCCTGTGTTGTACACCTTCCCTGTGTTGTACACCTTCCCTGTGTTGTACACCTTCTCTGTGTTGTACACCTTCCCTGTGTTGTACACCTCCCCTGTGTTGTACACCTTCCCTGTGTTGTACGCCTTCCCTGTGTTGTACACCGTCCCTGTGCTGTAAACCTTCCCCTCCCTGTGTTGTACACCTTCCCCTCCCTGTTGTACACCTTCCCCTCCCTGTGCTGTACACCTTCCCCTCCCTGTGTTGTACACCTTCCCCTCCCTGTGCTGTACACCTTCCCCTCCCTGTGTTGTACACCTTCCCCTCCCTGTGTTGTACACCTTCCTCTCCCTGTGTTGTACACATTCCCCTCCCTGTGTTGTACACCTTCCCCTCCCTGTGTTGTACACCTTCCCCTCCCTGTTGTACACCTTCCCCTCCCTGTGTTGTACACCTTCCCTGTGTTGTACACCTTCCCTGTGTTGTACACCTTCCCTGTGTTGTACACCTTCCCTGTGTTGTACACCTTCCCTGTGTTGTACACCTCCCCTGTGTTGTACACCTTCCCTGTGTTGTACACCTCCCCTGTGTTGTACACCTTCCCTGTGTTGTACACCTTCCCTGTGTTGTACACCTTCCCTGTGTTGTACACCTCCCCTGTGTTGTACACCTTCCCTGTGTTGTACACCTCCCCTGTGTTGTACACCTTCCCTGTGTTGCACACCTCCCCTGTGTTGTACACCTTCCCTGTGTTGTACACCTTCCCTGTGTTGCACACCTCCCCTGTGTTGTACACCTTCCCTGTGTTGTACACCTTCCCTGTGTTGTACACCTCCCCTGTGATGTACACCTTCCCTGTGTTGTAAACCTCCCCTGTGTTGTACACCTTCCCTGTGTTGCACACCTCCCCTGTGTTGTAAACCTCCCCTGTGTTGTACACCTTCCCTGTGTTGTACACCTCCCCTGTGTTGTACACCTTCCCTGTGTTGTACACCTTCCCTGTGTTGTACACCTCCCCTGTGTTGTACACCTCCCCTGTGTTGTAAACCTCCCCTGTGTTGTACACCTTCCCTGTGTTGTACACCTTCCCTGTGTTGCACTCCTCCCCTGTGTTGTACACCTCCCCTCCCTGTGTTGTACACCTTCCCCTCCCTGTGTTGTACACCTTCCCCTCCCTGTGTTGCACACCTTCCCCTCCCTGTGCTGTACACCTTCCCCTCCCTGTGTTGTACACCTTCCCCTCCCTGTGTTGTACACCTTCCTCTCCCTGTGTTGTACACATTCCCCTCCCTGTGTTGTACACCTTCCCCTCCCTGTGTTGTACACCTTCCCCTCCCTGTGTTGTACACCTTCCCCTCCCTGTGTTGTACACCTTCCCCTCCCTGTGTTGTACACCTTCCCCTCCCTGTGTTGTACACCTTCTCCTCCCTGTGTTGTACACCTTCCCCTCCCTGTGTTGTACACCTTCCCCTCCCTGTGTTGTACACCTTCCCCTCCCTGTGTTGTACACCTTCCTCTCCCTATGATATACCTTACCTCTGATGAGCTTCCAGAGTTATTCTACTCCAGGAGCCCGACAATAGGCCAGGCTTATATGATGCTTGCCTGGTCGACCAGGCTGTTGCTGGCCCACAAACTCGTATATCCGTCACAGCCTGGTTGATCTGGCACCTGGTGAAAATACTTGAACAGTTTCCTCTTGAAGACTTCTGTACTTGTCCCAGCAGTGTTTCTGATATCTTCTGGTTAGATGTTGAATAGTCTGGGGCCACGAATGTTGATACAGTGTTCACTTATTGTGCCCACCTCGGCCCTGCTTTTCACTGGGTTTATTTTTCGCTTCCTCCCATATCTCTCACTCCAATATGTTATGAGTGTACAGATTTGGGACCAGGCCCTCAAGTACTTTCCAGGTATATATATTATAATGTATCTATATCCTTCGCTCCAGTGAGTACATATTGAAGACTTTAAGGCGTTTCCAGTAATTTAAAAGCTTACTAGCTCTACGGGGGCCCTAAACGATCTCTATATTTGTTCCAGCTCTGACAGTTCTCCTGCCCTGAACGGAGCCGTCAACACTGAGCAATATTCCAAGTGAGGGAAAACAAGTGATTTGAAAATTGTCACCATTGTTATTGTTAACCTTGTTGTGAAGGTTCTTATTATGCGCCCTGTCACTTCTGGCTGTCATGGCCTTGTACACCTTCCCTTCCCTGCCTTGTATACCTTCCCCTCACTGCCTTGTATACCTTCCCTTCCCTGCCTTGTATACCTTCCCTTCCCTGCCTTGTATACCTTCCCCTCCCTGCCTTGTATACCTTCCCTTCCCTGCCTTGTATACCTTCCCCTCTCTGCCTTGTATACCTTCCCTTCCCTGCCTTGTATACCTTCCCCTCCCTGCCTTGTATACCTTCCCTTCCCTGCCTTGTATACCTTCCCTTCCCTGCCTTGTATACCTTCCCCTCTCTGCCTTGTATACCTTCCCTTCCCTGCCTTGTATACCTTCCCCTCCCTGCCTTGTATACCTTCCCTTCCCTGCCTTGTATACCTTCCCCTCCCTGCCTTGTATACCTTCCCTTCCCTGCCTTGTATACCTTCCCCTCCCTGCCTTTTATACCTTCCCTTCCCTGCCTTGTATACCTTCCCCTCCCTGCCTTGTATACCTTCCCTTCCCTGCCTTGTATACCTTCCCTTCCCTGCCTTGTATACCTTCCCCTCCCTGCCTTGTATACCTTCCCTTCCCTGCCTTGTATACCTTCCCCTCCCTGCCTTGTATACCTTCCCTTCCCTGCCTTGTATACCTTACCCCCTCCCTGCCTTGTATACCTTCCCTTCCCTCTCTGCCTTGTATACCTTCCCCTCCCTGCCTTGTATACCTTCCCTTCCCTGCCTTGTATACCTTCCCCTCTCTGCCTTGTATACCTTCCCTTCCCTGCCTTGTATACCTTCCCCTCTCTGCCTTGTATACCTTCCCTTCCCTGCCTTGTATACCTTCCCCTCTCTGCCTTGTATACCTTCCCTTCCCTGCCTTGTATACCTTCCCCTCTCTGCCTTGTATACCTTCCCTTCCCTGCCTTGTATACCTTCCCTTCCCTGCCTTGTATACCTTCCCTTCCCTGCCTTGTATACCTTCCCCTCCCTGCCTTGTATACCTTCCCTTCCCTGCCTTGTATACCTTCCCCTCTCTGCCTTGTATACCTTCCCTTCCCTGCCTTGTATACCTTCCCTTCCCTGCCTTGTATACCTTCCCTTCCCTGCCTTGTATACCTTCCCTTCCCTGCCTTGTATACCTTCCCTTCCCTGCCTTGTATACCTTCCCTTCCCTGCCTTGTATACCTTCCCTTCCCTGCCTTGTATACCTTCCCTTCCCTGCCTTGTATACCTTCCCTTCCCTGCCTTGTATACCTTCCCTTCCCTGCCTTGTATACCTTCCCTTCCCTGCCTTGTATACCTTCCCTTCCCTGCCTTGTATACCTTCCCTTCCCTGCCTTGTATACCTTCCCCTCCCTGCCTTGTATACCTTCCCTCCCTGCCTTGTATACCTTCCCCTCTCTGCCTTGTATACCTTCCCATCCCTGCCTTGTATACCTTCCCTTCCCTGCCTTGTATACCTTGCCCCTTCCCTGCCTTGTATACCTCCCTGCCCTTCCCTGCCTTGTATACCTTCCCTGCCTTGTATACCTTCCCGTCCCTGCCTTGTATACCTTCCCGTCCCTGCCTTGTATACCTTCCCTTCCCTGCCTTGTATACCTTCCCGTCCCTGCCTTGTATACCTTCCCTTGCCCCTTCCCTTCCCTGCCTTGTATACCTTCCCTTCCCTGCCTTGTATACCTTCCCTTCCCTGCCTTGTATACCTTCCCTTCCCTGCCTTGTATACCTTCCCTTCCCTGCCTTGTATACCTTCCCTTCCCTGCCTTGTATACCTTCCCTTCCCTGCCTTGTATACCTTCCCTTCCCTGCCTTGTATACCTTCCCGCCCCTGCCTTGTATACCTTCCCGTCCCTGCCTTGTATACCTTCCCCTCCCTGCCTTGTATACCTTCCCTTCCCTGCCTTGTATACCTTCCCTTCCCTGCCTTGTATACCTTCCCTTCCCTGCCTTGTATACCTTCCCTTCCCTGCCTTGTATAACTTCCCCTCCCTGCCTTGTATACCTTCCCCTCTCTGCCTTGTATACCTTCCCTTCCCTGCCTTGTATACCTTCCCTTCCCTGCCTTGTATACCTTCCCCTCCCTGCCTTGTATACCTTCCCCTCTCTGCCTTGTATACCTTCCCTTCCCTGCCTTGTATACCTTCCCTTCCCTGCCTTGTATACCTTCCCTTCTCTGCCTTGTATACCTTCCCTTCCCTGCCTTGTATACCTTCCCTTCTCTGCCTTGTATACCTTCCCTTCCCTGCCTTGTATACCTTCCCTTCTCTGCCTTGTATACCTTCCCTTCCCTGCCTTGTATACCTTCCCCTCTCTGCCTTGTATACCTTCCCTTCCTTGCCTTGTATACCTTCCCTTCCCTGCCTTGTATACCTTCCCTTCCCTGCCTTGTATACCTTCCCTTCCCTGCCTTGTATACCTTCCCTTCCCTGCCTTGTATACCTTCCCCTCCCTGCCTTGTATACCTTCCCCTCTCTGCCTTGTATACCTTCCCTTCCCTGCCTTGTATACCTTCCCTTCCCTGCCTTGTATACCTTCCCTTCCCTGCCTTGTATACCTTTCCCTCCCTGTCAGACATCCCTTCCCCTCCCTTCCAGGTCTCCCCCTACCTGAGTTCCCCTTCCCCCACGTCTGGGGAAATTCAGAACATGTGAAACAGTTTACTTATTTTTCAAGATGCGTAGAGTGACCTGATACTCCCCTTTCCCCCTCCTTTCCCTTTCCCCTACCCCATTTGTCTCCTATTCCTCCTCCCATCCCTACCCCATTCTCCCTTCTCTGCTCTCTTCATCTCATCTCCGCCCATTTCTCTCTCTCCCCCAACCAGCGTCCCTCACCGTCCCCTTCCCTATCATATCCCCCCAGCAGTCACTGGCTCCTCCCCTAGCAGCATCCACCCCGCCCCCTGGCTTGCAACGAGCCTTGCAATACACTCCTGTTGCACACCCCTCCTCCTGTCTGATCTTCCCTCCTCCCCCCTCCCCCTCTCAACCCCTGACTCTGGAGGTTCGTTTCCCAGCTAATATATATATTTATGATTTATTTATGAAGAGAATGATATGTAAGATAATAGAACAGGATTTATATGAGACGTGAGAGAATACATCGGTGTTTATATAACATGTAAGAGCAGTTTTATGAGGTACAGGAGTCTCTAACAAATTTTTAAGCAACTCTTAGAATTATAAATCCTTATTTAACAGAGTTTTAGGAACTGTTGCAGAGGTTTAAGCGCTTGTACAGAAGATTTAAGCGCCTTTAACGTATGAATCACTATAACTCTTACAAATCATTATAACTCCGTTATAATGATTTGTAAGTGCAAAGTGACTGTAGCAGAGGTTTTAAAGCTTGATTAAGTGACTGTAGCGAAGCTTTACGTGATATAGCGAAGGTTTAAGTAACTATAACGAAAGTTGAAGTGACTGTAACCAAGGTTTAAGTGATATAGCAAAGGTTTATGTTTCCGGAACAAGGTTTAAGGTGACAGTGTCACTCATCCTGTAGTGACTCTGGCACTGTAATGACAGTGCCATTCATCCTGTAGTGACCCTGAAACTGTAATGACTGCCACTCATCCGATAGTGACCCTGGCATTATAATGACAGTGCCATTCATCCTGTAGTGACCCTGGCACTGTATTGACAGTGCCACTCATCCTATAGTGACCCTGGCACTGTAATGCCAAGCTCTATGAACACTAATAACAGATATCGTCCCAGCCTCGAGGTCTGCATAATTCTAAGAATATTTAGTGGAAATCAATGCGTACTTGCAACTATCAGACGTAGGATCGAGCCTGCACCAATCCTTGTGCTAGATGATCCACACGAGTTTAACGCTTCGGTAAAAAAAATTTATAACGGAAAGATCGCAATGATGATTTGACATGGTCAGCATCACGTGGGTGTCCGGTGGACGCATGATTGCGTCTAGCTGGGTTGCGTCACTTCACATGGACCAGACGTTGACGCGTGATTGCGTCCAGCTGGGTTGCGTCACATCACCTGGATAAGACGTTGACGCATGATTGCGTCCAGCTGGGTTGCGTCACATCACCTGAACAAGACGTGTGCGCAGGTGGGCGCCAGTGCGTCATCCTGACAAGTCGACGCTTTCCCGTATTCAGGAAAGACGCAGCGCTGCGCGACTAGCGGTACTTCCCCGTAAAGGTGCGTGTCACCTACTGGGGAAAATTGACTCTTCTAAAGTCTACCACAAACCAACCTACAAGAACGACTCAGAGGACGAGTTGGACTTGAACCCATAATAAAAAGTCACAGGCCAGTGCGCTAACCACTGGGCCAACTGGCTATAAGAAGACTCATCATAGAGAGGTTAGCGTGGGCCACCACTGTGACCACAAATGCAGGTTTTTGCAGGCGAATCTCAGACCATCAATTCTTCTCAGTATGTTGCATGTTGTTATCAAGTCTCCCTTGGTTCTTCTGTGTTTGCTTCGTCAGGTTCAGTTCCTTCAGCCACTCCTCGTACTGTAGCTCGTAAGTCTGTTTAGGTTCAGGTGCACACAAATACACTTACACAAATACACTTACACAAATACACTTACACAAATTTAGATTACTACAATTAACATACATAAAAAACAGAAATGGTTATAATCGTAACCATAATTTTTAAAGAGGTGGACAGGTAAGCCAGTGGAAGGCCTCGGTCATATGACTAAGACCCGCGTCAGGAAATACTTGTCCTGTTTCCTGACAAACTTTACCTACCTACAATTAACATGCATAGTAACATATATTAATGCATCCACGAACAAGTGGTTGTAAGCAAATAAACTGCACTGACCGGGAATCGAACCCCGGTACTTTAACTCACCAGCCGAGTAGCCCACCAAAATTCCGAGACGTCCTAGACACTGATTGATCAGTAGTCTAGTGCGTCTCGGAATTCTGACGTTCTACTCTGTTGGAAAGTTAAAATATCGGGGGTTCGATTCCCGGCCAGTTCACTTTGTTATTAGATAGTAATATATGTGTAAATTATCCATCGAGATAACCCATTTGTAGGGGTCCTTGTATTTCCATGTTTTTTTTTTTATTTCCGTGGTGGCCCTTGTATTTCTGTGGAGGTCCTTGTATTTCCATGTTTTTTTTATTTCCGTGGTGGCCCTTGTATTTCCAGGTTTTTTTATTTCCGTGGTGGCCCTTGTATTTCTGTGGAGGTCCTTGCATTTCCATGTTTTTTTTTATTTCCGTGGTGGCCCTTGTATTTCTGTGGAGGTCCTTGTATTTCCATGTTTTTTTTTATTTCCGTGGGGGTCCTTGTATTTCCGTGGGGGTCCTTGTATTTCGACGGAGGTCCTTGTATTTCGACGAAGGTCCTTGTATTTCCACGGAGGTCCTTGTATTTCGACGGAGGTCCTTGTATTTCCACGGAGGTCCTTGTATTTCCGTGGAGGTCCTCTAACTCTGGAACAAGCCTCTGCAGTATCTTAAGTAAAAAGACACAATGGGAACACAAATGCAGTATCTTAGCATGCTGTACCAGATGTGGGATCTGTTTTGGTGCTGCGTACTATAAAATAGGCCTGAAATATATTGAAATATGTTATGATTCCTGAGGGCCACTTTTAAATTTACCAGACGAACAGTGGCCGCAGTGGTAATTCAGTTGACGTGATCCTCTGGTGATATACTAGGTAATATGTTTACCCCCAGGTTCTTCACGTTAAGTGAGGTCTGCAGCCACTGTCTAAAGTCAATTTCTGATCTGACCACTCTTGCAGTTTTTAGTGATCTAGAGAATATGCAGCGTTATTCTGGCCTTGTCGTGTGTGTGTGTACTCGCCTAGTTGTGCTCACCTAGTTGTGGTTGCAGGGGAAGATTCACAGCTCCTGGCCCCGCCTCTTCACTGGTCGCTACTAGGTCACTCTTCCTGCTCCACGAGCTTTATCATGCCTCTCCTTAAAGCTATGCATGGACTCTGCCTCCACTACATCACTTCCCAGACTTCCACTTCCTGACAACTCTGTGACTGAAGAAATACTTCCTAACATTCCTGTGATTCATCTGAGTCTTCAACTTCCAATTGTGACCCCTTGTTGCTCTGTCCCATCTCTGGAACATCCTGTCTCTGTTCACCTTGTCGATTCCTCTCGGTATTTTATATGTCGTTATCGTGTGTGTGTGTGTGTGTGTGTGTGTGTGTGTGTGTGTGTGTGTGTGTGTGTGTGTGTGTGTGTGTGTGTATGTGTGTGTGTGTGTGTGTGTACCCTGCCTACCAGCTGGGATGGGAAGCCAGACTAAAGCAGCCTTGGGTCACCTGTCCAGTGAGCTTTCTCCATAACTCCCTCTCCAACAGTCAATCTCCAACAGTCCCTCTCCATCACACCCTCTCCAACACTTCCAGCAGTTTTGCCTTTTTCCATATAAAAATAATATTAAATGCAGTATCTTATTATTATTATTATTATTATTATTATTATTATTATTATTACTGTATTTTTTAGGAAGCGCTAAAACCGTAGAGGTTATACAGCCTTGATAAATGGGAGGTAATTAGGTTTAATGTAAATAAGGGGAAAATAGCTTGGATCGAGAGCCTTGGATCGAGAGCCTTTCACCAGCTTCTTGAGGGTTGTGTTACATTAAGTCTTGATGTGATTGGTGGACAGATTGTGACGTCATGGGCACGAAAGAGACGTCACAGAGGCTGACCAATAGCAGGTTGCAGGGTAACTGCAGGTTGATAGTTGCATCTTATCGTGTGCAACATGGACCTACGTGCACCTATATAACATTGCAACACTATTTGCAATATTAATATTCTAATTACTGCAATCCTCAACATTTGCAATCATTTTCCGGCAACAGATTGATTGGCAACATTCAGTGATGCAAGCCTACTGCAACACTGTTGCAAGCCTACTGCAACACTGTTGCAAGCCTACTGCAACACTGTTGCAAGCCTACTGTAACACGGTTGCAAGCCTACTGCAACACTGTTGCAAGCCTACTGCAACACGGTTGCAAGCCTACTGCAACGCTGTTGCAAGCCTCCTCCAACACTGTTGCAAGCCTCCTCCAACATTGGCAGTGTTGGTGTAGAGTGAACTTGCAGTGTTGGTGTAGAGTGAACTTGCAGTGTTGCTGCAGAGTGAACTTGCAGGGTTGGTAGAGAGTGAACTTGCAGTGTTGGTGTAGAGTGAACTTGTAGTGTTGTTGTTGTAGAGTGAACTTGCAGTGTTGTTGTAGAGTGAACTTGTAGTGTTGTTGTTGTAGAGTGAACTTGTAGTGTTGGTGTAGAGTGAACTTGTAGTGTTGGTGTAGAGTGAACTTGTAGTGTTGTTGTAGAGTGAACTTGTAGTGTTGTTGTTGTAGAGTGAACTTGTAGTGTTGTTGTTGTAGAGTGAACTTGTAGTGTTGTTGTTGTAGAGTGAACTTGTAGTGTTGTTGTAGAGTGAACTTGTAGTGTTGTTGTTGTAGAGTGAACTTGTAGTGTTGGTGTAGAGTGAACTTGTAGTGTTGGTGTAGAGTGAACTTGTAGTGTTGTTGTTGTAGAGTGAACTTGTAGTGTTGTTGTAGAGTGAACTTGTAGTGTTGTTGTTGTAGAGTGAACTTGCAGTGTTGCTGTAGAGTGAACTTGCAGTGTTGCTGTAGAGTGAACTTGCAGTGTTGCTGTAGAGTGAACTTGCAGTGTTGGTGTAGAGTGAACTTGCAGTGTTGGTGTAGAGTGAACTTGCAGTGTTGCTGTAGAGTGAACTTGCAGTGTTGCTGCAGAGTGAACTTGCAGTGTTGGTGTAGAGTGAACTTGTAGTGTTGTTGTTGTAGAGTGAACTTGCAGTGTTGTTGTAGAGTGAACTTGTAGTGTTGTTGTTGTAGAGTGAACTTGCAGTGTTGTTGTTGTAGAGTGAACTTGTAGTGTTGTTGTTGTAGAGTGAACTTGTAGTGTTGTTGTTGTAGAGTGAACTTGTAGTGTTGGTGTAGAGTGAACTTGTAGTGTTGTTGTTGTTGTAGAGTGAACTTGTAGTGTTGTTGTTGTAGAGTGAACTTGCAGTGTTGTTGTAGAGTGAACTTGTAGTGTTGTTGTAGAGTGAACTTGTAGTGTTGTTGTTGTAGAGTGAACTTGCAGTGTTGTTGTTGTAGAGTGAACTTGTAGTGTTGTTGTTGTAGAGTGAACTTGCAGTGTTGTTGTTGTAGAGTGAACTTGTAGTGTTGTTGTTGTAGAGTGAACTTGCAGTGTTGTTGTTGTAGAGTGAACTTGTAGTGTTGTTGTTGTAGAGTGAACTTGCAGTGTTGTTGTTGTAGAGTGAACTTGTAGTGTTGTTGTTGTAGAGTGAACTTGTAGTGTTGTTGTTGTAGAGTGAACTTGTAGTGTTGTTGTTGTAGAGTGAACTTGTAGTGTTGTTGTTGTAGAGTGAACTTGTAGTGTTGTTGTTGTAGAGTGAACTTGTAGTGTTGTTGTTGTAGAGTGAACTTGTAGTGTTGTTGAACTTGTAGTGTTGTTGTTGTAGAGTGAACTTGTAGTGTTGTTGTTGTAGAGTGAACTTGTAGTGTTGTTGTTGTAGAGTGAACTTGTAGTGTTGTTGTTGTAGAGTGAACTTGTAGTGTTGGTGTAGAGTGAACTTGTAGTGTTGTTGTTGTAGAGTGAACTTGTAGTGTTGTTGTTGTAGAGTGAACTTGCAGTGTTGCTGCAGAGTGAACTTGCAGTGTTGCTGCAGAGTGAACTTGCAGTGTTGCTGCAGAGTGAACTTGCAGTGTTGCTGCAGAGTGAACTTGCAGTGTTGGTGTATGTGTAGCAGCCACATGTACAACGCTACGTAGGTCACTCCAAAACTTTTCTTTCGTGTGATAGGTGGAAACAGGTTCCTCTGATCCACTTCAGAATTTCAATAATAGTGTTTTCTACTGAGTAGAAGGTAGGGAGAAAAGACTCCCCTGGGGCCTCTTAGGGGGCCTTCAAGGTGGCCCCGGGAAGCCCTAGGGGGGTCAGTGCCCAGCACCATGAGGGGTAAATGAAGTCTGGGGTTGATGGCGGGGTCTTGCAAGTGACCGCAAAGGCGCTGTAACCTGGCTTTTCCACCCACCGCATGCGGCCGCCCCTCCCTCATTCTCCACCTCTCCTCTCCCCCTCCTTGCGGCCGGTGATGCTGCCTGCTCTCGCGGCCGCCCCTGCTCTTCCTACGACTTCTCTTACCCCTTGCGGCCGCGTGCGGTCACTCGCTTTGCAAAATGGTGAGTAGTGATTCAGTGGAGTTTTATATGACTGTCGAGGGAGTGATTTATTGCTGCCCTCACTGGCATACCCCTGCCCGTGTGTGTGGAGAGGGAGAGAAAGGGGCAAGACGACAAGGAGAGGGAAAGAGAGGAGAGAGAGGGCAGGGCTAGATGAAGAGGGAGAGAGAAAGAGATGGGGGGCAGAGCTAAGAGGGGAGAGAGAGAGACAGAGTCTGTAGCGCAGACGAAATGTCTGCGCTACAGGCTTCTTCAGTCGAATACTGAGGTGAATCACGAAGACATCAGCGTTGATGGAAGACGAAGTAGAGTGATGTAATTTATCCATCAGTTATAAGACAGAGAGAGAGAGAGAGAGAGAGAGAGAGAGAGACAGACCCAAGCAGATACAAGCAGATACAATGATGATGTCTGTTATTGTTACTGTTGTTAATAGAACTCTATAATTATTATTGTGCAGTGAAACTATTGTAATTTTAAAATGGTACGGCATATTATTTTGTTTATAATAATCTTTAACGACTGTCTACCTGGAGGCCGTTCCTGGGGTCTACCTGGAGGCCGTTCCTGGGGTCTACCTGGAGGCCGTTCCTGGGGTCTACCTGCAGGCCGTTCCTGGGGTCTACCTGGAGGCCGTTCCTGGGGTCTACCTGGAGGCCGTTCCTGGGGTCTACCTGCAGGCCGTTCCTGGGGTCTACCTGCAGGCCGTTCCTGGGGTCTACCTGCAGGCCGTTCCTGGGGTCTACCTGCAGGCCGTTCCTGGGGTCTACCTGGAGGCCGTTCCTGGGGTCTACCTGGAGGCCGTTCCTGGGGTCTACCTGGAGGCCGTTCCTGGGGTCTACCTGGAGGCCGTTCCTGGGGTCTACCTGGAGGCCGTTCCTGGGGTCTACCTGGAGGCCGTTCCTGGGGTCTACCTGGAGGCCGTTCCTGGGGTCTACCTGCAGGCCGTTCCTGGGGTCTACCTGGAGGCCGTTCCTGGGGTCTACCTGCAGGCCGTTCCTGGGGTCTACCTGCAGGCCGTTCCTGGGGTCTACCTGGAGGCCGTTCCTGGGGTTTACCTGGAGGCCGTTCCTGGGGTCTACCTGGAGGCCGTTCCTGGGGTCTACCTGCAGGCCGTTCCTGGGGTCTACCTGGAGGCCGTTCCTGGGGTCTACCTGGAGGCCGTTCCTGGGGTCTACCTGGAGGCCGTTCCTGGGGTCTACCTGGAGGCCGTTCCTGGGGTCTACCTGCAGGCCGTTCCTGGGGTCTACCTGGAGGCCGTTCCTGGGGTCTACCTGGAGGCCGTTCCTGGGGTCTACCTGGAGGCCGTTCCTGGGGTCTACCTGGAGGCCGTTCCTGGGGTCTACCTGGAGGCCGTTCCTGGGGTCTACCTGGAGGCCGTTCCTGGGGTCTACCTGGAGGCCGTTCCTGGGGTCTACCTGGAGGCCGTTCCTGGGGTCTACCTGCAGGCCGTTCCTGGGGTCTACCTGGAGGCCGTTCCTGGGGTCTACCTGCAGGCCGTTCCTGGGGTCTACCTGCAGGCCGTTCCTGGGGTCTACCTGGAGGCCGTTCCTGGGGTCTACCTGGAGGCCGTTCCTGGGGTCTACCTGCAGGCCGTTCCTGGGGTCTACCTGCAGGCCGTTCCTGGGGTCTACCTGGAGGCCGTTCCTGGGGTCTACCTGCAGGCCGTTCCTGGGGTCTACCTGCAGGCCGTTCCTGGGGTCTACCTGCAGGCCGTTCCTGGGGTCTACCTGCAGGCCGTTCCTGGGGTCTACCTGCAGGCCGTTCCTGGGGTTTACCTGGAGGCCGTTCCTGGGGTCTACCTGGAGGCCGTTCCTGGGGTCTACCTGCAGGCCGTTCCTGGGGTCTACCTGGAGGCCGTTCCTGGGGTCTACCTGCAGGCCGTTCCTGGGGTCTACCTGGAGGCCGTTCCTGGGGTCTACCTGCAGGCTGTTCCTGGGGTCTACCTGCAGGCCGTTCCTGGGGTCTACCTGGAGGCCGTTCCTGGGGTCTACCTGGAGGCCGTTCCTGGGGTCTACCTGGAGGCCGTTCCTGGGGTCTACCTACCTGGGGTCTACCTGGAGGCCGTTCCTGGGGTCTACCTGCAGGCCGTTCCTGGGGTCTACCTGCAGGCCGTTCCTGGGGTCTACCTGCAGGCCGTTCCTGGGGTCTACCTGCAGGCCGTTCCTGGGGTCTACCTGCAGGCCGTTCCTGGGGTCTACCTGCAGGCCGTTCCTGGGGTCTACCTGGCAGGCCGTTCCTGGGGTCGACCTGGAGGCCGTTCCTGGGGTCTACCTGGAGGCCGTTCCTGGGGTCTACCTGCAGGCCGTTCCTGGGGTCTACCTGCAGGCCGTTCCTGGGGTCTACCTGCAGGCCGTTCCTGGGGTCTACCTGCAGGCCGTTCCTGGGGTCTACCTGCAGGCCGTTCCTGGGGTCTACCTGCAGGCCGTTCCTGGGGTCTACCTGCAGGCCGTTCCTGGGGTCTACCTGCAGGCCGTTCCTGGGGTCTACCTGCAGGCCGTTCCTGGGGTCTACCTGCAGGCCGTTCCTGGGGTCTACCTGCAGGCCGTTCCTGGGGTCTACCTGCAGGCCGTTCCTGGGGTCTACCTGCAGGCCGTTCCTGGGGTCTACCTGCAGGCCGTTCCTGGGGTCTACCTGCAGGCCGTTCCTGGGGTCTACTGCAGGCCGTTCCTGCAGGCCGTTCCTGGGGTCTACCTGCAGGCCGTTCCTGGGGTCTACCTGCAGGCCGTTCCTGGGGTCTACCTGGAGGCCGTTCCTGGGGTCTACCTGGAGGCCGTTCCTGGGGTCTACCTGGAGGCCGTTCCTGGGGTCTACCTGCAGGCCGTTCCTGGGGTCTACCTGCAGGCCGTTCCTGGGGTCTACCTGCAGGCCGTTCCTGGGGTCTACCTGCAGGCCGTTCCTGGGGTCTACCTGCAGGCCGTTCCTGGGGTCTACCTGCAGGCCGTTCCTGGGGTCTACCTGCAGGCCGTTCCTGGGGTCTACCTGCAGGCCGTTCCTGGGGTACCTAGGCCGTTCCTGTCTACCTGGAGGCCGTTCCTGGGGTCTACCTGCAGGCCGTTCCTGGGGTCTACCTGCAGGCCGTTCCTGGGGTCTACCTGCAGGCCGTTCCTGGGGTCTACCTGGAGGCCGTTCCTGGGGTCTACCTGCAGGCCGTTCCTGGGGTCTACCTGCAGGCCGTTCCTGGGGTCTACCTGCAGGCCGTTCCTGGGGTCTACCTGCAGGCCGTTCCTGGGGTCTACCTGCAGGCCGTTCCTGGGGTCTACCTGCAGGCCGTTCCTGGGGTCTACCTGCAGGCCGTTCCTGGGGTCTACCTGCAGGCCGTTCCTGGGGTCTACCTGGAGGCCGTTCCTGGGGTCTACCTGCAGGCCGTTCCTGGGGTCTACCTGCAGGCCGTTCCTGGGGTCTACCTGGAGGCCGTTTCTCGAGTCTACCTGGAGGCCACTACGGGGTCAACGCCCCTGCTGACCGGTCCATGACCAGGCCTCCCTTTGGATCAGGGCCTAATCAACGAGGCTGTTACCGCTGGCCGCAAATATTCCAACGTACGAGTCACAGCTCTACTGATCCGGCACTGACTAGGTATCTGTCCAGCTCCCTCTTGCAAACAACCAGTGGGGTATTTGTAATTCCCCTCATGGTAAAGTACTGTGGACTCTCATACAGAGTTTGCAGGTTCGAGTCCTGCTGTGGACGTAGAGACAATATATATATATATATATATATATATATATATATATATATATATATATATATATATATATATATATATATATATATATATATAGGATGGGGTCCACCTCTGGTGTAAATTGTGGGACCCATAGCCTCGGAGAAGTGGATAAAAAGGCTTCAAGGAAGAATATTTGGATTTCTTCCTGAAGCCATTTGAATATTCCACTTCCCCTACTATATAATGCAACTTGAGGTGTATGTATTTTAGTGTGTATACCGAGAGTTTAATATCTATATTAAGGATGAAAGTATTTTTAACTGGTGTACAGGTGCTGTGCAGCCATCATGGTCCTCGTGTTGTTGATAGGCCTTAAACATCATTAACGATAGTTAAGAGAGAGGGAGTGACCTGTTGCGCAGGTAAATATTTCTGGTTAGTTCACTACTAGTCGTGAACCTGGCGAGTCGTGAGTCGTAGACCTTGGTGAGTCGTAGACCTTGGTGAGTCGTGGACCTGGCGAGTCGTAGACCTTGGCGAGTCGTGGACCTGGAGGAGAGTCGTGAAAGTGGTGAGTCGTGCGTGGACCTGGTGAACCTGGCGAGTGGTGCGTGAACCTGGCGAGTTGTGCATGAATCTGGCAAGTCGTGCGTGAGCCTGGCGAATCGTGAACCTGACAAGTCGTGAACCTGGTGAGTCGTGAACCTGGTGAGTTGAATGATGCATGACGGAGTGTTGGTCATCTGGTGTTCCATGTTGATCTTGCATATGGTTCTTCTCTGTGTTTAATATGTCGGGGCATAATGTCTGTTTTTGGCACTTATGATTAATGTTTGAGAAGCCAGTGAGCAAGTGCCTGGGAGTGCCTCACGTGAGAGGCACTTGTAGGGGATACTCTTACATTTTGCCTTGCCAGTCTGAGGCATTTGTCTTCCTCTTTCATATTATCCCGTTGTGGGAGTGTGAGAGTATACATTACCTTTAACATATCTTTGATATACCTTTGAAGGGTTTCGAGGGAGTTTTTCTGCTCCCGCAGCCGAGCCTGGTGCCTGCCTGTGATCAACTAGGCTGTTACTGCCGGCGGACCGCTGGTCCACATATCCATCACGGCCTGTGTGATTTGGAATTTGGCCATATCATCCATATCAGTTTCCTCTTGAAGACTTCTAGACTTGTTCCGGCAATGTTTCTGACATCTTGTGGCAGAGGGTTAACATTCTGGGACCACGCGTGTTGATACAGTGCTCTCCTAATGTGCCCACGGCGCCCCTGCTTTTCACTGGATTTAGTTTACGTTTCTTCCCTGTCTCTCAGTCCAGTTTGTTATGGCAGTGAACAGATTTAGGTTTAAGTACTCAAGGATTTTCCACGCTTATATTATCAAGCGCGTGTTTTCCACACCAGCGAGGACATATTTAAGGCTGTGAGACTTTCCCAGTAATTTATTTGCTTTATTGCCTTGATGTAGTCAGAGCTGTTCTAGCTCTGATATCTCCTCCGCTTTGAATTGTGTCATCACTGGCATTATTTTCCTTGCTTTAAGACCCATCATTATCCACCCTGCCATTTTTCTGGCTATCGTGATATTTGCCTTATTTTTGTTCTATGAATAACCCGCACATAGAAGAGAGGAGCTTACGACGACGTTTCGGTCCGACTTGGACCATTTACAAAGTGTGACTTTGTAAATGGTGTAAATCAGACCGAAACGTCGTCGTAAGCTCCTCTCTTCTATGTGCGGGTTATCTTTTTATCGTTCCAGTCACGGTATTGTGCCTCTTTGTTATTTAGTTCTATGAAGGGAAGGGAAGGTAACATTATTACACCTAGATCTTTCAAATGTTCTTTCATTCTGTTTGATCTTGCTGTTTATATACAGTGTCTCTCTCTTGAGTTTTTCATTTTTTCCTTATCTAAGTAGCTGGAACTTGTTACCATTGACCGTCGTTATTCTCCACTGCCCACTGCAAGACTTTGCTAATATCGTCTTGCCATTTTTTTCTTGTCTTCTACCAAGGTGAATTTCATGCTTATATTATAAATCACTTGTAAATAATAACTCACAACTGTGGCGAGTGTTTTGATCTGCCTTAGGGTACGGAATTATTATTATTTTTACCTTGCTATGGCTAGATTTTATTACATTTATTATCACTCTGTGTTCTATTTGTGAGAAAGTTGAACACCCATGAACCTACTTTCCAAGGTTATATTTATCATCCTCATTTTGCGTACAATCTCCCTATGATCACATTGTGAGTCATTGTGGAGTCAGTGATCCCATTCTACCAACTAATTATTATAATTATTATTATTACTAGAATTATTAAATACGCTGACCTCATATAATACCTCATTCGTTTTTCCTTTCCCCCTCACTACCGACCGTTTCCCCCTCACCACCGACCATTTCCCCCAACCATATCCCCCCACTACCGATCATTTTCCCCCACTACCGATCAATTTCCCCCCACTACTGATTAATTTCCCCCCACTACCGATCAATTTCCCCCCACTACCGATCAATTTCCCCCCACTACCGATCATTTTCCCTCACTACCGACCAAACAGCCATTTTTCCCACTAATGTATCATCATTGTTATTATCGTGAGTCTAGTAATTATGTCTTAATTAAGGCAGCGGCTGCATGAACGTGTAGGCGTCATGTTTAATGACCTCTCAGTGACGTTTATGTCTGGAGTCGTAATAACCTGGTAACTAGGGGTCGTTACCACCTCTAACTTTACTGCTCTCTCTCTCTCTCTCTCTCTCTCTCTCTCTCTCTGTTGATATATTTTACATGTCAACACTTGTTTCAGATTTAGGAACGAGTGTTAGGGATGTATATACACTGAGAGATGCACACTTCCCAGTGTATATACACTGAGAGATGCACATTTCCCAGTGTATATACACTGAGAGATGCACATTTCCCAGTGTATATACACTGAGAGATGCACATTTCCCAGTGTATATACACTGAGAGATGCACACTTCCCAGTGTATATACACTGAGAGATGCACATTTCCCAGTGTATATACACTGAGAGATGCACATTTCCCAGTGTATATACACTGAGCGATGCACATTTCCCAGTGTATATACACTGAGAGATGCACACTTCCCAGTGTATATACACTGAGCGATGCACACTTCCCAGTGTATATACACTGAGAGATGCACATTTCCCAGTGTATATACACTGAGAGATGAGTGTATATACACTGAGCGATGCACATTTCCCAGTGTATATACACTGAGAGATGTCCCAGTGTATATACACTGAGAGATGCACATTTCCCAGTGTATATACACTGAGAGATGCACACTTCCCAGTGTATATACACTGAGAGATGCACACTTCCCAGTGTATATACACTGAGAGATGCACACTTCCCAGTGTATATACACTGAGAGATGCACACAGTGTATATACACTGAGCGATGCCAATGTATATACACTGAGAGATGCACACTTCCCAATGTATATACACTGAGAGATGCACACTTCCCAGTGTATATACACTGAGAGATGCACATTTCCCAGTGTATATACACTGAGAGATGCACATTTCCCAGTGTATATACACTGAGAGATGCACACTTCCCAATGTATATACAATGAGAGGAGAAAAATGGCGGCCGTTTGCTCCCTTTTCTCTTTGTGTGTAATAAACCCACCCACCTGACCTACAAACCATCCAACTCACCCACCCACCTGACCCAAAGACCTAAACGACCGACCCACCCACAAGCCTAGCTGACATCCCCCCCAAACCCACCCACCCACCAATTCGACCCACGCAATAACCTACCTGACCCCACCCACTCACATAACCCAGCCATCCACCTCACTCGCCCACCACCACCTCGGACTTTTTTGGGTTATCCTGGGTACCATAAGTGTATGATAGTTATACTTATGTATACTTATACTGAAATAAACTTAAACCACACACATGCACGTATATCCGTATCTCAGTGAGTGAGAGAATGGGGAGTTTAGGGGGAGACCGCTCCCATTTCCAATAGATTGAAATTCCTCCTAGTAAACTGTTAGAGAGTGAGACGGTGGGAAGGACGATGGAGAGACAGGGAGGGAGGGGGAGACAGGGAGGAGGAGACGGGAAGGGAGGGGAGAAAGGGAGGGAGGGGGAGACAGGTAGGGAGGGGAAGACAGAGAGGGAGGGGGAGTCAGGGAGGGAGGGGAGACAGGGAGGGGGAGACGGGAAGGGGAGGGGGAGAAAGGGAGGGAGGGGGAGACAGGTAGGGAGGGGAAGACAGGGAGGGAGGGGGAGACAGGGAGGGAGGGGAGACGGGGAGGGAGGGGGAGACAGGGAGGGGGGGGGAAGACAGGGAGGGAGGGGGAGTCAGGGAGGGAGGGGAGACAGGGAAGGGGAGACGGGAAGGGAGGGGGAGAAAGGGAGGGAGGGGAGACAGGTAGGGAGGGGAAGACAGGTAGGGAG
>NC_091324.1:4398281-4435781 GCF_038502225.1 Cherax quadricarinatus
TTTATGTGACAGTTTCGTGTGGCTTGAGCTGAGGTGATGCTGCTTGTGTCTTGGGTATATGAGAAGTCTGTCAGAGTAACTAGATTATGGTTCAGTGTTTACAGAGAGTAGTTACAGTAGTCCCGCGCGATCATCTCTGATTTCACCCAAAATCTTAGTTTCATCAAACTTTATGGCATGAAGAACTCCGATAATTCCTGCAATTTCTCGACTTTTGAAAATAATTTCACTACAAGCGTTCAGTGTCACCGCGGGAAACGTGGGACTTTATTGAAGTGATAGTGAATGACGTATCTCTGCCTGGTTTCTTGAGTTCATCTATTTTCGAAGTTTGACCGGAGGCCAGACTTCATTGCTGTGTGGCCAACCAGGTTGTTGTTATTGTTGCTAGCAACACGCAGGCCTATAGGCACAGCCAGCACACTGCAAGACACGGTGCTAACCACGAGGCTGATTTTCAAGGTGATCTTTGAGTGTTGACTTCAGAGTTCTTGTCTGCTTGTATTGCAGGTTTGGCCGGGTCCGGGATGAGCAGCAGCTACGGGGCTCAGCAGCACTACTGTCTGCGCTGGAACAACCACCAGCACAATCTGCTAGGGGTGCTGGAGGCGGTGCTCACATCCCAGCAGTATGCAGACGTCTCTATCTTCTGTGAAGGTAAGTCGCCTCCCAAGTCATTTCATTATGCCTTAAAACCTTGACTTCAAGGGACCGGGGGAAGGGGTTACCTCTCCTACATGCCGGTAAAGGGCCCTTGATCCAAGGAAATGGCGCTGTTCTTCTCTTGGCCTGATTAATCTCTCGTGTCTCCAGACGCCGTATATTTTCTACAAGTTTCTCTCTCTCTCTCTCTCTCTCTCTCTCTCTCCTTTCTTTCCTCTTCCCCTCATCTAAAGTTTTGATCTTGTGCTTTCTCTCCTTCCCCTCCTTTCCCTTCCATGTCTCTGGGAAGACAATTCTCCTCTACATAAAAGGACGCAGAACTTTAGCAAAAAAAAAAATACGAACCAGTAACGCTAACATCATTATCATTAACGTCAGTAGCAATAACGACGCACATCAAAAATCTTTGAAAGGATAGCTTGTCTCGCAGTTACAGACTTAACGGAATAAAGATGACCAATACAACCCAGGTTCACATGGATTTAGAGCGGGAGGATTATGTTTGTCACAACTACAAGATCATTATGGCAGAATTACGGAGGATTTAATAGGAAAACAAAACACAAATAAGGTCAACATGGACTTCTCTAAGACATTTGACAAATACAATCACGGAATAATAGGATAATGGATAATTATTGTTTAACGTGTTAGAACATAATTAGCAGAAAACAAAACCAAATCTAGTCTTAGCACAGTAAAAAGATGAGTACCCCAAGGCACAGTCCTGGCACCTTTAATGCTTCTTATTCTAGTGGCAGACATAGCGCCACAGCTTCGCATCATCCTTTGCGGTATTTTATCCTTGATCAAATGATAGGAAAAATAAGCATGATAGTAGCCTTGGTAGAAGACAGAAAAAAAATTGCAAGCAGATAACAGTAAATTCTTGTAGAGGCAGATGGAAAATAACATGACGCTTAATGGTGACAAATTCCAAATGCTCGAAAAGAAAAAACGAACTCTGAAGGAACGCTGGATATAAACTACAGGAAGACCGTCTCACAGAACGAAAGAAACCTAAAAGACTGGGGTATAATATCTGCTAACCTATCATTTAGAGAACAAGGTAATAGAAACAAGGGAACAAGAGAAACTATGCAAGAGGTGACACTGCTACAATCACTTGTGCTTCTCTCGTTTTGAATGTCCTTCAGTACTGATGGCTTCTTTCCAAGCAAGAAAGATATTAAAAATCGTTTACTGTCTGCATAGTCACTGACGTATTTAAACTTTTGGAATGTACTCTCTGGCGTGAAGAGAGCGACACCTGATACAAGGAAGATACTTGAGTGAGAATTAAGAGAGGAAGTGTATTATTATTATAATAAAAAAGAAGCGCTAAACCAAGAGGAAGTGTAAAATAAACCCAGTGAAAAATAGGGAGCCACGGGTACAGTAAGAACACACTATGTCAACATCACATTTTCGAAACATTGCCGGAACAACTGCTGAAGTAGAAAAAACCGAATCACTACCTCCACCAAGTGCCAGATCGTCCAGGCTGTGATGGCTGTGTGGGCCAACGGATTACTTGGAGTATACCTGGAGGGAGTTTCGGGGGTCAACGCCCCCACGGCCAACAGCAGCAACCTACTTGAAAGGGGGGGGTGCAAAAACCTTTGAAACAGGTCACAGGAGGCCTGGTCTGGGACGGGGCAGTAAAAACAGTGACATTTGAAAACATCTAAGGTAACTTTCACGTGTATCACAGTGATGTCACTCTGCCCTTCATCCCACTATCTGATATTTCCTCCCTCTTCCCTTCTCTCACTGTTTTCCTCCCCCTTTCTCCTCACTTTCCACCTCTTCCTACTTCCCTCCCACTTGCCTCTTCCTCCACGTCCCTCTAACATATTCCACGTCACACCACAAACCGTTGTTCACCCACTTCATAAGAAGTGGGTATAAGAACTACTACTACTACCACCACTACTTCCTGAAGTACCACCTTCAGAAGTACTCAGAGAACATCGAGACACGTTGTGAATGTGTATATATATATATATATATATATATATATATATATATATATATATATATATATATATATATATATATATATATATATATATATATATATATATATATATATATCTCCCTCTTTGGTGTACACCAAAGAGGGAGTAAAATGAAATTGGCCTAGAGTCATCCACACCACCGTATGTCCTTGGGTAGCGAGTACAACATCCGGTTCTACTGGATGCACTGCTCTTAAGGATTGTATGGTCTCGTGGATTAAGGCGTCATGACTTTTCGCCCACCATGAGGCAGGCCAAAGCAGCATGGGTTCGACTCCTTGACTAGTCGCAGTGTTGTTATTGATCAATGCCACTTTTTCGTGGGTAAAATAAAATTATATATATATATATATATATATATATATATATAAATAAATATATATATATTTATATATATATATATATATATATATACACACACACACACAATACACTTATGGAGAGAGTACCTAAGTGAAGCCTCCCGAAGAACGGAGTCCTTCCTGAAGTCTGGAGGAAAGAGTACCTCCTTAGGGTCTGCAGGGGTATCTTTTTGAACCTCCGAGGAAGAGGGAGTAATAACCTTATTCCTCCTGAAGGAGGGAACGCGCTCATAAAGCCTCCTAGTGGAAGCAATACCCTTCTGAAGCCTCCTATTCCTCCTGAAGAGAGGGAAAACAAAATGTTCTGATGTCTCCTCAAGGATGAAATACCCTTCTGAACCCATCAAAAGAACAGAATACTTTCCCTAATACTCCTGAAGGTAGAGAGAACCTTTCTGACGTTTCCTGAAGGAAGGCTGGCGGGCGGGCCACCCGCCCCGCCCCCTGAGAAGGTTTTACTGCGCCTTATTACAGTTTTACTGCCACACCGCGGAAAAGCGCAGCAGGTGCCCGGCTCAGATTCACCTGCTTTAATTTTTTGCCACCCTTTTTTTTCTCTCTCTGAGGGCGCTGAGTAATCCTGGGGTAAGGCCGCCCTCCCCTGCGCTCTCTCTCTCTCTCTCTCTAGGTCTCTCCCTGCTTCCTTTCTCTGTAGGTCTCTCCCTGACCCTCTACCATTCCCCTCTATCATTTTTCTATTCCCCTCGACCACTCTTCAGTTTCCTTCTGTAGAGCAGTGGCATGCTACTCTTCTCCTCTCACTACTTCTTTCAACCACCGGCCGTATCCCACTGAAGCAGTACTTATCAAGGATAATATTTATACTTCGTCATTTCTTATTTTATTTCTTCTCTCTGCTCTTTGCATTTGTCATCTTTTATAATAATACTAATAATAATATAATAGCTTTATTACTACAAGTACATGTACAAGGTACACAGGCCTAGCTGACATCAATGACATAATACTATATACTAGAAAGCTGCTTGTTATGCTGAGCATTTCGGGCAGGAATCGAATCCGGACCCTCACCGTGGGAAGCGAGAGCTCTTTTCCTTGTTTTCTTTTTCTCCCTTTTCGTTGCAGTGTTTCTCTTTTCATTGTATTTACTCTTTTCGTTGCGTTATATTGAGTTCTAGTGATGCTGAAAAATTATTAATGTCTATCTCTGTGTTATGTAAGCTAGTAGATGAAGTATGCTACCATGTCACCTTAAATGGGGAAGCGCTGAAAAGCTCTTGGCCTAATCCTTTAGGCCAAGAGCCCTTCACCATCATGAAGGCAGTGATCTTGAAAGGTCTACCAGACGGGGCGGACTTATGTCATTAGAGATATGTTTCCCTTCTGTCCAGGTCCTTCATGGGTCCTACAATGGTCCCCACACAGATTCTTAACAGGTCCTTTAGAAGTCTTGAAACCTGCAACCTCCCGTGGTCGTAGGTCCAACACAGGCCCTATAAACTACAACCTTTCATGGTGTGCAAGCCTGAAACAGGCCCTGAAACTCATAACCATCGTACAGGTTGGTATTAAAGTTTTTATAGACCTAGGGCACTCA
Source organism: Cherax quadricarinatus (assembly GCF_038502225.1). Lineage (NCBI taxonomy): Eukaryota > Metazoa > Arthropoda > Malacostraca > Decapoda > Parastacidae > Cherax > Cherax quadricarinatus. The sequence goes on from NC_091324.1 coordinate 4,402,886, forward strand.
TGATGGTAGGCTCTCAAGGTAGGTCTAGCTTAGGTTTCCAAGGGAGGTCTATAGTAGGCTTCCAAGGTATGTCTATCGTAGGGCTTCAGGGAGATCGTTCGTAGGCCCCAATCCAGGTCTATCATAGGCTCCCAAGCCTGTTGTAGAATCCTAAGGTAGGTCTATAAATATTTACATGAATAACTAGTGTAATGAAAACTTATCAGTGCTCAATAATAACCCATATGGAGACAAAGTCAGGAGATTAATTGTTCTGTATATTTCGATCCCCTTCTGGGATCCTCTTCAGCAGATACATTTACATATGCAATGCAAATGATTCAATTAGGGCAAATTATTTAATTCAAGTATGTCTTTTGACTCATCTGAGATATCTGAGAGCTTTAAGCATTTTTTCATTGACCTTGGGCACTGTGACCAGTGAATAAGTCAGTGCCTGCCATCCTTCGCACTCTTGACCCGAGTTTGTGTTGGCAGGTCATGTCTTGCGGGTGCACAAGCTGGTGCTGCTGGCCTCCTCGGCCCACTTCGAGCGCATCCTGCAGGCGTCGCCGGAGGGCCAGCAGCCTGTCATTATCATGGACGGCACCAGGTATGCTGATCTGCGGGCACTCGTAGACTACATGTACCGTGGAGAGGTCAACATCGAACAGGACCAGCTCTCCTCCCTGCTCAAGACGGCAGAGACGCTCAAGGTAAGGCTCAGTTCTGCTTTAATTAGGAATAATAGGTCTCTTCCCTGCTCAAGACGGTAGAGACGCTCAAGGTAAGGCTCTTCTCTGCTTTCTCTTTGTAATTAGGAATAATAATTGTGGAAAATTGCGTTAATCTGAATGTAACTCATTATGTACATAACAGTAAATGATAACAAAGATAATTATTATTTATCAAAGTTACATAGACAAGTAGGAATTTGGGACACCTAGGTCACAAAAATGTCCCCCTTCGATACCTACAACTGTCATATCCACAAGTTGCTCTAGACCTATTTTTTTTTTTTTTTATTCGCCGGTATTCTCCCGGCCCGGGTCTTTTCCAAGTAGTGGTGACCCGGCCTTGGCTCCCTATCTGGGGAGTGTCTCGAGACTTAAGTCTCCCATGGGAGGAGGTACAGTACCTCCTCATCTTTGGGACCAAGTGTCCCCAGGCCTAGCCACATTCCCCGCCCTCACGGGGCTCGTAGAGAGAAGCTAGGCCTCTGGTCTGCCATCTACCCCGCCTCAAAGGGGCTCGTGGGGATGGCAGTCTTATGAGCTGCAGATGGTAGCAAGCTCAGGCCTCTCTAGACCTATTAATTACAAATGAAATATGTATCACTAGGAATTCTGGTAAATATATAAATTTGTGGACTGTATATTAAAATTAATAAATGATTATATATATATACACATTTACATAACAGGAGAATATATCTAATATCACTCACCAATTTGACTGGAGATTAAGGTGCATCATACTCAGAAAACCTCAGTCTATCTATGAAAATAACACTGGCCAGAGTTACAACATAAGACTTATCTGAGGTTCCTGGAGCTGTCTTGTCCAGTCGCCTGATATCTCAAGTTATGCAGGAATGCACATCCAACAGTTCCGGCTCCTATTTGAGAAGTGTCAGCCCAATTTTACATCTAGAGCACGAAAATTCTTCCCATTATTCACTAACGTTTCTGTTGTCTCAATTCAAACATGGCTAGTCTATTCTGCGCAGGCGCAGAGTTTCCCATTTTTTATAACATAATTTTTATTAAATACAGTATGGCCATCTATTTACATATAACTACTCTATTTCTGGAACTTTGTATAGAAAGGGGTTTAGTTATAGGTAATACATATTTTAAGAAAAAGAGGATAAATAAGTATACACGATATGATGTAGGGCGAAATGACAGTAGTTTGTTGGATTATGTATTGGTAGATAAAAGACTGTTGAGTAGACTTCAGGATGTACATGTTTATAGAGGGGCCACAGATATATCAGATCACTTTCTAATTGTAGCTACACTGAGAGTAAAAGGTAGATGGGATACAAGGAGAATAGAAGCATCAGGGAAGAGAGAGGTGAAGGTTTATAAACTAAAAGAGGAGGCAGTTAGGGTAAGATATAAACAGCTATTGGAGGATAGATGGGCTAATGAGAGCATAGGCAATGGGGTCGAAGAGGTATGGGGTAGGTTTAAAAATGTAGTGTTAGAGTGTTCAGCAGAAGTTTGTGGTTACAGGAAAGTGGGTGCAGGAGGGAAGAGGAGTGATTGGTGGAATGATGTAAAGAGAGTAGTAAGGGAGAAAAAGTTAGCATATGAGAAGTTTTTACAAAGTAGAAGTGATGCAAGGAGGGAAGAGTATATGGAGAAAAAGAGAGAGGTTAAGAGAGTGGTGAAGCAATGTAAAAAGAGAGCAAATGAGAGAGTGGGTGAGATGTTATCAACAAATTTTGTTGAAAATAAGAAAAAGTTTTGGAGTGAGATTAACAAGTTAAGAAAGCCTAGAGAACAAATGGATTTGTCAGTTAAAAATAGGAGAGGAGAGTTATTAAATGGAGAGTTAGAGGTATTGGGAAGATGGAGGGAATATTTTGAGAAATTGTTAAATGTTGATGAAGAAAGGGAAGCTGTGATTTCGTGTATAGGGCAAGGAGGAATAACATCTTGTAGGAGTGAGGAAGAGCCAGTTGTGAGTGTGGGGGAAGTTCGTGAGGCAGTAGGTAAAATGAAAGGGGGTAAGGCAGCCGGGATTGATGGGATAAAGATAGAAATGTTAAAAGCAGGTGGGGATATAGTTTTGGAGTGGTTGGTGCAATTATTTAATAAATGTATGGAAGAGGGTAAGGTACCTAGGGATTGGCAGAGAGCATGCATAGTTCCTTTGTATAAAGGCAAAGGGGATAAAAGAGAGTGCAAAAATTATAGGGGGATAAGTCTGTTGAGTGTACCTGGTAAAGTGTATGGTAGAGTTATAATTGAAAGAATTAAGAGTAAGATGGAGAATAGGATAGCAGATGAACAAGGAGGCTTTAGGAAAGGTAGGGGGTGTGTGGACCAGGTGTTTACAGTGAAACATATAAGTGAACAGTATTTAGATAAGGCTAAAGAGGTCTTTGTGGCATTTATGGATTTGGAAAAGGCGTATGACAGGGTGGATAGGGGGGCAATGTGGCAGATGTTGCAAGTGTATGGTGTAGGAGGTAGGTTACTGAAAGCAGTGAAGAGTTTTTACGAGGATAGTGAGGCTCAAGTTAGAGTATGTAGGAAAGAGGGAAATTTTTTCCCAGTAAAAGTAGGCCTTAGACAAGGATGTGTGATGTCACCGTGGTTGTTTAATATATTTATAGTTGGGGTTGTAAGAGAAGTAAATGCGAGGGTCTTGGCAAGAGGCGTGGAGTTAAAAGATAAAGAATCACACACAAAGTGGGAGTTGTCACAGCTGCTCTTTGCTGATGACACTGTGCTCTTGGGAGATTCTGAAGAGAAGCTGCAGAGATTGGTGGATGAATTTGGTAGGGTGTGCAAAAGAAGAAAATTAAAGGTGAATACAGGAAAGAGTAAGGTTATGAGGATAACAAAAAGATTAGGTGATGAAAGATTGAATATCAGATTGGAGGGAGAGAGTATGGAGGAGGTGAATGTATTCAGATATTTGGGAGTGGACGTGTCAGCGGATGGGTCTATGAAAGATGAGGTGAATCATAGAATTGATGAGGGAAAAAGAGTGAGTGGTGCACTTAGGAGTCTGTGGAGACAAAGAACTTTGTCCTTGGAGGCAAAGAGGGGAATGTATGAGAGTATAGTTTTACCAACGCTCTTATATGGGTGTGAAGCGTGGGTGATGAATGTTGCAGCGAGGAGAAGGCTGGAGGCAGTGGAGATGTCATGTCTGAGGGCAATGTGTGGTGTGAATATAATGCAGAGAATTCGTAGTTTGGAAGTTAGGAGGAGGTGCGGGATTACCAAAACTGTTGTCCAGAGGGCTGAGGAAGGGTTGTTGAGGTGGTTCGGACATGTAGAGAGAATGGAGCGAAACAGAATGACTTCAAGAGTGTATCAGTCTGTAGTGGAAGGAAGGCGGGGTAGGGGTCGGCCTAGGAAGGGTTGGAGGGAGGGGGTGAAGGAGGTTTTGTGTGCGAGGGGCTTGGACTTCCAGCAGGCGTGCGTGAGCGTGTTTGATAGGAGTGAATGGAGACAAATGGTTTTTAATACTTGACGTGCTGTTGGAGTGTGAGCAAAGTAACATTTATGAAGGGATTCAGGGAAACCGGCAGGCCGGACTTGAGTCCTGGAGATGGGAAGTACAGTGCCTGCACTCTGAAGGAGGGGTGTTAATGTTGCAGTTTAAAAACTGTAGTGTAAAGCACCCTTCTGGCAAGACAGTGATGGAGTGAATGATGGTGAAAGTTTTTCTTTTTCGGGCCACCCTGCCTTGGTGGGAATCGGCCAGTGTGATAATAAAAAAATAAAAATATACAGTATTTTCCACAATAATTCTTAAATACTGAATAGCTGCAGCTTCTTGCAGAAAGCTTCCAAGTGTCCAAGTCGTTGAAAAATAATTTGTTTGCCACCTTGTAAGGTCAGATTCAGCACGTTCAAGAATGCTAGGGTACAAAGAAAGTCTTTTATCTTGCATCTGAGTTTGGTACACCTGTGTATTGCTCAGCTGTTCATTTTGAAGAAAGAAAAAGATATCTTTCCAAAGAGCAAAGAAATGCTGGAGCGTTTTTCCAGCACTCAGCCACCTGATACTCGAGTGCAGTGGTAGGTCATTGAATTCTGCATTCAGTTTTCAAGGAAAGATATGAATTTTCTGTTTCTGTGACTTATTACTGCTTCTGAGTAAATTCACTATGCTGACAAAATACTGCATGACATCACTCATCTGTAATACCTTGCCACATAATGCTTCTTATAATAATGTAATAATAATATGTTTATTTCTACAAGTACATGTTATATAGGTCTAGCTGACATCAGTGACATACTACTTTATAGAAAGCTGCTTGTTATGCTGAGCATTTCTGGCAAATTGGGTTTTGTCCCAGGATGCGACCCACACCAGTCGACTAACACCCAGGTACCCATTTTATACTGGTGAGTGAACAGGAACAGCAGGTGTCTTATGGAAACATGTCCCTAATGTTTTCCAGCCATACTGGAGATTCGAACTCGGGACCTCAGTGTGTGAGCTGAGTGCGCTAACGATCGAGCTACGGTGTATAATGCAAGGTAGTGTGATACAATTAACAATTTTCCTTCAGCAAGCCAACTAACCCCACATTACTGCTGGTCACAGCCCTTGCAGTATCTGTTACAATCCAGGAACACTTCTCATATCCTAAATATTCGTTGACAACTAACTTGAGAGCAGCATAAATATCTGAACCTCTTGTATCACCACTTAAGGGTTGTATCTTGACTAGTTCTTCATGTACCATGAAATCCTCTTCTGTAGCATGTGATAAGATAAGATAAGATTTCGTTCGGATTTTTAACCCCGGAGGGTTAGCCACCCAGGATAACCCAAGAAAGTCAGTGCGTCATCGAGGACTGTCTAACTTATTTCCATCGGGGTCCTTAATCTTGTCCCCCAGGATGCGACCCACACCAGTCGACTAACACCCAGGTACCTATTTGCTGCTAGGTGAACAGGACAACAGGTGTAAGGAAACATGTCGAAATGTTTCCACCCGCCGGGAATCGAACCCGGGCCCTCCGTGTGTGAAGCGGGAGCTTTAGCCACCAGGCAACCTCAAGGAAGGTTCCTTGATGTTGGTGAGGGGCTCTTGATTTAGGGAATTGGATCTGTGCTCCAGTTCCCCGAATTAAATAACGAAAAAAAGGCACAATACCGTGACTGGAACGATACACAAATAACCCGCACATAAAAGAGAGAAGCTTACGACGACGTTTCGGTCCGACTTGGACCATTTACAAAGTCACACTAGCCAGAAGAGGAGCAGGACGGCTATATATAGGCAGGAAGAGGTGGTGGTAGTAGTAGTAGTAGTAGTAGTAGTAGTAGTAAAGAATGGTATATAATACCGACAAGATGAAATTAAGACACATGCGCAACACCCGGGCATCCCTATCGTAGACTTTTCGCCATCCAGCCAGCCACTGGATGGCGAAACGTCCACAACAAAGACACCCAGACGGCGCATATGTGTCTCAATTTCATCAGTAGTAGTAGTAGTAGAGGTGGGGAATAAGGAGGACGAGCCAGTCAAATACAAAGGAAGGGGAGCACTGCAAGGGAGCTAGGTGCCCACAGAGGGAGAGCAAGCGCACAGAGGTGCGTGAAACAGGAAGTGGTGAAATAAATGAAGAAGGAACAGAAACACGAGACAGAAGAGAGAAAGACAACCCAGAGGAGAAAAAGGAAAGAGGAAAGGGGAAGAGGGAGAAGAAGAAAAAGAAAAAGAAAAAATGAGGAGTCAGGTTAAGTCACAGGTGTTCTGAAGTTTGGAGCATTTTACAATGTAGTGGGAGAGGAAGGCATCTACAGAGACGAAGCCAGGGCTAAGATTCATACAAGGAAAGTTGTGTATTAGAGAGGATTCAACTAGACGGCGACTGTTCGAGTTGGAAGTAGGGAAGACAGTTTAAGCAGAAGACCAGTCAATAGGATGGCTATGATCTCTTGACGTGACAGAAAAGAGCATTGTTAGTGTCAGCAAGCCTAACACTATTTTTGTGCTCCCTAAGTCTGTCAGAAAGAGATCGACCAGTTTCTCCGAAGTATTGAAGAGGACAGGAGGAGCAAGAAATAGAGTAGACACCAGGAACATCTGTAGAGGAAGGAGAGGTATGAACAAGATTAGTGTGAAGAGTGTTAGTCTGGCGGAAGGTAAGCTTGATATCTAAGGGACGGTGAGAATTGTTGAGATTAGAAAGGCCGGAAATGTAGGGAAGGCAGAGGATAGAAGGGTTCCCAGGAGTAGAGAGTTTGGGAGAGAAGAAATTACATTTAGCACGTGAGAGGGCAGAGTCTATGAAATGGGAAGGGTAGCCAAGACGGGAAAACGAATTATGAAGAGTGGAAATTTCTGCTGGAAGGAACTGAGGATCACAGATGCGGAGGGCACGGAGAAAGAGGGAGATAAGAACACTTTCTAGACAGGGGAAGCATGATAGGAAAAGTAGTGAATGTACATGCCACTGTGCATAGGTTTTCGGTAAACGGAAAAGGAAAACCCTGTATCTGAGCGGTGGACATAGACATCAAGGAAAGGAAGCAAGGAATTAGATTCCTATTCAGCTTTAAACGTAATGGAAGGGGCAAGATTATTAAGAGCTTCAAGAAAAGGTTGGAAGAGACTGGAGTCATGAGGCCACAGAGCAAAGATGTCATCCACATAGCTGAGCCAGAGTGAAGGTTCCTCATTTTTTCTTTTTCTCCCTCTTCCCCTTTCCTCTTTCCTTTTTCTCCTCTGGGTTGTCTTTCTCTCTTCTGTCTCATGTTTCTGTTCCTTCTTCATTTATTTCACCACTTCCCCTTTCATGCACCTCTGTGCGCTTGCTCTCCCTCTGTGGGCACCTAGCTCCCTTGCAGTGCTCCCCTTCCTTTGTATTTGACTGGCTCATCCTCCTTATTCCCCACTTCTACCACTACCACTACTACTACCTCTTCTACTACTACTACTACTGATGAAATTGAGACACATGTGCAGCGTCTGGGTGTCTTTGTTGTGGACGTTTCGCCATCCAGTGGCTGGCTGGATGGCGAAACGTCTACGATAGGGATGCCCAGGTGTTGCGCATGTCTTAATTTCATCTTGTCAGTGTTATATACCATTCTTGTTGTACTACTACTACTACTACTACCTCTTCCTGCCTATATATAGCCGTCCTGCTCCACTTCTGGCTAGTGTGACTTTGTAAATGGTCCAAGTCAGACCGAAACGTCGCCGTAAGCTTCTCTCTTTTATGTGCAGGTTATTTGTGTATCCCCGAATTAAGCCTGAATGCCTTCCACATTCCTCCCCCCCCCAGGCACTATATAATCCTCCGGGTTTAGCGCTTCCCCCTTGATTATAATAACAATAATGTAGCATGTGTGAATATGAGCAACTGACTTGTGTAGCTGATGTCTGTACTCTGGTCTAAAGTCGAAGAATAGTATTTGCAGTGTTTCATTGTATCTTTCAGTTTTAAAGAAACATGTTTATTAAGTTCATTTACTCTTCTTACAACTGTTTGATGTGATAATGAAACTCAAATTTTCTGGCACCTCCTGTTTATGATGTTTACTCTTTAGGTTCATGAAAATATCACTGCAGGATTTTCCCACATACTGGGTGCTTTGCAATGCCTCATAATGCTGACTGATATTATATTCTTTCATCACAGAAACTGTTGACACACGACACAGTGGTTTGCCATTATTTTACAGGCGACGGAAAAGAATAACAGAGCGGCTAAAAGAGGTCAATATATCTGAAATGTGTAGGGAGACACTGGTCAGAGAAATAGCAAGCATCGAACTTAAGCTAAAGGAATCTTGTAAAGTAAAAGGACACAAGTGCAACTAATGTGACATTTATTGTGGCAACGTTTCGCTCTCCAGGAGCTTTATCAAGCCATTACAAACAATACATGGACACAGAGGGTATATAAAGGCTCAGAGTGAGGTGAATACTAGTGAGGTACCATTTCGATGTTCACTAGTGGTAGTAGTAGTAGTAGTAGTGGTAGTGACAAAAGCAATTAATTCGTACATGAGTAAAAGGATATAAAAGCTATTACTTGGGTAACATAAAAATAGGTTGGACAAATATAAACTGGAATGAGGCAGGTTGTTTCAGTGTTCACTCTCTGTGCTTTGTGTAGTATAACAGGAGAGACTATGTGATGGCAGGGTTTACTGTTTTCAGGAGGATTCTTGCTAAGACTTCGGAGATGGTGAAGCTGCCGTTGTTTTGTTTAATTGTATTCGAAACAGCGATCAGTGCTGATTCAAGGCACTTGCGTGTGCGGAAATTAGTTTCTTTTATCACTAATTGGGCGTCTCTGAATTTCATAAGATGATTGGTGGAATTTCGGTGTTGTACACAGGCGTTGTTTAAGTTGTCGTTCCTACATGCGTATATGTGTTCATTGAGGCGGGTGTCGAGGTTTCTTGCTGTTTCACCTACATAGATCTTGTCACAGCCTCCACAGGGTATAGTGTAAACTCCTGCATTGACTGGTTCGTGGTGCTTGGGTTTTGTCCTGGTTAGATCCTTTATTGAAGTGGTAGAAGCGATGGCGACTCTGGTGTTAGCTTGTGAAAGTACTTTTGAGACGTTTAGTGCAACCTGGCTGTTGGGAAGAATTATAACTTTGTTGGGAGCGGTGTTGATGCGTGGAGAATTGATGATCTGAAGAGCTCTTTTCTTGCAGTCTTTGATGAAAAAAGAAGGAAATTGTAACTCAGTGAATGTTTGGTGAATGTAAGTACATTCCTCGTCAAGAAACTCAGGACTACAAATTTCGGTGTACAACACCGAAATTCCACCAATTATCTTATGAAATTCAGAGACGCCCAATTAGTGATAAAAGAAACTAATTTCTGCACACGCAAGTGCCTTGAATCAGCACTGATCGCTGTTTCGAATACAATTAAACAAAACAACGGCAGCTTCACCATCTCCGAAGTCTTAGCAAGAATCCTCCTGAAAACAGTAAACCCTGCCATCACATAGTCTCTCCTGTTATACTACACAAAGCACAGAGAGTGAACACTGAAACAACCTGCCTCATTCCAGTTTATATTTGTCCAACCTATTTTTATGTTACCCAAGTAATAGCTTTTATATCCTTTTACTCATGTACGAATTAATTGCTTTTGTCACTACCACTACTACTACTACTACTACCACTAGTGAACATCGAAATGGTACCTCACTAGTATTCACCTCACTCTGAGCCTTTATATACCCTCTGTGTCCATGTATTGTTTGTAATGGCTTGATAAAGCTCCTGGAGAGCGAAACGTTGCCACAATAAATGTCACATTAGTTGCACTTGTGTCCTTTTACTTTACATATTGTCGGTAATTCTACCAACTTTATTATAAAGGAATCTTATAGGAGTCAGGAATCGCGGGAAGAACTAAAAGCCATAAATGAAATCGAAAGAAACCCAAAGTATTTCTTCTATGCCAAATCAAAGTCGAGAACAACGTCCAGTATTGGGCCCCTAATTAAACCAGATGGGTCCTACACAGATGACAGCAAGGAAATGAGTGAGCTACTCAAGTCCCAATATGACTCGGTTTTTAGCAAGCCGCTAACCAGACTGAGAGTCGAAGATCAAAATGAATTTTTTATGAGAGAGCCACAAAATTTGGTTAACACAAGCCTATCCAATGTTATCCTGACGCCAAATGACTTCGAACAGGCGATAAATGACATGCCCATGCACTCTGCCCCAGGGCCAGACTCATGGAACTCCGTGTTCATCAAGAACTGCAAGAAGCCCCTATCATGAGCCTTTTCCATCCTATGGAGAGGGAGCATGGACACGGGGATCGTCCCACAGTTACTAAAAACAACAGACATAGCCCCACTCCACAAAGGGGGCAGTAAAGCAACAGCAAAGAACTACAGACCGATAGCACTAACATCCCATATCATAAAAATCTTTGAAAGGGTCCTAAGAAGCAAGATCACCACCCATCTAGAAACCCATCAGTTACACAACCCAGGGCAACATGGGTTTAGAACAGGTCGCTCCTGTCTGTCTCAACTATTGGATCACTACGACAAGGTCCTAAATGCACTAGAAGACAAAAAGAATGCAGATGTAATGTATACAGACTTTGCAAAAGCCTTCAACAAGTGTGACCATGGCGTAATAGCGCACAAAATGCGTGCTAAAGGAATAACAGGAAAAGTCGGTCGATGGATCTATAGTTTCCTCACTAACAGAACACAGAGAGTAGTCGTCAACAGAGTAAAGTCCGAGGCAGCTACGGTGAAAAGCTCTGTTCCACAAGGCACAGTACTCGCTCCCATCTTGTTCCTCATCCTCATATCCGACATAGACAAGGATGTCAGCCACAGCACCGTGTCTTCCTTTGCAGATGACACCCGAATCTGCATGACAGTGTCTTCCATTGCAGACACTGCAAGGCTCCAGGCAGACATCAACCAAATCTTTCAGTGGGCTGCAGAAAACAATATGAAGTTCAACGATGAGAAATTTCAATTACTCAGATATGGTAAACACGAGGAAATTAAATCTTCATCAGAGTACAAAACAAATTCTGGCCACAAAATAGAGCGAAACGCCAACGTCAAAGACCTGGGAGTGATCATGTCGGAGGATCTCACCTTCAAGGACCATAACATTGTATCAATTGCATCTGCTAGAAAAATGACAGGATGGATAATGAGAACCTTCAAAACTAGGGAGGCCAAGCCCATGATGACACTCTTCAGGTCACTTGTTCTATCTAGGCTGGAATATTGCTGCACACTAACAGCACCTTTCAAGGCAGGTGAAATTGCTGACCTAGAAAATGTACAGAGAACCTTCACGGCGCGCATAACGGAGATAAAACACCGCAATTACTGGGAGCGCTTGAGGTTCCTAAACCTGTATTCCCTGGAACGCAGGCGGGAGAGATACATGGTTATATACACCTGGAAAATCCTAGAGGGACTAGTACCGAACTTGCACACGAAAATCACTCACTACGAAAGCAAAAGACTTGGCAGACGATGCAACATCCCCCCAATGAAAAGCAGGGGTGTACTAGCACGTTAAGAGACCATACAATAAGTGTCAGGGGCCCGAGACTGTTCAACTGCCTCACAGCATACATAAGGGGGATTACCAACAGACCCGTGGCAGTCTTCAAGCTGGCACTGGACAAGCGCCTAAAGTCGGTTCCTGACCAGCCGGGCTGTGGCTCGTACGTTGGTTTGCGTGCAGCCAGCAGCAACAGCCTGGTTGATCAGGCTCTGATCCACCAGGAGGCCTGGTCACAGACCGGGCTGCGGGGGCGTTGACCCCTGGAACTTTCTCCAGGTAAACTCCAGGTAAACACACTGTTCACCTCAAGAAACTTTCTTTTCTTGTCTCTGCTCACAGTGAAGGGTAGTGTTAGAGACATATAGTGCACGTATAGCCCAGTAGCACACTGACACAACCTGTCTAGTTGAGCTGATCGTGTGGCAAGGTGTCCGTACTTTGTACTCTGTACTAATTGTGGTCATCTAGTAGGATCCACATTCTACTGTAATGTTGTCATTCTGGCGATCTAGTATTATGTCACATGCATAACCTTAGCATCACAAATACAGCAGGGCCCCGCTTTACGGTGTTCCGCTAATATGGACATTTCAAATTATGACCAAATCTCGCTATACGGCTCCCCCCACCTGTCTTTCTAATACGGTCACAGCACAGCGGCCCACCGAGTTTGTTTACATTATCCCTGAGCACATCTCCTTATTATGTCTGGAAACTTTCCAAAATTTCAAGTGTTTTAAAGTTATTGTATATTTTATATGTATTGTACTTGATAATTAAACTTATGTACACCTGTACCTAAATAAACTTACACACTGTGCTGGCATGTAGGTACACATTAAAATCACTAAGAGTCTCTCTACTCTTGATGCAATAATAATAATAATAATAATAATAATAATAATAATAATAATAATCTCTTGGGCGCATTAATGTCGCATATTACGTTAATATAGATATTTCCCTTAATCTATCTATGATATTTTTTTCAAAATTATATAAGAAACACATTATGTAACACACAAACATGATACATGCACCCACAGGTTTGCAGTATAAAAATTTATACAAATATATATGAGATGTCACTTATTTTTTACCAAACGGTATAGACATTTCCCTTAATCTATCTATGATATTTTTTTCAAAATTATATAAGAAACACATTATGTAACACACAAACATGATACATGCACCCACAGTATAAAAATTTATACAAATATATATGAGATGTTTACCAAACGGTTTGTAGAAGTGTCGGAAGAATTACGTTTTCTCTAGCCCATCACCTGTTACTAGGGATAACTGTAGAAAAATATTCCTTTCGTATGCCTTCACTTTATAGCTATAATTCTGTACTAACTTGTACACAGTGTAAGAGTATTTGTTTCGTGATTTAATTATTATAATAATAATAAAAATATTATAAGGTAAAAGTTTCACAAACTCTTACAAATGTACATGAATGAACTAAAACTGGACACGTATTAATACCGTCTATTTCGCCTGACCGAGTGATCGTCCACAACCTGTTCAGTTTGTTTGTTTACGCTGTCTGAGCTCGGTGTATCATTAAATGTTGTATATTACGTTAATATACACATTTTCATTAATCCATCCGTGATATTTTTTTCAAAATTATATAATAAACACGATACATAACATAAATACATAACATATGTGTAGAGAACCTTGGATAACCCAAAAAAGTCAGAGTGACTTACTTCCATTGCCTTCACTCAGAGCATCATTTCCTCTCAAAATGATGTTACATGAGAATGGGAGTGTTCTTCTTCATTTATTCTACCATATCAATGTAGAGACAACCTGTACACAATGTAACTTGTACACAAACCAGACGTGTACACTGTTTACAAAACTTACCTTCGCCTGGTTTGTTTACATAACTCTGCGCCTGTCCTCTCTCATGCACTCATTCTTTCTCTCTGGTATGGTAGCCTGGCTGACTACCATACATACCACACTTGATTTTTTACAATAAATACTACTCATCTCACCCTATATTTTAAGGTAAGTAATGAGTGAACTGTATATACATTTTATCGCTCTGGGATGCTTAAATATCATAGAATAGTATGTGTGGGTGGGTTGGCCTGGTATGGTAGCCTGGCTGACTACCATACATACCACACTTGATTTCTTACAATAAATACTACTTGTCTCACCCTAGATTAAGACTATAAATATTTTAAGGTAAGTAATGAGTGCACTATGTGTGTATTGTACTTTTTTATTGTTTTTTGATGCCTGGTTCTATTGCTAACATAATATATGTTAGTGTAAACTTGTTATCTAGTGTTTGTATGCATTTGTAAGTGGAAAAAAAGGGTGTTCCACTTTACGGCGGTTTCTGCTTTACGGCGGTAGCCTGGAACCTAACCCGCCGTATAAGTGGGGCCCTCCTGTACTTTAATGTTTTTTTATAGAAGAAAGCTCAGTAAATCAATATATTAATATGAGTGCTCATGAGCCACAAAAAATCAACCTGCAGGCCACTTGTGGCCTACTTGCCTGTAGTTGGATCACCCTGGCATAGATTATGCTAGATTAGATTGCATTATGTTAGGTTAAGTTATGTTAACTTAAGATACGTTTGCTTTAGTTAGGTTTACCTGGAATTTTCCCGGAGAGGGTTTCGGGGGTCAACGCCCCCAAGGCCTGGTCTGAGGCCAAGCCTCATGGTGGATCAGGGTCTGATCAACCAGGCTGTTACTGCTGGCCACACACAAGCTGACATACGAAGCACAGCCCGGTTGGTCAGGTACTGACTTTAGGTGCCTGTCCACTGCCTTCTTGAAGACAGCCAGGGGTCTATTGGTAATCCCCCTTACGTATGCTGGGGAGGCAATTGAACAGTCTTGGGCCCCGGACACTTATTGTGCTGGCTCTCAGTGTACTCGTGGCACCCCTGCTTTTCATCGGGGGAATGTTGCATCTCCTGCCGAGTCTTTTGCTTTCATATGGGGTGATTTTCGTGTGCAGGTTTGATACCAATCCCTCCAGGACCTTCCAAGTGTATATTATCATGTATCTCTCTCGCCTGCGTTCGAGGGAATACAGATCAAGGACCTTCAAACGTTCCCAGTAGTTTAGGTGCCTTATCGCACTCATGTGTGCCGTGAAAGTTCTTTGTACACTCTCCAGGTCTGCAATGTCGCCAGCCTTGAAGGGGGCCGTTAGTGTACAGCAGTATTCCAGCCTAGAGAGCACAAGCGATTTGAAGAGAATCATCATGGGCTTGGCGTCCCTAGTTTTGAAGGTTCTCATTATCCATCCTATCATTTTCCTAGCGGATGAGTTAGATACATTGTTTTGGTCTTTGAAGGCGAGATCCTCTGACATTATCACTCCCAGGTTAGGTTATTTTTTAGATTAGGTTACATTTTAGGTTAGGTTACGTTTTAGGTTAGGTTGCGTTTTAGGTTAGGTTGCGTTTTAGGTTAGGTTGCGTTTTAGGTTAGGTTGCGTTTTAGGTTAGATTAAGTTACGTTAGCTTAAGTTACGTTAAGTCACTTTAGTTATGGTTGTTGGTAATGGTTGGATTTCTTTAGTTATTGATTTTTCTCACAGATAAAAGGGTTGGCAGATGTAGCGAGCAAAGAGGAAGATGATGGAGGAGGAGGAAAAGAGCGCCTTCGGGAGGGTAGTGGGTCATCATCGACGCCTCCACCAACCAAGAGACCCAAGCCCTCTCCTGTGGACACAGCCCTCAACTTGGAAGCACGGGAGCAGCGACCACCTACCTCCAGGGACCCCCGCCCAGACATGAGGGACATGAGGGACCTACCGAACTTCAACATGCCTGGTGGATATCCTCGCAGGCCTACCTCACCCTCAGGACCCTCGCTACCTACCTCAGCTTCCCTCACTCCTGCAAGATCTTTCCTCTACTCCTCCCCTCTTATATCGCGCACCTCCTGCAAGAGTCCTGGTCCTGCTCTGCAGGCACCGGGATTCTTCCCTGGGGGTTTGGTGCGCCCACGGTCCCCACACCCTCAGTATGATCCCACAGCAAGCTCCAGTCTCCTGCCTCCACGATCCTCGCCACAGTCACCGGCACCTGACACGAAGATGGTCCAGCAGCTGGGGTAAGTCCCTTCAAATGGGGCCAGGTCCTTGATGTCAATGAAAGGCTCTTGATGCAAGGAATTGGACCTCCCCTTCCTTGAATCAGATCTGGCCACTGTATTACCCTCACGGGTATACTGCTTCCCCTTGTTTTGTTAAATCTTGTTACTTGAAAGTATATTAGACTTGTTCTTGAAGTACAGTAGTGCCTTTCAAAGGGAGTCCCTCAATTATGGTGAAGGGCTCCAGATCCAAGGAATTATAGCACTTTTTTTCCCCTTGGATTAAGCCTGATTGCCTACCATTTCCCAAATGCTGTGTCCCTTATGGATTTAATACTTCCCCATGAAAATGATAATAGTAAATAATATCAGTCTTGAAAATGTAAGGATACAAATAAACTAGGTGTAATGTTAATCTTCAGAGGTAAAATATAAACCTAATCAGTTCTGTTGTCACTGACCATAAAGGATGGTGTAGTCTTAAACAAGTGTAACAAACACACAAGTTTAACAAACAGGTCTGTGAAGACAGTAATACCAGAAGATACCTTAGGGACTGCATATTTCAACCTCACGTTGTGGGACTCCTCAGCAAACAGAAAACTACTGAAGAGGCTCTCAGTGTGAATTTCTTTAATTTATTATTATTATTGACTACAGATACCAACTACCACTCTGTGGAACTCAGGCATTAGTTTGCATTGTACGATACATGTAACCTATACCTAAGACCTCTTTGGTAAATGAATTCGTCGCTAAACGAGGATCATACTATAATGGTGGTGGATTTGTGTCAACCATCTTTGATATTGTTTTAATGTCACCTTTACACCATTTATAGCATTTCTAGTATTTTTTAAATGTTTATTCATCAGTGTACTGTATATTGTAATAAACAGAATTGAGGAAATCAGCTCTAATATACATTATTTAGGTATAAATACTGGCCAGAGAGCCCGTCGTAAGTCTGAGGCATCTGTAAACAAGTACGTTGCTAAGTGAGGAGAGGCTGTGTATACAGGAGGGGCCCGCTTATACAGCAAGTTAAGTTCTGGACTACTACTGTAAAGTGAAAATTGCTGTAAAGCAAATCATAACCTTTTGTTCACTTTCAAATGCATATAAAAGCCTGGTACCATGTTTACACTATCATACATTAAGTGAGCAATGTAGTTAGGCCTAAAAATGCATATACAGTACACACATTACTTTTTTTTTTTTTTATTATCACACCGGCCGATTCCCACCAAGGCAGGGTGGCCCGAAAAAGAAAAACTTTCACCATCATTCACTCCATCACTGTCTTGTCAGAAGGGTGCTTTACACTACAGGTTTTAAACTGCAACATTAACACCCCTCCTTCAGAGTGCAGGCACTGTACTTCCCATCTCCAGGACTCAAGTCCGGCCTGCCGGTTTCCCTGAATCCCTTCATAAATGTTACTTTGCTCACACTCCAACAGCACGTCAAGTATTAAAAACCATTTGTCTCCATTCACTCCTATCAAACACGCTCACGCATGCCTGCTGGAAGTCCAAGCCCATCGCACACAAAACCTCCTTTACCCCCTCCCTCCAACCCTTCCTAGGCCGACCCCTACCCCGCCTTCCTTCCACTACAGACTGATACACTCTTGAAGTCATTCTGTTTCGCTCCATTCTCTCTACATGTCCGAACCACCTCAACAACCCTTCCTCAGCCCTCTGGACAACAGTTTTGGTAATCCCGCACCTCCTCCTAACTTCCAAACTACGAATTCTCTGCATTATATTCACACCACACATTGCCCTCAGACATGACATCTCCACTGCCTCCAGCCTTCTCCTCGCTGCAACATTCATCACCCACGCTTCACACCCATATAAGAGCGTTGGTAAAACTATACTCTCATACATTCCCCTCTTTGCCTCCAAGGACAAAGTTCTTTGTCTCCACAGACTCCTAAGTGCACCACTCACTCTTTTTCCCTCATCAATTCTATGATTCACCTCATCTTTCATAGACCCATCCGCTGACACGTCCACTCCCAAATATCTGAATACGTTCACCTCCTCCATACTCTCTCCCTCCAATCTGATATTCAATCTTTCATCACCTAATCTTTTTGTTATCCTCATAACCTTACTCTTTCCTGTATTCACCTTTAATTTTCTTCTTTTGCACACCCTACCAAATTCATCCACCAATCTCTGCAACTTCTCTTCAGAATCTCCCAAGAGCACAGTGTCATCAGCAAAGAGCAGCTGTGACAACTCCCACTTTGTGTGTGATTCTTTATCTTTTAACTCCACGCCTCTTGCCAAGACCCTCGCATTTACTTCTCTTACAACCCCATCTATAAATATATTAAACAACCACGGTGACATCACACATCCTTGTCTAAGGCCTACTTTTACTGGGAAAAAATTTCCCTCTTTCCTACATACTCTAACTTGAGCCTCACTATCCTCGTAAAAACTCTTCACTGCTTTCAGTAACCTACCTCCTACACCATACACTTGCAACATCTGCCACATTGCCCCCCTATCCACCCTGTCATACGCCTTTTCCAAATCCATAAATGCCACAAAGACCTCTTTAGCCTTATCTAAATACTGTTCACTTATATGTTTCACTGTAAACACCTGGTCCACACACCCCCTACCTTTCCTAAAGCCTCCTTGTTCATCTGCTATCCTATTCTCCGTCTTACTCTTAATTCTTTCAATTATAACTCTACCATACACTTTACCAGGTACACTCAACAGACTTATCCCCCTATAATTTTTGCACTCTCTTTTATCCCCTTTGCCTTTATACAAAGGAACTATGCATGCTCTCTGCCAATCCCTAGGTACCTTACCCTCTTCCATACATTTATTAAATAATTGCACCAACCACTCCAAAACTATATCCCCACCTGCTTTTAACATTTCTATCTTTATCCCATCAATCCCGGCTGCCTTACCCCCTTTCATTTTACCTACTGCCTCACGAACTTCCCCCACACTCACAACTGGCTCTTCCTCACTCCTACAAGATGTTATTCCTCCTTGCCCTATACACGAAATCACAGCTTCCCTATCTTCATCAACATTTAACAATTCCTCAAAATATTCCTTCCATCTTCCCAATACCTCTAACTCTCCATTTAATAACTCTCCTCTCCTATTTTTAACTGACAAATCCATTTGTTCTCTAGGCTTTCTTAACTTGTTAATCTCACTCCAAAACTTTTTCTTATTTTCAACAAAATTTGTTGATAACATCTCACCCACTCTCTCATTTGCTCTCTTTTTACATTGCTTCACCACTCTCTTAACTTCTCTCTTTTTCTCCATATACTCTTCCCTCCTTGCATCACTTCTACTTTGTAAAAACTTCTCATATGCTAACTTTTTCTCCCTTACTACTCTCTTTACATCATCATTCCACCAATCGCTCCTCTTCCCTCCTGCACCCACTTTCCTGTAACCACAAACTTCTGCTGAACACTCTAACACTACATTTTTAAACCTACCCCATACCTCTTCGACCCCATTGCCTATGCTCTCATTAGCCCATCTATCCTCCAATAGCTGTTTATATCTTACCCTAACTGCCTCCTCTTTTAGTTTATAAACCTTCACCTCTCTCTTCCCTGATGCTTCTATTCTCCTTGTATCCCATCTACCTTTTACTCTCAGTGTAGCTACAACTAGAAAGTGATCTGATATATCTGTGGCCCCTCTATAAACATGTACATCCTGAAGTCTACTCAACAGTCTTTTATCTACCAAGACATAATCCAACAAACTACTGTCATTTCGCCCTACATCATATCGTGTATACTTATTTATCCTCTTTTTCTTAAAATATGTATTACCTATAACTAAACCCCTTTCTATACAAAGTTCAATCAAAGGGCTCCCATTATCATTTACACCTGGCACCCCAAACTTACCTACCACACCCTCTCTAAAAGTTTCTCCTACTTTAGCATTCAAGTCCCCTACCACAATTACTCTCTCACTTGGTTCAAAGGCTCCTATACATTCACTTAACATCTCCCAAAATCTCTCTCTCTCCTCTGCATTCCTCTCTTCTCCAGGTGCATACACGCTTATTATGACCCACTTCTCGCATCCAACCTTTACTTTAATCCACATAATTCTTGAATTTACACATTCATATTCTCTTTTCTCCTTCCATAACTGATCATTTAACATTACTGCTACCCCTTCCTTTGCTCTAACTCTCTCAGATACTCCAGATTTAATCCCATTTATTTCCCCCCACTGAAACTCTCCTACCCCCTTCAGCTTTGTTTCGCTTAGGGCCAGGACATCCAACTTCTTTTCATTCATAACATCAGCAATCATCTGTTTCTTGTCATCCGCACTACATCCACGCACATTTAAGCAACCCAGTTTTATAAAGTTTTTCTTCTTCTCTTTTTTAGTAATTGTATACAGGAGAAGGGGTTACTAGCCCATTGCTCCCGGCATTTTAGTCGCCTCATACGACACGCATGGCTTACGGAGGAAAGATTCTTTTCCACTTCCCCATGGACAATAGAAGAAATAAAAAAGAACAAGAGCTATTTAGAAAAAGGAGAAAAACCTAGATGTATGTATATATATATATGCATGTGCGTGTCTGTGAAGTGTGACCAAAGTGTAAGTAGGAGTAGCAAGATATCCCTGTTATCTTAGCGTGTTTATGAGACAGAAAAAGAAACCAGCAATCCTACCATCATGCAAAACAGTTACAGGTTTTTGTTTCACAGTCATCTGGCAGGACGGTAGTACTTCCCTGGGTGGTTGCTGTCTACCAACCTACTACCTACTACCTACTACCTACTACCTACACATTACTTACCTTTAAATATTTTCATCCTCTTATAGTGAGTGGTGAATGTATTTATTTTAGGAAGTCTTAATAAATGAAGAGTGGGTATAATTAAAAACTGCTGTATTAGTGAATCACTGTAAAGTGCGACCTGCCTGTATGCACAACGGAATAAGTAAGCACAGTATTTCTTATTCACATTATTATTTTGGAAGATAGTGGTGAAAATAATACATTTGATATGGTTGTGTTAGCTCAATGTTAGCAAAGGCATTATTGAAAACCTGTGGATAAATATCAAAAGCTGAGTAGTGAGGGCAGGCAACAAGAAGGCTCATTTTAAACAGTATTTTGCATGATCCATGCGTGTTGTAAGAGGCGACTAAAATCCCGGCACCAAGGGGCTGGTGACCCCTTCTCCTGTATAAATTACTAAATTTAAAAAGAGAAACTTTTGTTTTTCTTTTTGGGCCACCCTGCCTTGGTGGGATGCAGCCAGTGTGTTGAAAGAAAGAAGAAAGATTTTGCATGATACTTATTCATCCACTCTGAGTCTGATCGCTGCACTCTCATTTACTACTTCCTGAGGACCATAGCATGTGCCACTCTTCCTCATCAGTAATTGTAAGTAACCAATGTATAATCATTATTTTTTAGGCAAGGTTGGATTATTTTAGATAAAATTAGGTTACATTTACGTAGGTTAGACTAGGGTAAGTAAATTAACCTGACAACACCATCAACAGATTCACATCTTTGGTTACGTTTGACCAGATCCATGACGTTATTCATTATGTTGAACAACCAAAATTAATGTAATATTTTCCTTAACTCCCAAAATACCAATTTGCTCAAGAAATGCTTATTTATTCCATGGTGTATGTAAGTTGTACGTACAACATTATGAAGTGTAAATTATTGCCCGAGTTCTGTAGAGTAGCAGATTGTAACTGCTACTTTATTATTATTAATTATTAGGTGCTAAACCTATAAGATCATACAGAGCCTGCCTCAGTGTGAAGCTGAAAGTTATAGTGTTCACCCTTTTTTTTTATAGTTTCCTTATAGCTGTATTTGAGTCTTATTTCTTAAACTAGTGTTCCTTAAAGGGATGTAATATATGAAGCATAACCTTACCTTCCATTCCCTTCAGGAAGGGAACCCTGATGATGGTGAAGGGCTTTTTCATCCAAGGAGTTGAAACCACCCTTCTTTTCCTTGGTTTAAACCTGGTCACCTTCCATTCACCAGGTTCTCTATGACCCCTATGGACTTAGGTGTCTCCCATGAATATAAGAATTCTTTAACATGCATTATGAGAGTAAATGAATATATATCACTGTCTCAGCAGGGTCACACCGTTTGGACTGCCATTCACTCTACCACTCCTCCATGACTCCAAGAAGATCTTGGAACGCAATCCCCACAAGCTACACCCACCTCCCCACTACGACCACCACGATGAAAAAGATCGTTCTCTACCTGTCTGGCCCCCAAGGGGTGCCTCCGACCATGACCTTGAACGGGAACGAGAGAGAGAACGAGAGAGAGAGCGAGAGAGAGAGCGAGAGAGAGAGCGAGAGAGAGAGCGAGAAAGAGAACGGGAACGAGAGCGAGAAAGAGAACGGGAACGAGAGCGAGAAAGAGATAGGGAACTAGAAAGGGAGCGTGAGAGAGAAAATCAAAGAATATCGGAACAAGAGCAGGAACGAGAACGAGAGCATGAAAGGGAACGGGAACGAGAAAGAGAAAGGGAACGAGAACGTGAACGAGAGAATGAGAAACAGCAGCAACACCTTGAAGGAGGCGAGAGAGAGATTAGTAACCAGGAGTTGGAACGACGGCATGAAGACGACAAGTCTCTTAGTCCCAAAGACAAGGACAGTCTCTCCCCCTCAGAAGGTAAGTGATTCTGCTGTCCTCTACCTTGTAAAGGGACAGAATATACAGGTCAGGTATTTATTCTGATGACAGTTTACTTAGTGTTGAGCTTTAACTCCTGGCTTAATAAATCTCTACACTGAACAAAAAGTCATTAGAATAAAATCTTGCTCTGCCTCTTAACCCTATTTATTGGCATCATTTGCCTGTCAACCATGCCCGTCTCTGCCTTCAGTTTGTATTGATCAATCCCTCAGTCAGGTAGCCTTGCCTGTGACAATGCTGCAGGGGGAAAGGTCTTCCAGAATAGGCTACAGGTAATTTATAGGTACCTAAAGATGGTTCATTTCATAATGACTCCCATGGCCTGTTCCCAGACCAGGCTTCCTTGTTAGTGGCCTGATCAGTCAGGTTGTTGGTGCACACAGTATGGAATCTAATGTAGGCACCACAGTCTGTCTGATCAGAAACTTCCCTCAAAAGCTTACCAAGTTATCACTTAAAGACAGCGATATGTATTTTAATGAGAGGATAGTAGAAATCCTAAGGCATTTTCTTTACTGAATTATCACTTAGCACTGTATATTTTTTGTGGCCCTGCTTTTTATTGGCATATTTTTTGCCATGTACTGTAATTCTCACACTAATAATACATAATTGTAGTGTGAAGACTTGGAATCAGACCCTCCAGCATCTCTTTACCATAATTCACCATTGGGATTTTTAGACATTTTTACAAAATCTCATTTCTGTCATTAAATTTAAGATAAAAGTAGTTTCAAGATTTTACATTTTTCCACACTTATTCAAATAATCGCAAGATTTTAACATAACCTTGGCAGTATGTATAACCTGGGTTCTCTCAGTTGTAATCCGAATGCTCTGGCCACTGAGCTACAAGTCATCAGAATTTGTACAACTTAAATTATACTGAAGAAAGATTTTTATTGGATTCGAAATACAGTGGACCCCCGCATAACGATTACCTCCGAATGCGACCAATTATGTAAGTGTATTTATGTAAGTGCGTTTGTACGTGTATGTTTGGGGGTCTGAAATGGACTAATCTACTTCACAATATTTCTTATGGGAACAAATTCGGTCAGTACTGGCACCTGAACATACTTCTGGAGTGAAAAAATATCGTTAACCGGGGGTCCACTGTATATTTTAAATCACACCTCCATATTGATTTCAGATGATTTGGTGGATAATGAACAAGATAAAATTGCTTTGTTATGTACTGGAAATAAAAACTAAATTAAAGATCTTGTTAAAAATTGGGAAGCCACTGGGACACAAAATTGAAGCCTAAATAAGAGATATAGTCACCTATATATGGTTGCAGAGGTTAATTCACAGCTCCTGGCCTCACCTTTCAGGCGTTAAAAATCTGAACAAAATCTTATCTCACTCTCCCGAAAATAGTGTTTCTTTAATTTAAAAAAATCCTATAAATAAACTGAAAAACATATGAAAAAAATAATATTCTTGAGACCTCCCCCCCCCCACCAAAAAAAAAAAGAAAATCAAACATTTTAGAATGTCTTATTTTGCCAAAAAATAATAATGTTTGAAACCTTACATTATAGATAACATTGCTTGTTGATCTAATAAAATATGTTAGGTACCCAAAACTTTTAATAAGCCTACAAGGTAATTTTATAAGGTAAGATGGTGTTTCATGCAGTACAGTGGACCCTCAGCTAACAATGGCATCAGCTAATGTTAAATCCAGCTAACGATACATTTTAACGCAAAAATTTTGCCTCAGCTAACGCTAAAAAACTCGCACAACGCTATTCGTTCGAGACACGTCCACGTGTGGCCTGAGCACACCTCGGTTGTCCCGTGGGTGCCAGTGTTTACAAGCCAGCCAGTGCGGTCGCATCCATGCATACAATCGGAACATTTCATATTATCACAGCGTTTTTAGTGATTGTATCTGCAAAATAAGTCACCATGGGCCCCAAGAAAGCGTTAGCCGAGGCAAAATTTTCGCGTTAAACTGTATCGTTAGCTGGATTTAACGTTAGATGATGCCATCGTTAGCTGAGGGTCCACTGTATATACAGTATACTGTCCATTCCTTCCAGAGAAAATAGGCAAGGTGCTCTGTTCACTAAAATGGAGAAGACACATGCTGCCAGTAACCATTATAAATTTAATACACAATCTTCTCTGTATAAAATATGGAAAAAAAAAAATACAAGAAAGAATTTTACCCTGCCTCGGTTATCCATGCTGACTGGGTACACTTACAAGTAATGAGCAAAGTACATTTGTCTTTCTTCTTACATTTAGTAATTTATACAGGAGAAAGGGTTCCTAGCCTCTTGCTCCCAGCATTTAAGTTGCCTTTTACCACATGCATGGCTTATGGAGGAAGAATTCCGTTCCACTTCCCTGTGGAGATAAGAGGAAATAAACCAGAACAAGAACAAGTAAGAAAATAGAAGAAAACACAGAGGGGTGTGTATATACATGTATATATGCTTGTACATGCAAGTGTAGTGTGACCTAAGTGTATACCTGGAGAGAGTTCCAGGGGTCAATGCCCCCCATGGCCCAGTCTGTGACCAGTCCAACATATGAACCACAGCCCGGCTGGTCAGGCAATGACTTTAGGTGCCTGTCCATTGCCTGCTTGAAGAAGCCAGGGGTCTATTGATAATCTCCCTTATGTATGCTAGGAGGCAGTTGAACAGTCTTGGGCCCCTCACACTTATTGTGTTGCCTTTTACCATGCTAGTGGCACCCCTGCTTTTCATTGGGTGGATGTTGCACTGTCTGCCAAGTCTTTTGCTTTCGTAGGTATGATTTTCGTGTGCAAGTTTGGCACTAATCCCTCTAGGATTTTTCAAGTGTATACAATCATGCATCTCTCCCGCCTGCATTCTAGGAGTACGGGTTTAGGAACTTCAAGTATTCCCAGTAATTGAGTGCTTTATCACAGTTATGCGTGCTGTGAAGGCTCTCTGTACGTTTTCTAGGTCAGCAATTTCACCTGCCTTGAAAGGTGCTGTTAGCATGTAGCAATATTCCAGACTAGATAGGACAAGCGACCTGAAGAGTGTCATCATGGGCCTGTCATCCCTGGTTTTGAAGGTTCTCATTATCTATCCTGTCATTTTTCTAGCAGATGTGATTGATACAGTGTTACGGTCCTTGAAGGGGAGATCCTCTGACATGATCACTCCCAGGTCTTTGACATTAGTTTTTCGCTCTATTGTGTGGTTGGAATTTATTTTATACTCCAATGAAGTTTTAATTTCCTCACATTTTCCATATCGGAGTAATTGAAATTTCTCATCATTGAACTTCATATTTTCTGCAGCCCATTTAAAGATTTTGTTGATGTCCACCTGGAGTCTTGCAGTGTCTTCAATGGAGGACACTGTCATGCAAATTCAGGTGTCATATGCAAAGGAAGACATGGTGGTGTGGCTTATATCCCTGTCTATGTCCTATATGAGGCTGAGGAACAAGATGGGAGCGAGTACTGTGCTTTGTGGAACAGCTAGAAGTAGCAAGACATACCTGAGACAGAAAAGACACCAGCAATCCTACCATCATGTAAAACAATTACAGGCTTCTGTTATACATTTACTTGGCAGGACGGTAGTACCTCCCTGGGCGGTTGCTGTCTACCAACCTACTACCTACATTTGTGGTACCTGCCAGAACTAAATACACTTGTTCAGGCCTTCTCACACACACTATTATAATACAGTACTCTAAGTCTTTCTGCTCAGTTCACTATATGTGATGAAATTAAATGGTACATCTTAGTTTTCTGCTCAGTTCACTCTATAATTTTTGTCTTATTTAGGTGTTGTGACGTGTGTCATTCTTTTCAGGTCACAACATGAGTTAGTCATTACATAAGCTCTTATCTTTGCATCATTCAGACCAAAGACTTGTGCCATCTTCATCACATATTCTCCACTTATGTTTATACTTCATCTTTGCACTTGTAATATCACTCACATCCTTTTTAGCTCCAGTTAACATCCAGAGATGACATGGAAGGATGAAAAGATAAAAAATCGATTCAATAACTCACAAATGAGTATGGATTTGGATGCATACGCATGGAGAACTGATGGCATGGGACATTGTTTACATTATGAATGTGACTAGGCCTCCACCATAAACATTGTTTGAGCCTGTAGACTGACTGTGTGGTGGGGGAAAAAGAACCCAAGGTGTGCCATCCTAAATGAATGTCATGGCATGCTCTTTGGAAAAATGCCGCAATTTATTTTAAACCCCCTTATTGCGAAGGCATTAATAGATCGCTTCTTAATCAACAGTCTCTTGCATTTTAATTTTAATCAGACACCATCTTCATTAGAATCTGCTAAGGAGAATTCTTAAGGACAAAATAAAGATATCTTTTACCAGTGTTACAATTTTATATCTAAGTGGTTTCTCACTTTTCATAGATCAGTTATATTATTACAGTGTTTATAACAATGTAATCCAAACTTATATTTTGGTAGTTGTGAAAATATTTATTTATTTCTGTTATTTAATTACTTTGTATATTTATTGTTTTTGTAAAAGAAACAAAAGAATTTTGACATTTCAGTACAGTAAATTAAAAACATTACTACTTTGTAAACAAAGTTGCTTTTATCATAAATTTTAATACCTCCCTGTATCTTGTAGCTTAAATGTACATTAAATTGTCTGGTATAAGTTTTAGAACATTATATATATATACTGTGAAGACTGTTGCCAAGTACAGCTCATTGTCTTCTGCCCATCCGGCAGCTAAACGAGTACTGTAGTTAGTTATTATAATAAAAAAGAAGCACTAAACCAACTGTAGTTAGTGTGTCTCTCAGTC
Source organism: Cherax quadricarinatus (assembly GCF_038502225.1). Classification (NCBI taxonomy): domain Eukaryota; kingdom Metazoa; phylum Arthropoda; class Malacostraca; order Decapoda; family Parastacidae; genus Cherax; species Cherax quadricarinatus. Next base: position 4,430,251 of record NC_091324.1, read on the forward strand.
TTCATGACAGGATCAAGCCACCAGTACTTGAGCTAGATCACTCACATGGGTTTATCTCGTCACACGAATGATAAAATTTAATTATAATAATAACAATGATAATGCCTCATCCAGCAGACTTCATCATCAGTAAGACTGAGTTGCTGACACCAGAAGGGGAGGTGGCTGATGAAGATGAGGATGGTGTGGTGGGTAATGGGGGACGTGACAATGGCACCTCGGAAATCACCACCACTTCATCCATACAGCGCACCCTCTCCACCTCATCCTCAGGAAACACTTCTACAGGTACAGGCAATTTTGGCATGATAGAATAGAAAGATTTCCAAGACGTGAGGCTGTACAAGTCTTGAGATTGGAGAAGGGAAACCTGGCTACAAAAGTAGCATTTCTGTTTGTCAGGCTATAAGAGGACAGAGGATTGAGCCTCCACCACTTCTTGAATGATCTACATTGGTTTAGTGCTGTATATAAATATGCAGTAATACATAATAAATTAAATAAATATGATTAAAGATACATCTTATGTACCCAGAAGGAAAGAGTTTTGTTTGTATTGCTACATAAACCTAATACTTACCATACACCTGCAAATATAATTTTGTCTGATCAATGGCATTTTTTTTTTTATCACAGTGGTTCTTGTTGCTTCCTACTTATGCTTTGATTACATATTTGTTCTGATTTATTATTGCTTGAGATGGAAGACTTTTCAGATGTGCATGACCAGCTCTTGTATTGTATTTAAATGGCACATAATAAGTGTATCTATGCTAATTTAAATTTTTTTGTCAGTTATAAATAACAAAGTCACAGGTATGTAAGAAAAAGCATTGTGAAATGATCGCTGTCATCCTGTTTCTCATTGTGTTGCTTTAAGTAACCTTCCCACTTGCTACTATTTCTATTTAATTCTATGCAGGTTCTATTATTACTTATAATAATTTGTATGAAGCATGCACGTTGTTTATTGGTCGCTGGTGTGAAGGAAGTCAGTGCTCGTGTTCTGCATGATTGGCTGGTTGCATGACCTCAGCGAGAAAGAACACCACAGTAAGAGTGACCTGTGCTCGTCAGGTCAGGGTACTCAGGCTTCAGTCTAACCTCAGCCCTCTGCCCTCACATCCACTTACCTTGCCACCATGTAAGTGGGCAGCAAGTGTAATGGGTGGTGTGGCCGGGAGCTGCATCTTGACGTACTAGCCTTGGGGTGGCTGCTTACTGGTGGTGTTGTTTCTTGCAGAGCATGTGGTGTGGGGCGAGGGGGACCCAGGAGGGGGGGGTCCACCATCTCCCTTGCTTGATGCAAGTGAGGATCCTCCTGCACGCCTTGAAGGGTGGGTGTGCTCCACATGTGGGCGGGGGCATACCTCTCTGGCAGAGCTGCGCACGCACTGGCTGGAGCATGCAAATGGAAGGCACGTGTGTGGTGTGTGTGGGGCGTCTTACTCGGTGCAGAGCTCACTGGCCCGCCACATCCGGACCGACCATGCACAGCGCCGCCGGGTATTCACCTGTGCACTCTGCGGATCAACATTCAAACACAACTTCAGCAGAAACTTACACCTGCGGACTGTTCACAGACTAAACATTCCAAACAATCGGAAAGTGGACACCACTGTCCCTGCCCCTTCCAGTTCATAGCCAGCAGCCATACCAGAAGTCCCTTGTAGTGTAGCTTAGTGTACGTAGTGTTGCTCATCTGTTCACTTTATCTAGTTTGATTACTTTTGCCTAATTTAGTAGATTGCAGTTTCTCTCTCATATAAAATAAATTTTCTCTACTACTGTATATTTACTTATTTAGCTTGAAGCATCACATAAAATATCGTGCATTGCAATATAGCTTAATTAGTTTGCCAATTTTCATGTTAATTCTTCTTTCAGTTGAGCTGGTGAAGTGTCCGTACTGTCCTCGTTCATACAGACACCAAAACAACCTAAGGACGCACATCCGGTGTTTCCACAAAGGTGTAAGGATCCCTTGCCCTATCTGTCACCGTGGGTTCACTCGATGGTTCACAGTGCGCTGCCATATTGCTCGGGAGCATCAAAATGTGGATTTTTCGCGGCCTGAGGCTTTACCAGCCCAGCTCCGCCGTGCACTTTACCCTCCCTACCCAGAGTAGCTGTCATCCTTCTTCATCACTCCAGACTCCTGCCCTACACTGCCTACAGTTCCTGGACTGCAGAGCAAGTGGTTCCTCACCGTCCACGTAGACGCCCCTGGTGCACCCCACCAGCCCTCCTGCTGACTGCCTCATCCTGGCCATCACGTGCTACAGGACCAGTGGCAGGGTTTGAGCACATGGGCCCAGCTGATATGAGCCTCAGTGTGGCAGTGAGTTTGGGTGCTACTTGGTGCTCTGTATAGCTACAAAATGTGGCAACACAGGCCGGTGGTGTCCATTTGTGGCTAGGTGAAAGTTGACAGCTGATAAAGGACCTGCTGATTAATTGCCAGCCTCCCCAGTGTTGATGGTTGGCTTAGGTGATGCTAGTGATAGTCAGACTGTTGGACTCATGTGTGGGTCTTTAGCTGTGCTTGTGAAGCACGCTAAACTGTGTTATGTATGGTCCATGGCCGGTGTTATTGTAGCTTAAAGTGTGCTAATATCATAATCCCAATACCATAGTATAAGTGTGGAGTTGTCATATGGACCTTGTTATTTGTAGGTTTTATTTGAAATGGTTATATTTTATAGAAGATTAATCACAAATCCAAGAAAGGGATGGTATGTTTTTTTGTTCATAATCTAGTGAATGATTTCTGGTGTGGGTGCCTTATGCTCAACAAAGCAAGCATGCACAAGATGTTTGTAGATGTACAGTATTATTTTTATAGATGCCAACAATTTCCCTCCAGCAAAACACAAACAGTCAGAGCCAGGGAGTGGGGGTCCCTCAGGGCCTTGTCCTGCAATGTAGCAGGACACTGGGCAGGGAGGACATACTCGCTCCTTCTCTTCTCCATTCTACTTATTGTCTCAATGTAGAATGATGCTTCATTGTCTAAAGATTTTGTATATTGTATATACTCTTCTGCCTCCCTGCCCTCATAATGCAGAAAACTGCAAGCAACATAAGAACAAGATGCTCAGGTATCCATGTTGGGTGAAGAACCCATCCTCATCTACCTCATAATTTGTATCCTTCTAGTTGTTACAGCACCTTGCTAGGTCACTTAGGCTTTCATCACTGAAGACTACACACCTCACTAAGTAGCCATTGTTAGTTTCCTGACTCTGTTGGAAAAATCTTCCAGGTCAAACGTACAAAACTAAATAACTATATTTTGTATGAAGTAATCTGGAATTGCTAACAACCTTAGTATATTAGAATTATTGCATACCAGTTCATGAAATAGTTACTTAGTGGTGATAGAAAAGAAAACCCATTGAGATGGTATCTGGGTTAAAAGGCATAGAAATAGTGATACGTATATCAAGACTCTTAGCAAGTCATACAACAATAGTTTCAAGCTCTTCAGGGATTTATATAACAAAAACAAACTCAGGAAGTAAGACGTGTATCCAATCCTTTTTATAGAGGATTACGTTTCTCTATAGTCGCGGTCTATACTCTACGAGATGTGGTCATTATTATGGTGTAGTCCATATGACCTTTACATGTAGTTTGACTTTGCTCAAGGATACAATGCCTAACTCATCCAACGACTCCGGTGATAACGGTGCTCCAATGCAGGTGTTTGTTTCTCCTTAAGAGACTTCATATTTAATTTGTTAATTATTTTCACCGGCTGCTGTTCTGACAGGGCATTATTTATCTCAGGACACAAGCAGTAGTGGTCCATAGTTTCAGAGTTTAATAGATTGGTAAATCATTAACCTACCTATAATGCAAGAATAGTTTTCTCAATCAGTCTAAACATTCCAGTGACCTCACTAGGGTTCACATTGATCTCTGGTGCGCCAGGTGTACAGCCTAGACATAGGCACTAACCTGCACTCGGCAATATTTTTGCTATTGTTCTGCAGGTTTTGTCTGTGTCGTGGAGATCACATTTGACAATCTTCATCTTTGAAAGGTTCTCTCATTCTCTTATGAACTTACCATCTACACATGATTTTACATGAAAAACCTAATAAGTACTTAATATACATCCAGAATATTAATAATTATACAAAAATCTGAGACATACAGTAATGAAATCAAATGCAGCCTTGCGACAGAGTCACAAGGGAAGTGATTGACCTAAGAAGCTAGAGGTTTTCAATTCTCCATGGCTGGCTTAAGTGTATGCGGCTGAGGAGCTTTCAAGAAAACAAGTCACCTTGGCTCTGTATTTTCTCGCATTCCCCTCATTATCTCAGAATATTCATACAGTTGCTGTCACTTAACTCAGGACTACTAATACAAACGTGTATTTTTTTGTGAATATGTTTATTTATGTACATTGTTGCAATATGTGTTCATTATTAGCTGAAGTCCGAACTTAGTTTAAGTGTGATCAAGTTTGGATTAACAATAGTGCATATAGTCAGTAGGATCACACACAGGTGCAAGCTGGGTCTCTTATGGTATGGTCTCTCTTATGCTCTTCCTTATCTTCTTTATGCTCTCCCTTATGCTCTTTTTATGTTCTCCCTCTTGGTCTTCTTTATGCTCTCCATCATGCTATCCCCATGCTCTTTACTGTTTTCCTCATGCTCTCTATCATACTCTCCCTCATGCTGACAGGCAGCATGATAGCAGTGTGGGAGATCTGCTTGTTCCAGACTCGGCACCATTCTGCCTGCTGGCCTGAAATTCTCCCTAGCAACCCTTGCGGCACACCCTTACATAACAACCTTGAAAATAATAATATAGTTCCTCCACCTGCTGGAAATATCGGCAGATTTTTAATCAAAGTTCAAAAGCCAGTTAAGCCCTGAGGATCTATCTTGATGTGATCCCCTCTACCTCTGTTGGTCAGTAACATCCGCATTCCTAAGAAACTCTCACAGAGAGTGGTTTTAAAATACTGTGTATACTGAGCATGTGATACAGCCAAGCAGAGCGGAAGTGCCCCTTTGTGTGGTCCTCTTTATAGATTTATCACATGTGTAAATATATATTACATATACAATTGATTTTACATGTTCCTCATATTTAGCCAAACGTGTATGTAACTGTGCTCCCTGTGCTCTGACGTGTGGTGTCTAACTGCAAGTTGACCAGTAGTGGGTTAGTTAGGACAGGGCTCTCATGTGCAGCATCACCTACTGCACTCATTCTCGCCTTCATCATCTTTACATCCTAACTACCTTCTGTGGGTATTTGTTTAATTCACTGTTAAGGCCAGTATGTAATACATATATTGTTGTTTCTTTGAGTATAAAATACTGGATTTGCAGTAAGAAGAGTGCTACTTGTGAGATTTAGAGAGTAGTGATGTATCTGCATGTGAGAGCCCCTGCCACAGTAACTTTACTACAGTTCACATTTATCAGTATACAATAGTCATTTTTCAGTACAAACAAGAGTACTATCTCTGATCTACCTCACATTTAAGTTCTGAAGGCTTACAT
>NC_091324.1:4438281-4445781 GCF_038502225.1 Cherax quadricarinatus
TATATATATATTATATATATATAATATATATATATATATATATATATATATATATATATATATATATATATATATATATATATATATATATATATGCGTACGTGCATGTGTAGTGTGACCTAAGTGTAAGTAGAAGTAGCATGTTTACGAGACAGAGAAAAGACACCAGCAATCCTACCATCCTGTAAAACAATTACAGGTTCTGTTTCACACTCGCTTAGCAGGACAATAATACCTCCCTGGGTGGTTGCTGTCTATCAACTTACTGCCTAGCATATTTATTATTATTTTGGGTAGAGAGTTTCATAAAAATAGTCCTCAGTCTTCCCACAAATGTTTATTAAAATATGTAATGATGTTTATGATGGACTGACTGAGTAGTAGCCTAAGGCAGCAGATCCTCAGTATAGACAAACCTAAGTGTGGAAGTCCCCCCTCCATCACTTGTGAAGGGCTCTTAATCCAAGGAATTGGAGCTGCTCTCCTTCAGTTCAAAGTTGATAACCTCTTATTCCCAGGTGCTATATGATATTTGCAGACTTAGCCCCTGTCCATGAACATAATAAGTAAAGGCGGAAAGAAAAGGTACCGTATTTTCCAGCATATAAAGCGTGCTTTTTTCCCACAAAAAGTCTTGGAAAATCATCCTGAGCCTTATATGCTCTAGGCCAGGGCCAATGGTAGGCTTTGGGTTATACTCTAGCAGTTGTTTACTAATATTACATTGCAACTACTTGGAAACATTATCTTATAGGACTTATATATCCATGCACCTTATATGCCAGAAAATATGGTATGTATTTTTGTTATTGGGAATGGCAGCATTGCACACTTGTTCAGTGAGGGTTGCAAGTGGCTTATCACTGGCTGAACCAAAGGTGACCCATTATTTAACCACTGTTGATCAGCACACATACTGAAGATGCAATATATTTACACAGTACTTTAAAGTTTGTTCATCCTATAATTAACCTCACCTAATCTAATAGCAGGTCCAGTAATGGCCTTTTATGTATCATGAATGAGATACACTGAGAGATGAATATCAGTTGATATATGCTGAGAGTTTATTTTGACTCCTATTTTAGGAATCAAAATATTCTTGGCTAGTGGTAAACACATGACATGCAACCTCATTGACCCTTATGTACTTGGTAGGCTTTAAAACTCATTAAACAAGGAAAAATCAAGAGTGCATGATAGATATCATGCATAGGGAGGGAAGTTCATTGAGGTTATTTTTTGGTTTTACAAAAATGTTTATGTTTGTATGTATTAAAATAAAGTATTATAACAATTAGAGAGGAATGTGATAGTTTTGACACTGACTTAGACTAAAGACTGAAGGTTGTGAGGCTGCTCAGTGCGACCAGCAAAGAGGTGGTGGATTCTTCAGACATGGGACACCTCATCAACCCTATACTCTCTACCATCTTCCTGGGACATGACTTGGATGTATTGTGACTTCTGGCCATTATTACCAGGGTCATGATCCATAATGAAGATTGATTTCCTGTATACAAAAATTTCTTAACTATATACAAAATAATTAATATATATATAATTTTTTTTTTTTTTCAACAAACTGGCCGTATCCCACCAAGGCAGGGTGGCCCAAAAAGAAAAACGAAAATTTCTCTTTTTAAATTTAATAATTTGTACGGGAGAAGGGGTTACTAGTCCCTTGCTCCCGGCATTTTGGTCGCCTCTTACAACATGCATGGCTTACGGAGGAAGAATTCTGTTCTACTTCCCCATGGAGATAAGAGGAAATAAACAAGAACAAGAACTAGAAAGAAAATAGAAGAAAACCCAGAGGGGTGTGTATATATATGCTTGTACATGTATGTGTAGTGTGACATAAGTGTAAGTAGAAGTAGCAAGACATACCTGAAATCTTGCATGTTTATGAGACAGAAAAAAAAGGACACCAGCAATCCTACCATCATGTAACACAATTACAAGCTTTCGTTTTACACTCACTTGGCAGGACGGTAGTACCTCCCTGGGTGGTTGCTGTCTACCAACCTACTGCCTATAATATGTATGTATATATATATATATATATATATATATATATATATATATATATATATATAATATATATATATATATATTATATATATATATATAATATATATATATATACATGTATATATATAATGTATGTAAGTGTGTGTGTGTATGGTGCTGAATAGGTAAAACTTGCAATTTTGGCTTAAATAGCAATGCTCTTCTTGCTGTATAAGGCAAGTGAAAATTTCTGTATGCAATAATTTCACAAGTATCATTCTAAATCTAATGAAAAAACAATACTATTTCACTGTGTTTGTTTATTATTAAATTATTGTAAACTTATCTAAAATATACCTACATAGTTGGATTAGGCTAAATTAAATTGCACTTGTTATAATAAGGTTGGGTAAGTTTTCAAAGGTTCTTTTGGTAAAAAATTATTAATTTTTATATTAACATAAATAAAAAAATATATCTTTAAATGTATAAGAGAAAATTTTAGAAAGACCTTAATTTTAAATGAGCTCTTGCTAATTGACCAGTTTTACCTATTCAGCACAACACAAACACACACACACATACACATATATATACATGTATATATATTTATTTTTTTCCAACAGACCGGCCGTATCCCACCAAGGCAGGGTGGCCCAAAAAGAAAAACAATATATATATATATATATATATATATATATATATATATATATATATATATATATATATATATATATATATATATATATATATATATATATTTTTTTTTTTTTTTTTTTCAACAAGTTGGTCGTCTCCCACCGAGGCAGGGTGACCCAAAAAAGAAAGAAAATCCCCAAAAAGAAAATACTTTCATCATCATTCAACACTTTCACCACACTCACACATTATCACTGCTTTTGCAGAAGTGCTCAGAATACAACAGTTTAGAAGCATATACGTATAAAGATACACAACATATCCCTCCAAACTGCCAATATCCCAAACCCCTCCTTTAAAGTGCAGGCATTGTACTTCCAGGACTCAAGTCCGACTATAAGAAAATAACCGGTTTCCCTGAATCCCTTCACTAAATATTACCCTGCTCACACTCCAACAGATCGTCAGGTCCCAAGTATCATTCGTCTCCATTCACTCGTATCTAACACGCTCATGCACGCTTGCTGGAAGTCCAAGCCCCTCGCCCACAAAACCTCCTTTACCCTCTCTTTCCAACCCTTTCGAGGACGACCCCTACCCCTCTTTCCTTCCCCTATAGATTTATATGCTTTCCATGTCATTCTACTTTGATCCATTCTCTCTAAATGACCAAACCACCTCAACAACCCCCCTTCTGCCCTCTGACTAATGCTTTTATTAACTCCACACCTTCTCCTAATTTCCACACCGAATTTTCTGCATAATATTTACACCACACATTGCCCTTAGACAGGACATCTCCACTGCCTCCAACCGTCTCCTCGCTGCTGCATTTACCACCCAAGCTTCACATCCATATAAGAGTGTTGATACTACTATACTTTCATACATTCCCTCCTTTGCCTCCATAGATAATTCCCTTCTTTGCCTCCATTTTTTGACTCCACATATACCTCAACGCACCACTCACCTTTTTTCCCTCATCAATTCTATGATTAACCTCATCCTTCATAAATCCATCCGCCGACACGTCAACTCCCAAGTATCTGAAAACATTCACTTCTTCCATACTCCTCCTCCCCAATTTGATATCCAATTTTTCTTTATCTAAATCATTTGATACCCTCATCACCTTACTCTTTTCTATGTTCACTTTCAACTTTCTACCTTTACACACATTCTCAAACTCATCCACTAACCTTTGCAATTTTTCTTTAGAATCTCCCATAAGCACAGTATCATCAGCAAAAAGTAACTGTGTCAATTCCCATTTTGAATTTGATTCCCCATAATTTAATCCCACCCCTCTCCCGAACACCCTAGCATTTACTTCTTTTACAACCCCATCTATAAATATATTAAACAACCATGGTGACATTACACATCCCTGTCTAAGACCTACTTTTACCGGGAAGTATTCTCCCTCTCTTCTACACACCCAAACCTGAGCCTCACTATCCTCATAAAAGCTCTTTACAGCATTTAGTAACTTATCACCTATTCCATAAACTTGCAACATCTGCCACATTGCTCCTCTATCCACTCTATCATATACCCCGCCTTCCTTCCACTACAGACTGATACACTCTTGAAGTCATTCTGTTTCGCTCCATTCTCTCTACATGTCCGAACCACCTCAACAACCCTTCCTCAGCCCTCTGGACAACAGTTTTGGTAATCCCGCACCTACTCCTAACTTCCAAACTACGAATTCTCTGCATTATATTCACACCACACATTGCCCTCAGACATGACATCTCCACTGCCTCCAGCCTTCTCCTCGCTGCAACATTCATCACCCACGCTTCACACCCATATAAGAGCGTTGGTAAAACTATACTCTCATACATTCCCCTCTTTGCCTCCAAGGACAAAGTTCTATGTCTCCACAGACTCCTAAGTGCACCACTCACTCTTTTTCCCTCATCAATTCTATGATTCACCTCATCTTTCATAGACCCATCCGCTGACACGTCCACTCCCAAATATCTGAATACGTTCACCTCCTCCATACTCTCTCCCTCCAATCTGATATTCAATCTTTCATCACCTAATCTTTTTGTTATCCTCATAACCTTACTCTTTCCTGTATTCACCTTTTCTAAATCCATAAATGCAATAAAAACTTCCCTACCTTTATCTAAATACTGTTCACATATATGCTTCAATGTAAACACTTGATCTACACATCCCCTACCCACTCTGAAGCCTCCTTGCTCATCCGCAATTCTATATTCTGTCTTACCTCTAATTCTTTCAATTATAACTCTACCGTATACTTTTCCTGGTATACTAAGTAAACTTATTCCTCTATAATTTTTACAATCTCTTTTGTCCCCTTTCCCTTTATATAAAGGGACTATACATGCTCTCTGCCAATCCCTAGGTACCTTCCCCTCTTTCATACATTTATTAAACAAAAGTACCAACCACTCAACACTATATCTCCCCCTGCTTTTAACATTTCTGTCATGATCCCATCAGTTCCAGCTGCTTTACCCCCTTTCATTCTACGTAATGCCTCACGTACCTCCACCACACTTACATTCTGCTCTTCTTCACTCCTAAAAGATGGTATACCTCCCTGGCCAGTGCATGAAATTACCGCCTCCCTTTCTTCCTCAACATTTAAAAGTTCCTCAAAATATTCTCGCCATCTACCTAATACCTCCCTCTCCCCATCTACTAACTCCCCTACTCTGTTTTTAACGGACAAATCCATACTTTCCCTAGGCTTTCTTAACTTGTTTAACTCACTCCAAAATTTTTTCTTATTTTCATTAAAATTTCTTGACAGTGCCTCTCCCACTGTTTCATCTGCTCTCCTTTTGCACTCTCTCACCACTCTCTTCACCTTTCTTTTACTCTCCATATACTCTGCTCTTCTTATAACACTTCTGCTTTGTAAAAACCTCTCGTAAGCTACCTTTTTCTCTTTTATCACACCCTTTACTTCATCATTCCACCAATCACTCCACTTTCCTCCTGCCCCCACCCTCCTATAACCACAAACTTCTGCCCCACATTCTAATACTGCATTTTTAAAACTATTCCAACCCTCTTCAACCCCCCCCCACTACTCATCTTTGCACTAGCCCACCTTTCTGCCAATAGTCGCTTATATCTCGCCCGAACTTCCTCCTCCCTTAGTTTATACACTTTCACCTCCCTCTTACTTGTTGTTGCCACCTTCCTCTTTTCCCATCTACCTCTTACTCTAACTGTAGCTACAACTAAATAATGATCTGATATATCAGTTGCCCCTCTATAAACATGTATATCCTGGAGCCTACCCATCAACCTTTTATCCACCAATACATAATCTAACAAACTACTTTCATTACGTGCTACATCATACCTTGTATATTTATTTATCCTCTTTTTCATATATAATATATATATATATATATATATATATATATATATATATATATATATATATATATATATATATATATATATATATATATATATATGTATATATATGTATATATATATGTACAAAGTAGAAGTGATGCAAGGAGGGAAGAGTATATGGAGAAAAAGAGAGAAGTTAAGAGAGTGGTGAAGCAATGTAAAAAGAGAGCAAATGAGAGAGTGGGTGAGATGTTATCAACAAATTTTGTTGAAAATAAGAAAAAGTTTTGGAGTGAGATTAACAAGTTAAGAAAGCCTAGAGAACAAATGGATTTGTCAGTTAAAAATAGGAGAGGAGAGTTATTAAATGGAGAGTTAGAGGTATTGGGAAGATGGAAGGAATATTTTGAGGAATTGTTAAATGTTGATGAAGATAGGGAAGCTGTGATTTCGTGTATAGGGCAAGGAGGAATAACATCTTGTAGGAGTGAGGAAGAGCCAGTTGTGAGTGTGGGGGAAGTTCGTGAGGCAGTAGGTAAAATGAAAGGGGGTAAGGCAGCCGGGATTGATGGGATAAAGATAGAAATGTTAAAAGCAGGTGGGGATATAGTTTTGGAGTGGTTGGTGCAATTATTTAATAAATGTATGGAAGAGGGTAAGGTACCTAGGGATTGGCAGAGAGCATGCATAGTTCCTTTGTATAAAGGCAAAGGGGATAAAAGAGAGTGCAAAAATTATAGGGGAATAAGTCTGTTGAGTGTACCTGGTAAAGTGTATGGTAGAGTTATAATTGAAAGAATTAAGAGTAAGACGGAGAATAGGATAGCAGATGAACAAGGAGGCTTTAGGAAAGGTAGGGGGTGTGTGGACCAGGTGTTTACAGTGAAACATATAAGTGAACAGTATTTAGATAAGGCTAAAGAGGTCTTTGTGGCATTTATGGATTTGGAAAAGGCGTATGACAGGGTGGATAGGGGGGCAATGTGGCAGATGTTGCAAGTGTATGGTGTAGGAGGTAGGTTACTGAAAGCAGTGAAGAGTTTTTACGAGGATAGTGAGGCTCAAGTTAGAGTATGTAGGAAAGAGGGAAATTTTTTCCCAGTAAAAGTAGGCCTTAGACAAGGATGTGTGATGTCACCGTGGTTGTTTAATATATTTATAGATGGGGTTGTAAGAGAAGTAAATGCGAGGGTCTTGGCAAGAGGCGTGGAGTTAAAAGATAAAGAATCACACACAAAGTGGGAGTTGTCACAGCTGCTCTTTGCTGATGACACTGTGCTCTTGGGAGATTCTGAAGAGAAGTTGCAGAGATTGGTGGATGAATTTGGTAGGGTGTGCAAAAGAAGAAAATTAAAGGTGAATACAGGAAAGAGTAAGGTTATGAGGATAACAAAAAGATTAGGTGATGAAAGATTGAATATCAGATTGGAGGGAGAGAGTATGGAGGAGGTGAACGTATTCAGATATTTGGGAGTGGACGTGTCAGCGGAT